>NC_073303.1:128555460-128855460 GCF_027595985.1 Sorex araneus
TAGCATTATACTCTCCATATATATCCACTTATAAGCAAATTTCGTGACTTCATCTCTCTTAACAGTTGCAGAGTATTCCATTGTGTAGATGTACCAAAGTTTCTTTAACCAGTCATCTGTTCTCGGGCACTCAGATTGCTTCCAGGCTATTGTGAACAGTGCTGCGATGAACATAAAGATGCAAATGTCTTTTCTACTGTGCTTTTGTGCATCCTTGATATATATTCCCAGAAGTCGTATTGCAGGATCATATGGAAGCTCAATTTCTAGTTTTTGAAGGACTGTCCATATTGTTTTCCAGAAAGGCTGAACCAGTCGGCAATCCCACAAACAGTGAAAGAGTGTCGCTTTTCCCCCACATTCATGCCAGCACTGGTTGCTTTTGTTGTTTTGGATGTGTGCCAGTCTCTGTGGTGTGAGATGATAACTCATTGTTGTTTTGATCTGCATCTCCCTGATGATTAGCAATGTGGAGCATTTTTTCATGTACCTTTTGGCCATTTGTATTTGTTTTTTGAGGAAGCTTCTGTTCATTTCTTCTCCCCATTTTTTGATGGGGTTTGAGTTTTTTTCTTGTAAAATTCTACTAGTGTGTTGTATATTCTGGATATTAAACCCTTATCAGATGGGTTTTGGGTAAATATTCTTTCCCATTCTGTGGGCTTTCTCTGTATTTTAGTCACTGTTTCTCTTGAAGTGCAGAAACTTCTTAGTTTGATGTAGTCCCATTTGCTTTTTTTTTTCCACTTGATTGGTCAATGGTGTTTCATCCTTAAAGATGCTTTTAGCTTCAATGTCATGGAGGGTTCTGCCTACATTTTCCTCCATGTACTTTATGGATTCATGCCTGATATTGAGGCCTTTAATCCACTTTGATCTTGACTTTTGTGCTTGGCATTAGACAGAGGTCAGGGTTTATTTTTTTGCAGGTAGCTACCAGTTTTCCCAGCACCACTTGTTGAAGAGGCTTTCCTTGTTCCACTTTGCATCTCTTGCTCCTTTGTCAAAGATTAAGTGGTCATATATGTGAGAATCTGTGATAGAATATTCAGCTCTGTTCCATTGGTCTGCAGGTCTGTTTCTAGCTCGATACCATGCTGTTTTAATTACTACTGCTTTGTAGTATAGTTTGAAGATAGGGAAGGTGATGCGACTCATCTTTTTCCCAAGGATTTCTTTAGCTATTCATAGGGGTTTATTGTTCCATATGAATTTCAGGAGTGTTTTGTCTATTTCTTTGATAAAACTCATGGGCATTCTGATAGGGACGGCATTAAATCTGTATAGTTCTTTGGGGAGTATTACCATTTTGATCATGTTAATCCTCCCTATCCATGAGCAGGGTATGTGTCTCCGTCTCCATTTCCTAGTGTCCTCTTTTATTTCTGAAGTTTTGTAATTTTCCTTGTATAAGTCCTTCATACAAGGACTCTTTGGTTTAGCTGATCCTGAGGTCCTTGGTTTTCTGGGGTACTATTGTGAACAGGATTTTTTGTTCACAATAGTAATGTAATGTCTCTTTCTTCTCTTTCATTATTTGTATATAAGAAAGCCATGGACTTTTGAGTGTTGGTTTTGTATCCTGCCACTTTACTATACAGACTATTGCTCCTAGGAGCTCTTCTGTAGAGTCTTTAGGGTTTTCTAAGTATAGTATCATATCGTGTGCAAACATTGATAGGTTTACCTCTTCCTTTCCTATCTGTATGTCTTTGACATCTTTTTCTTGCCTAATTGCTATGGCCAGAACTTCCAGTATTATATTGAATAGGAATGGCGAAAGCGGACAATCTTGTCTTGTGCCCGATCTTAGAGGGAAGGCTTTTAGTTTTTCCCCATTGAGAATGATGTTTGCTGCGGGCTTGTGGTGGATGGCTTTGACTATGTTGAGGAAAATTCCTCTGATGCCTATTTTGCTGAGAGTTTTCATAATAAACAGGTGCTGGATTTTGTCAAATGCCTTCTCTGCATCTATTGATAGATCATATGGTTTTTATTATTTCTTCTATTGATATGTTGAATTATGTTGATTGACTTGCAAATGTTAAACCATCCTTGCATCCCTGGGATGAATCCTACTTGGTCATGGTGTATGATCTTTTTGATGAGTCGTTGAATTCTGTTTGCTAGGATTTTGTTGAAAATCTTTGCGTCTGTGTTCATAAGGGATATCGACCTGTAATTCTCTTTCCTTTGGTATCTCTGTCTGCTTTTGGTATCTGGGTGATATTTGCTTCATAGAAACTATTTTGAAGTGTTTCTAATACTTCAATTTCCTGGAAAAGCTTAAAAAGGATTGGGAGTAAATCCTCTTTAAAGACTTCAAAGAATTCACTAGTGAATCCATCTAGGCCAGGACTTTTATGTTTGGGAAGACTTTTTATTACTGTTTCAATTTCCTTTATGGTGATAGGTCTGTTCAGGTATTCCAGGTCTTCTTGGTTCAGCTTTGGGAGGCTATAAGAATCCATGAATTTATCCATTTCCTTGAGGTTTTCTTGTTTCATGGCATAAAACTTCTCAAAGTAATCTGAGGATCCTTTGAATTTCTGTAGTTTCTATTGTGATGTCCCCCTTTTCATTTCTGATTCAATTTATTAGGGTATGCTCTCTCCCTTTCTTTGTGAGTCTTGCTAGAGGTTTATCGATCTTGTTTATTTTCTCAAAGAACCAGCTCTTGGTTTCAATGATCTTTCAGATTGTTTTTTGGGTTTCCATCTTGTTAATTTCTGCTCTGAGTTTTATTATTTTCTTCCACCTGCATGGGTTGGGCTCCTTTTGTTGATCCTTCTCCAAGCTCTTGAGCTGTGAGGTTAGGTTATTTATATGAGCTCGCTCTTCTTTCCTGAGGAATGCTTGTAGAGCTATAAGCTTTCCTCTTAACACAGCTTTTGCAGTGTCCCATAAGTTTTGGTAACTCGTGTCCTCATTTTCGTTCATTTCCAGGAGACTTTTGATATCCTTTCTAAGCCAATCATTGTTCAGTAGTGAGTTGTTTAATTTCCAGGTGTTTGATTTGATTTTATCTTTGTGTGTGTGATTTATTTCTATTTTCAATGTTTAATGGTCTGAGAAGATCGTTGATATAATCTCTATCTTCTTAACTTTTTTTTTGCTTTTTGGGTCACACCCCACAATGCACAGAGGTCACTCCTGGCTCAGGCACTCAGGAATCATCCCTGGCGGTGCTCAGGGGACCATATGGGATGCTGGGATTTGAACCCGGGTCGGTCGCATGCAAGACAAACGCCCTACTCACTGTGCTATCACTCCAGCCCCTCTGTCTTCTTAATTTTATGGAGGTATGTTTTGTGACTCAGCATGTGGTCTATCTTGGATGTAATGTCCCATGCACACTTGAGAAGAATGTGTACTCAGATTTTTGAGGATGGAGTGTCCTGTATATATCTACTAAGCCCCTTTTTTTCATTTCTTCCCTCAGATAAAGTATATCCTTGCTAAGTTTGAGTCTGGTTGATCTATCGAGAGGTGATAAAGCAGTGTTGAAATCTCCCACAAGTACTATGTTGCTTTTGATGTCTTCCTTCAAGTCTATGAGTAGTTGCTTTAAGTACTTTTCTGGTTCTTCATTAGGTGGATATATATATAGGAGTATAAGTTCTTCCTGCTTTACAGATCCCTTGATCAATAAGAAATAACTGTCTCTTGTGACCTTCTTCAGAAATCAGTGTGGTCTGATACCAGAATGGCCACCCCAACTTTTTTATTGGAGTTATTTGCCTGTAGAATTATTTTCCAGATTTTGACTCTGAGTCTGTGTTTGCTCTGACTGTTCAGATGTGTTTCTTGCAGGCAGCAGAATGTTGGGTTCAATTTTCTGATCCATCCTGCCACTCTGTATCTTTTAATTAATGCATTTAGCCCATGATGTTGAGAGAGATTATTGTTACAGGGTTTGTGCCGAAGTTTGGTATATTTGGGGGGCTTGTCTTGTCTTAAAGTTGCCCATTTAGTTGTTATTGTAACTATGATTTTGAGTCTATGAAGTCCCGGAGCTGTTGTTTTTCTGTGAAACTGTATGTTGTTCCTTCTGATATAAATAAGAGTCTAGCTGGGTAAAGTATTTTTGGTGAGGCATTTATTTCATTGAGTTTTTTCACTATATCCCACCACTGGTTTTGGGCCCTCAGGGTTTCATTAGACTAAACAAGTCGGCTGTGAATCTTAGGGATCCTCCCTTATAGGCAATTTCTTTCTTTGATCTTGCTACTTTCAGAATTTTGTCTCTGTCTGTTTTCGTCATTTTGATCAGGATGTGTCTTGGGTATTTTTATTTGGATTTCTTCTGGCTGGTACCCTTTGGACCTCCTGAATGTGGTCGCATGTCTTCTTCAGCTCTGGAAATGTCGTAGTAGTGGTGTCTTTGATGGGTTCTTCTTCATCAGGGTTTTCTTCCTGTCCTTCTGGGACTCCGATAATTCTTAGGTTATTCCTCTTGGCTTAATCCCGATCTTCTTTTGACATCTGTTCTTGGATTGTGAGTCTCTTTTCCATTTTCTGCTCTTTTCTGGAGAGTCTCTGCACTTGATCTTCGAGCTCACTGATTCTATCCTCAGCAGCTGCTACTCTGCTGCTGAGTCCTTCCACTGAGTTTTTCAATTCACCTACCAGGTTTTTCAGATCTGTCATTTCCATTTGTAGTTTTGTTTGCATTTTCCCCATTTCTACTTTCAAATCCTTTTGTATTTTATTGGCAGTGCGTTCCATTGCTTCTTTTAGCTCCCTATGCATTCCTTCTAAATTCCTTGTCAGAGAGGTTGTCTAGCGCTTTATTACTGTTGGGGTCATCTGTGATAGCCTCTTCACTAAGTAAGCTTGGTGGGCTTCTGCGTTACCATTGTGACCTGTGTGGTTTAGACCTTCATGCTTACTGTTACTATTGTGGTTTTGGTGTAATATTAATTGAGGTGTGGGTAATGACTTACTGGTTTAATGTGTTTCTGTTGATTAAGATGCCTAGTGAAGGTCCAGTCTAAGAGGCTAACTTATGGTTCTTATAGGGTATTGAGGGGGAGATTAACTCGGCCACAGTCCAGGAAGGACCCCTATGCCAGATGATACCTGAATTGGGTGGGAGGAGGAGAAAGGGCACTTCCTGCTAGCTGTCCGCATTCCTGGTTCCAGTCCCTCCAAGATCTAGATTAGAAACCAGCTTTGCACAGGTCTTCTCAGTCCCTAGGCCAGGAAGGACCCCTGCACCGGGCCCTTATAGCGTCTTTTCATCTTTTATCACTTGTGCTATTTTCTTCTGTAGTCACTTCTAGAAGTTTATACTCTCTAAGAATTTAATTTGGGGCATACAGTTGCTCACATTATTGTCTTTAAATATTTCTTTTTCTGAGCTCAGTTGTGGTGATCCTCCTCCCATTTCTGATTTTTGTGGGTTTGCTCTTCTCCTTCTAGTTTAATTTCTTTTCTTTATGATATGAATTTTCTCAGTTTCACTCATTTGCATCCCACCCTTATTCTTTCCTTCCTTCTGATGGCTTTAACTTTTGTTTTCTCTGCCTTTTCCAGAGCCTTAAGATGGGAAATTTGGCATCTGATTTGACGTTACTCAATTTCAATAGAAATATATGCAGCTATAAATTATTATAAGCCCTTCTTTTGATGCACTCTATGTGTTTTTGGTATGCATTTTCTTTATTTACATTCATCTTTAAGGATTCTCTGAGGATTTTTTGTGATTTTTATCTTACTCCTTGATTATCTAGGATCTTGTTAATAAATTTTAACACATTTTACAGTTTTACCAAATAGTGTTTCTTTCTTCAGTTCTGTCTGTTGTAGCTACATGCATTTTAAGGTTCTTAAAATAACTCTCTCTTCCTGATGGAACATCATTATATAGCATCCCTCTTTATCTTTGATAACATTCTTTTGTATTAAGATTATATATTCTGATATTATTATAGCCACTTTAGCTTCCTTACACCTCTTTACATGAAATAAAATTTTGTAACCTTTACATTCAAATTTTTGTGGGTTCAAAGATATTATTTTTAACTCCAGTAAAATTTTGACTATGCCTCCTGAGTTCTAATTCACAAATATAACACTTTTCTAAAGGTTGTAGGTTCAACAAGCAATTCTATACATATAGGCATATCTTAAAAATATTTTATATTTAGCAAAATGAGTATCTTGCTAAAGTGAGTCACACCAATTTTTCTGTTTCTGGTGTTTATAAAAATTATAATTATGTTATGCTGTAGCTTATTAAGCATGAAGCAACACTATTTCTAAAAAGAAAAATATTCACCTTAAAATAATTTACTATTAAATAATTTACTATGATCAAAAGCCCAGTTTTTGTCAGGGCTTACCCTTAGCTCCTAACTCAGGGCTCACTCCTGGCAATGCTCAGGAAACCACAGGGGATGCCAGGGACTGAGCCTGGGCCAGGTATATACAAGACAAGTGCCTTAGCCCTTGCACTATCTCTCCAGCCCTTACTTAATTTTGTTAAAGTATAACAATCTGAACTATTGGGGAAAATATTGATAGATTTACTCAATGCAGTGTTGCTACAAATCTCCAACTTAATAAAAAATATAGAATATGTGAAGCCTAATAAAGCAAACGTTTAGGGGGATGGGAAGAATGGGGATGTCTATCCCGTTTTATTTATTGCTTTTGCAGAGGGTCACACCCATCAGTGCTCAAGGTTTCCTCCTGGCTCTGCACTCAGGGATCAAATGGAGAGGACCAGAGGGGGCAGGGGTTTGGGCGGTGCTGGGGATTGAACCCAGGTCAGCCAAATTTAAGGCAAGCACCCTACCCACTGTACTATCAGTCTGGCCCTATACATTACTTCTTAAAAATCCATTGGAGGGGCTGGAGCGATAGTACTACAGGTAGGGCATTTGTCTTACACACAGTCGACCTGGATTCGATCCCCAACATCCCGTATGGTCCCACAAGCACCGCCAGGAGTCATTCCTGAGTACAGAGCCAGGAGTAATCCCTGAGCATCGCCAGGTGTGACCTGAAAAAACAAAAAACAAAATCCATTAAGAGAAGAAAGAAAAGTATCTATTTCTGGGGTCAAAAAATTTGTTCTTGGAGCTGGAGTGATAGCACAGCGGGTAGGGCATTTGCCTTGCATGCGGCCAACCCAGGTTCGATTCCCAGCATCCCATATGGTCCCCTGAGCACAGCCAGGGGTAATTCCTGAGTACAGAGCCAGGAGTGACCCCTGAGCATCGCTGGGTGTGACCCAAAAAGCAAAAAAAAAATTGTTCTTGGTATTATCATTATTTTTTCTTCATGTTTAAAAGACCTAGCTTTGTTAGATATAAAATTCTTAGTTGGCAGCTTTTATTTTCAGTACTTTTATTTTTGAGTGGGGAGGTGGAGCCACACCAGCGGTGCTCAGGGATAACCCCCACACCTTGTGCAAAGCCAGGCCCAGGCAGCAGTGAGCTCGCTCTGGGACTCGCACACAAGAAGCACATTCTCCATTTATCTGCCTCCCAGGTCCTCTTTCAGCACTTTGCGTATGTCTCAAGTTGCTTATTTATCAATGTTTAATAATGATTTCCATTGTATACCCAATGAGGAGGTAAATATTTACCTTATAGGGATTTCCTTGAAAATACTGATTTATTCATCTACTGCTATTTTTCAAATTTTTCTCTGGACTTAGTATTCAACATTCTTACTACGATTTATATAACCAAGACGCTCTTTGAGTTTACCATACAGAATGTGTTGAGATTGCTGTATGTCTACATCGCTGTTTACAAACCATCTGTGGGATTTTACAGCCATCACACTTGGGATGGTTCTAACCCTTACAGTTTCAAATATGTTTCTGCTTTTTCTTCCTTTCTTCCAGTACTCTCAGTATGCTAGTGCTCTAACCTGAAGATCTGTTTGTTGTTGTTATGGCTAGTTTCTTTATTCCTTAGGCTTTCTAATCTCTAGGAAGCTTCTTTCAAGTTTTCTTATGCCTTCCTCCACCAACTTTAATACACTGCTGAGGAGGCTGGAGCAATAGTACTTGCAAGCCTTCCAGGAAGTGAATCAGGTTGATCCCTGGCACCACATACTGGCTCCCAAGCCTGCCAGGAGTGATCCCTGATGCAGAGCCAGGAGTAACCCCTGAGCACTGCCAAGTGTGGCCCAGAAACCAAATAAATAAATAAATAAACAATAAAATAAAATAAAAACAAGAAAGTGTCTTAAAGGATCAGAACAATAGGACCCCTATATAGGAGAACATGGGGTTTGTCCTTTTAGCCTTGCCGCAGGGAACTTAGTTTACCTTAGAGCAATGTCCTTTCTGTATGGACACAGGAAGACAGTTAATATTATGCTTGTAACTTGGGAGTTGATTGACTCCAATAATATTTACTCCTGGGCATTTTCTTCCTCAACTCAGTTGCCCTTAATTCCTAGCACCCCAAGAGCAGGGTCCCGAAGAGGGACGGAATGGACCCAGGGCAAGCTCTGAGCTACCTTGGCATCTAAATGGGCCAGGCCAAAGTGCCACAATACTCAACTATAAGTTGAGAGCATGGTCATGGACAAATGCTGTCATGATCCAAAGGTAACGACGAGATTAGGACCCTGCTGGGGTTAGGAAGACTAACATGGCCTGAGGACTGTGGTCTGAATTATATAGTGAATGTCCTCAGGAAGAACCAAACTTTAAGGTTATATCTCTTACTGTGCTCATACAGAATGACATTGCTAGAAATATTAGAAGTAGATTTACTATAACTATTTAAGTAGATTACTAGCTCACACCCTGACACATCCTTGTTTGGAATCACACCCTTGAGTGGATCTCCTTAGATGAGATTTCCTTAGATGAGATTCTGTTAATCTCCTCAAGAAATGGTCTTACCATTGCTAGAATTTTCTGGATTGGCTTAAATCAGCTGTATACTGCTAGAGGCTGGGAATGGTCAGACCACAAGCCATTAAACTTTCTCAACTGGGAAAAAAAAAAGAAATGGTATTACCCTTCTTTGTTGATTTGTTGATGTTAAGCCCACCTTTGTGCTACCGCCCTATGTCATTTGCTATATAAACTGAGACTGTGGGACACTGAGAGGAGACAGAAGAAGGAGGCAGAAGAAGAAGACAGAGGAAGAAGACAGAAGACACAGAGAGACATACACAGAGAGGCAGAGACAGAGAGACAGACACAGAGAGACAGACAGAAGAGAGCACAGTGGCACACACATAAGCAGAGCACAAGGTGAAAGAAGTGAGAGCGAGCGGGGCAGAAAGGGGGATAGAGGAAGATCCAGAGAGAGATCGAGAATCGGGAGAGAAGCAGAGAGAGAGAACGAAATAAACTGATCGAGCAACCAGTTTGACCTTCTTCCTTCCTTCGCCTGCCTCATCATCGCCATCAACCTCCCCCGGGGTGGGGAAGCGGCGTGAGACTACCGAACACGGGCAGCGGGAGAGATAGAACCCCGCTGGCCCCTTTTCTCTTTTGTGTTTTTACACACCCCTAAGCATCGCCAAGTGTGGCCCCCAAAGCAAAAAAATTTTTAAAACTTAAAGGCAGTGAAAAAGTCTATTTCCCCTGCAGGTCATGGCTCAGAGGTATGGCTGTGAACATACCCACATTCACCCTTGTGGGACCTTGGTTTAATCAAGACACCCCTTTGTCTGTTTCTTTCTAGTACACTGGATGGTTCTGTTGGGGTCCTGGTCCACTGTTAGCTTCCATCAGCTGCCAACCGATAGTTCTGCAGCTCAGAAGTGGTCCCTCCACCTGCCCCTTACAATTCTCAGCAGCCACCAACTTTCAGAACCCAATGAGAAGTGCAGGTACGCAGGTTCAGTGAGGGCAAACTCCAGGCCTCAAGGAATAGGGGATGGGCTGGTCCTCCTCATCCCCCTGCCCCCATGGGACCCTGGAGGTCACACCCACAAACTGCCTCTGGCTGCTACTTAAGCTCCTTAACAGCCATGATCCAGAAACACACAAAGGAATCTCAGAATCAAGCAGCTCTCTGCAGAGATTTCTCCAGATCTTAATTACCTAAAATTTTAGAATTCCAGGAACACGCGGCCGCTCTTTCAGCTGCACGACATCTTATGTTATTCATAACAAGCAACACAAAAGAGAGTATGGGGGAGATTGTCTGCCATAGATGCAGGGGGAGGGAAGAAAGGGGGAAGAAGCTGGGGACATTAGTGGTGGGACACTGGTGGTGGGTTGGGTGGTTGATCATTGTATGACTGAAACTCAAACAGGAAAGCTTTGCAACTGTATCTCAGGGTGATTAAAAAATAACAATAATAATAAAAACATTTTTTTTAAAAAAAGAGAGACTTCTCCAGGCCACTGCAGTTTTATTCATGTCCCTTTGCAAGGCTAAGTTTTGAAACCAGTCCTTGGGGTTTGCTCTGTGGAATTTCATGAGTCTCATTCCTCAGATCACGCTGGTAAAATTTCAGCTGGCCAAGAGTTTAACCGGCAGCTCTCAGGGAGCTACCAGATGCCTCCCCATGAGTTGCCACCACAACCACCATTGCTCTTGAGAGAGCCCTGAGCCATACACTCTCCCTCACAGTCGGTTTCAGAGACCCTCTGGGGGAGGACCCTGCACTCCCTGTTCTTGTGACCTGTTCCTTCCCGTGCGGGCGGGGGCCGGTGGGTGCAGAGTTCTGTTCTGCTGCTCCAAGGTGAAGGTGGAAGCAGGAATCCTTTTCTTTCCAGGGACACCTCGGCCCCGTGAGAAGGGAGGCAGGTGCAAGCAGTGGGCGCTGGTCTTCTCACGTGCCTCACCCCGGGTGTCAACCCCACTTGGACTAGGGCAACCAATCAGGGCCTGGGGTTCTTGGCCCACTGCATCTTGCCCAATCTAAATTGGGAGTGCCCAGTTTAGGAGTGTGATTCAGTAGTGTGACCTCAATCCTCATAAACCTTGCCATATGCATTGTGAAGCAGGCTCGAGCCTCAGCAATTAGAGGACAGTGCCAGGTGCTTAGTGTGTGTTTGACAACATTGGTTTTTGCCCAAGGTCTGCAGGCATTTCTGCCTTGTTGGCAGCAACGCTTCTGGGCTACAGGGTCATGGTCTCTCTGGATATTAATGCAATGCTCAAAGGATATCAACTCACCCATCTCCAGATTGAGTGGGTACACTCCATCCCGTGTCATTGGCTCTGACTGAGACTGCTGAGACTGTAATTTAGACCATCCATGACTGATACCACTAAAAAATTACAATTTATCTTCTCATTTTAGTGGATTGGAAAATCACCGACAAAAGACTAGCAGTCACAGATTACCAACTGCAAAGTGTTTTGTGTTGACAATTGTGTGACCTAAACTCAATTCTCAGGATTTCCAAATGAATCTAACCAATAATTCTCAAAACTTGGGCTTCTCAAAACTTGGCCATTGAGAAGCAGCGAGTCCAAGAGAAAATGCCTTTTTAAAACTGGGACCTAGCCATGGCCATGAGTCTAGAAACAATACTAACTGGAAACAGTGATTTCTCCTGTGCGTTTCCACGGCAACTCCAGGAGCTCATGAGAATCAGACAGCAATCAGTTTAATCCCCATAAGAGGGAGAATCTTTGTCTAATACTTGGATGACTCCAGTCTATGAACGTATGTAGGTTTAATTTTGAGCCAATCCCCACTGATAATAGTTAGCTTCCTAAAATATTCTATTTTTAACATTCCAGGTCTGCCTCTGGATTAAGCAGGAAGACAGGAACATGATTATCAAGGTTCACCAGGGACTTAGGGATTGCAGAACTGGCCATGTTTATGCCATTCGTGCACCATCAACAAGATCCCAGTGTCAATGCTTTCGGCCCATAGTGCTGTGTTCCATAAAACCAACATTCTCCACATCATCTGTCTCCACAGTTGGCAATCCTCCTGAAGCTGAATTTCCTCATTAAGGATGAAAAGAATGTTCTGAACAGGTGCTAAACCATCCTGCTCTCCTGCAATCAGGGGCAAATGATCTCTCTTTCTTTGCATTACTGTGGATAATGGTCCACCAGAAAAACCTTCTGTTAAATTCTGTAACAATTTTTTTTTTTACTATTGAAACACCTTAAGAGCAGTTACAAAGTTTTCGGTTTAAGTCTTGGTCATACAATGATGAAACGCCTGGCCAGTGCACATTTTTCACCACCAAAACCCCCGGTAACCCCCATCCCACACCCTCCCCCTACTTGTGTGGCAGACGATTTCTACTTACTCTCTCTACTTTGATTACATTCAATATTCCAACACCAAACCCACCATTATTATTTGGGATTTTACCTCAACACTCAGATCTGCCAAAAAGGCAACATTAGACAATGTATTTTCTATTGCTGATTACGAATTGCATAAGATGATGTGCAGGTGCTATTGCGGCCGAGTGGTTTTGGAATTCTGAAGTTTTAATAATTAAATCTGGAGGGATTTCTGCCAAAAGCCACTGTGTTCCGAAATTTGTTTCTGAGTCTCTGGGATCATGGCCGAAAAGCAGCTCAATCAGCAGCCTGAGGGCTCGTTCATGGGCGGCAACTCGGGTCTAGTGGGGAGGGGGGCGGAGGGGAGGGGCGGGGGGAGGGGCGGACTCCGCCCCCATCCCATACCGCCCCGTGTTCCTCGTCACTGTGGGCCCTTCCCTGGCTGTCCCTAGGCCTCTGGAGGAGGGTCCACTTCCCACTTCAGTCTTATTTTTAAGCTGCTTTAAGGAGGTAACACAGCATTATAGGATTTAAACCAGTGTCCAGTGGCCGTCGTTATAAATGCGCAGAGAAATTGGCTCTGGGCTCATTATGAGTGTGTCCTTCAAGCCCTAGTGGCGATTGAACTGGTGCAGGAGGAGCCCAGGGCCTTGCTGGCCATCAGCCAGAGCCTGCTCCCTGCCCGTGAGCAGCGGCCACTCCATCGCAGGCCTGGACGGTGCTTCCCACCTTCTGATTCGTACCCCTCACTTCCTCCTGGCCAACCCCAAGCCACTTAGCCAGGTCAGACGCTCTGGGATAACCTCCCTGGTGCAAGGTCAACCAAGCCATGTGGCACAATCAAAGCCCAGGGTAAAACCCATCCCGCTTGTACCCCCTGGGGCTCCCGGCCGTTTCCTCCCTCGGGGCTGAGGTACCGGGGAATCTTAGAAGGCCCTGAGAATTCTACCTCCCACACGCTCTGTTGAATTTCGTATCTGAATTTAGCCATTGTTTCCTTTGAATTCTGGCCAATAAAGACTTTTGACTATTAAATAAATCTACCCCTTACTTGGAGGAGGTCTTTCTCTGTGTAAAGTAAGTTGCAATTGTTTCATTTCAATGACCCTAGTGACGTCCACTAAATACCTCCTGGCTGGGGAAAAAGAAAGAAAGAAAAAGCAACTACACCTGTGTACTATATATTTTAATGTTTAATGTCAGTGTCTCAGGTTACACAGGAGTGAATAAAAAAAATTGCTCCTTAAAAAAAACATTTTTGGAAAGCTCAAATATTCTTTTAAAAAATAACATTTCCATTAAGTGTTATGCCAAAGCGATGCTTGTGGTTTCTGCTAACTTATTATAGCTCCATTCTTTCATAACATAAACCAAGCACTGTGTGATAAAGCATGCCAGCCAGAAATATAAACAGATATATTACAGATAACTTAAGTAATGCTTTTCTCTTTTGTGAGTGCCGTTTATGTGACTTAAAAGCTGGAAGCAAAGGAAGCTTATTTTTAGAGATATTTAGAGCTGGTCAGCATAGCAAGCACTAGCCATACTATCTAATTAAATCAAATACTATTCTGGGTCTCTGTGAGCATTTGAGGGTTTAAGATGAAACAAGATGAAAAAAGTATATGATCCCTTGATAAGTATAACTTGCAACAAGTTGGCAAACCGGTAGTAATTAAAGGCCAAAAATAGCAAATTTGCTGTGTAATTTTTTTGCAATGACTTTATAGCTCCACATCCCAGCTTGCATTACTCATTTGTGAAATAAAGAGAAAACTGTATTTTTTAAAAACCTGCTTTAAGTAGATCACCCCACCAAATTGACCGATTCAAAGAAAATACTCCAACGGCTGGTGGTGTTTGAGGTTGTATATGGGGGAAAGAGGAACAAAGTGTTCTTTGGAACAGAGAACAACAGCCAGATGTAAAGTGGGAAGCACAATGGGCACCACCTGACCTCTGTGGAGTGACTGTTTTCACTCAGAGGAGAAGCGTCTCGTGTCACACCTCGTTTCTGAATTCTGGCCTAGTTGAACCCACATTCCACTGTTCTTCCAGACTGCTGTTTCCATGTCAAACTCGCTTGAAGCAAAGTAATCAAGAGGTTCAAGAACTACTGCTTCAATTCATAAGTGAAGGGCGTCAGAACACCGGAAGTCTCTGAGGCCCGCAGGGAGAGGCAGGTGTGTGCAGAGAAGGGCAGAGTCCACGCCGCTGGATTCCTGGGTCTAGGTTCCCGGTCCTGCCCCGACTATGGATCACGAGCTGACCCCAGAATCCACAAGGAGCTCAGGGCCCTTCTTATCCAAGCCTCAGTCTCTCGCTGCTGTGTCTTTCCACCACCTACAGGTGTGTGACCCTGGGAATGTGAAGATATTGCTGGTCCTACAGTGACCTGAGTACCTGAGGTTAATACTCAAGACTCAGAAGTGCCGGGTCCCAGTAGCACCCAGGGTGCTGCCCCCATCTCCAGCATGTATGGGCACGATGCCCCACAGACAATCAGGAAAGCTCCAACCCCAGACTAGTGATTTCCAACCACCCGTCCATCCGTGGCCTTGACCCCCGAGGTTCAGGGAACTGGGCCACAGGACTGCCCCTTAGATTTCTAGACTATGTGGTGCCCATGCGTCTGATGACGGGCAAGAAATCTCAGGGGCCTGAGACCTGTCTTCTGAGGCTGACTGCAGCTCTTGTGAAACTGATTCACTTGGCTCAATTACAGATCAAGAACAGGCCAAAGACACACAAGGAGCCATTGATCACAGGATTGAAAACTACAGAATTTCAATCAATCGATAAGCATATCCAAACACTGAAGAGCCATCAGTAATTCCAGGAGGTATTTACAAATTATATTTGTGAAAAAATGACTATTTACAAATTAGTAAGAAAGAAAGACACACACACACAGGGCCAGGTCCTGAACAAAGGTGCTTCTGACCTCGGGGAAACTTGGGGACCAATACACAGGAAGGCCTGGTGTCCCCCACACCTGCAAATCCCTTCCTCGTGTGGGATCTTGGAGGCACTTAGACCTGATTGATTACATTGTTGGCCACTGACAACTGGACCAAGCTCTAGGTCCCACCCCTGTCCCAGTGGGTAGAGCAGGATGGAGAGATCCACCAATCCTAGGCTGGTTCCCTTGGCAACTGAAACTCCTCCTTAATAGCTTTCCAACCATCACCAAAACCCAGTTGAGGCAGGAAGGGGATTGGGATGAAGAGCAAGATGCTGGTATCCCCTTGATGGCCTTAAACTGGTTTCAAAAACTGGGGACAGGGCCAGAGTGACAGAACATTGAGAACGGACGGCACTTGCCTCCCAAGAGGCTGACCTGGATTCAGTCCCCGGGACCCCAGCCTGCTGTGATCCCTGAGCACAGAGCCAGGAGTAAGCACCGCCTGAGCACCGCCAGGTATGTCCCTCCCCCACGAAAACAAAAAGAAAGAAAGAAAGTGGGACAATGGAGCAAACAGCTTTAATGAGTCCCCCTGTCTCTTGGCTCAGGGAGCGGCCCTGAGCCTCGGGGCGCTGGGGAGGCCAGAAGTGTGCGTGAAGACCGCAGACGTGTGCAGGAGCAAGGGTCTGGTCAAGATGAGCAAATCCATTCCTGGGAAGGCACAGGGTCACTGCAGCGCTGGCAAAGAGGGGCAACACCCTACAGCGGGTGAGGAAGCTGGACACACCTCGGTCCTCGACATGGATCAAGTCCCAGGGATGAGTTGGAGGAGTCAGACCAGGGAGGACACGCTGCACCCGGTGTAGACTAAACAGGCAGGGGAGGGGCCACGCCCTGTCCAGGACCCGCCGGGACCCTGTTCACTGGCAGGGAGTGACCGTCAGGCTAAGGTCTAGGGCGAACTTCCCCATCCCCTGCCCCAATCCAGCCCAGGGAGGCACGGCAGGATGAAACTTCCTCCCCCACCCACCCACCCCAACTCCCGGGAGCAGAAAGAACAGGGCAGTCACTGCAACGCCTTTGGGAAGACACTCGGCTTGAAGGCTTCAAGGCAGCCCCGGAAACGGGATTCTGAGGACAGAGCCCAAGTGAGGAATCGACCTCCACAACCAAGACTCTGCCCCCCACCCCAGCCCCCCTCCGCCCCTCTCTGCACCAGGAGCAAAGCCCGGCCACTGTGACTGCAAACCAGCACCATATGCCAATCACTCTCCAACTGGGTCTTCAAGATGCAGGGGCAGGAAGCTCCTTGGCATCCAAGCACCCCCGGTTCCTCTTCCTGAGAATCCCTTTGATTTATTTATTTGTTTGTTCTGCCTCTGGGCATCACCCAGCTCCCCGGAGGTGGCCACCCTCCTCGCTTCCCGCCCTGGCACAGGGACTGTGTTTCTATGATGGGCTGTTTCTGTTTCCCAGAAAAGTGCTCTTGAAGTTCTATTTACACGAAGTGATTCATTTCCACCTTGTTGTCACCCCCCCCCCACCCTCCCCGGTAGCTGCTGCAAAGGCCAAGACAACTCAGAGCCCCTCGGCTGCTGAGTCACCGGCCGGTGTTCTTGGAGTTGCAACCCTGGTCCACGAGTGTGCCTGGCAAGGGGGGTGCCCAGCTGCCCACCGACACCTGTCCGCCCAGCTATGCCATGGAAAGACGGGGCGTGTGTGCGTGGGACGGGTGGGCGGGGGAGGGCCAGGGGGGCTGTGCAAGAGTCGAGCCCGTGCCATGAATAACATGTGTCACTCCTGCTGGCACGGAGGAGCCGATGGCGAGACTTTGCAGCCGGCTGCCCGGGGAAGTGTCTGCTGGTACAGTCACTACATAAACTCCCACTTGGTCTTTGGGTGCCCCCTGGCCTGCGGGCATCCTGGAACTTTTCTTGACTTGATTTCAGCCAACTTCTGAGCCTGCACGTCCTCCCAGGCCAGTGAACCCAAGATCGAGACGTACCCACCTTTGGGGGCAGGGGGTGGGGGGTGAGGAGAAGCCGCATCCTGCCTTCCTGCAAGCCACAGAGATGCAAAGTCACAGAAAACCCCAAGCCTTCCTCCACTCGCTCAGTCAGAACCCCCATCTACATGCCTGTATCCAGAGATATAAACAAGGGGGTAAACGGAACTAATGGATGGCAAGCCCGTGGCCTTGGATTACAGAACTGAGAGCATTCATCAGGAGGGGAGCGGTTCATGGGTAAGTAGAGGCATCGGATCATTGGTCCAGGGTCTTAGGCACTCGGGGTTGTTAAGGTGAAGTCTCTGCAACAAAGCCATCAACATCAACACGAGCGGAAATATGTGCCCTGAAGTATAACAATCAAATTTTTTTAATGACATTCTTCATTTTATCACAATGACCACTACTAATTTGTATTTAAAAAAATTTTTTTATTGGGTCACTGTGAGATAGATCCTTACAAAGCTGTTCATGGTTGTGCTTCAGTCATACAATGATCCAACATCCGTCCCTCCACCAGTGTCCATTTTTCATCACCAATGACCCCAGTTTCCCTCCCACCACCACCCCCCACCAGCTTGCCTCTATGACTCCATGGTATGCACGCTTCCTCTCTCTTCCCTCTCTCTTTCTCTCTCTCATTCTCTCTTTCTCTCTCCCTACCTTTCATCCTCTTTCCCTCTCTCCTTCCTTCCCTCTCTCCCTCCTTCTGTCTGTCTGTCTGTCTGTCTGTCTCTCTCTCTCTCTCTCTCTCTTTCCCCCTCTCCCTCTCTTTCCCCTTTAGGGCATTGTGGTTTGCCATAAATATACTAAGAGGTTATCCTGTTTATTCCTTTACCTACTTTCAGCACGCAGTTCTTACCCAGAGTGGTCATTTCCAACTATACCTGCCATATATTTCTTTCAGAAAAGGGAAAAGAAGGGATATTCCATAAGGTGCAAAGCCTTCACAGGCCACCCCCATATTGACTCCATGCTGTTGAGACGTTACACGCGTCCACCATCAGCTGCCCCTGGGCACTTTGCCGGGGGAGTCCAGCTGTGTTTGCTCAGGAGGCTTGCTCGCTGCCGCTAAGTGGAGTGATGTGGAGCTAACTGGGACACTGAGAGGACGTGAAAGCCGCAGAGTGCCTGCCAACGGGCGTGTTTCTCCGCAGCCAAATGCGCATGTTTTCCGTGGGAGAGAGCCAGGAGCCCTGGATCAGGAATCCCTACTTGGGCCCTAGGACCATTCTTGGGGGAACACCTCAATTAGAGTCAAAACCTCCCCTCCACAGATCCCAGTAGCCCCAAACTCAAGCACCCCACTCATCAGTTTCCTCACCAAGCAAACCTGGTCCTCTGATTTCATATTCACAGCTTTGCCAGTATGAACTCCAGCAAGGAATCCAGATTTCCCATCTTGAGTTCAAAGACAACATGGACACAGCGAAGCTGGCCCGTCCGCCTCCATCACCCCCAAATAAAGAACGTGAGTTGAATGCTGAGGCCACCCCAACCACAGCTGCTCGGAGCACGGGCAGAGAAAACCAAATGGTTAGCTCACACTCATGCCTGACCTACGCAGGCATGCAACAGAGCGGGCACCAGGAGCAGGCGGGGTGGCAGTTAAGGAAGTCAACGAGAGTGTGCTGGCCTCATGAGACAGACAGACCAGACTTCAGCGAGGGGAGGGAGGGGAAGGAAGCAGAGTCCAGGCGCTCCTAGAGAGTGACCTTTCCGCCTTGATCTCAGCACCCACTCCTCTCCCAGAGTCTGGGCCCGGAGAGATAATCCAATGCATAAGATGCTTGCCTTGTGTGAACCGACCCTGGTTCAATCCCCAGAACCCCATAGTACATGCTGAGTTCAGCCAGGAGGGACCCCTGAGCACCGAGTCAGGAGTAATCCCTGAGCACTGTCACATGTGGCCCCTCAAAAAGTAAAAGGAAAGCCCTGCCATAACCATGCTGTTCGACACCACGCCAGGCTGTTTCGCTTGTGGCACCCCAGAGAAGGGTGGGTGCAGTCAAGAGCCTCCTCAACCACTGCCCTGCACAGGGCCGTTCTCCATATGCTCGGGCCGAGCCTCACCCACGAGTGAACCTTTCCCTGGACCACGCAGCCACGGATGCCTCACAGGACGTGCTTCATAACCTATGTGTAGGGTGTGTCCTATGACACTTCATAGCACGCCCGACCCATAGTCCCAGAGTACCACACCACATCTGATGGCATTCAAAGTAGGAGGCAACCAACCCTAGAGAGAAATATTACAATATTTTGGTTCTGCTTTGGGTCAGGGATTGGAGTTCAGGACAGAAACACCCAAAATATGGTGATGGGAAGGTGTGATGGTGGTGGGATTGGTGTTTGAATATTAAATGGAATCAAATATCGTGAAGTATTTTATAAAGTGAAAAAAAAGAAATTTTAAATAAAGAAATAGAGAAGACAAAAAGTAAGACCCTGGGCCCCGACGGTCTGTACTCAGCCTGGCTGCAAACTGTTCCTCTGCGACTCCTTAAAATCTTTTCTTGCCCCTCCTGCTCCTCACACGCCACTTGCAGGAAGTCCAGCAGCCGGGAGTGACACACCGTGCTGGAACCACGAGCCAGGCCAGCACCTGGGCACGGCCAGCTGTGGCAGGCACCTCGAGAAGCTGACATTTGAGCAGGGCCATGTTAAACATCTGGAGCCCGGCCTGCAGGGCCACGAGCGTGTTGCTCTTTGGGGTACACCTCTTGGACATGCCCCATGGGCCCGGTGAAGAAAAGCATCACTCCCCGGGCACCCCCAGGATGTCCAGCCACAAGAGCAGCTTCCTGTCTACCCACTGGCTCCCCAGTGCCGAGTTGGAGGGGGTCGGCTCAGGGAGCCGCAGGTGTGTGGAAGGAGGGGGCTGGGGCGTGCAGGATTCGAGGGGCCAGGGCCTCGGGGCCTCTCCCGTCTGAGCACAGGGACTGGACGTTCCTGGATTAGATCGATAGATGCAAACAGCTCCAGAGAGGGTTTGCAGGAGCCAGCCTTGCGGTCTTTGCCTGCCAGTTGTTTGAAAAAGAAGGATCTCAAGCATGGGTTTTTGAAAGAGAGCCGAGTTTTCTCTTTGCCACTCGGTGATAAATCAACAGGTTTGAAGTGCTGCCCGCTGGTTCTCTGAATACGCTGCTTCGTTTTTCCATGAAGCGCAAGGAGAGGTCCAGAGATGGAAAAAATAAGGCATGAAACTGGGAAAGCAAAGTTCGGAAAAATGGGTGTGATGTCCTGAACAAAAGACGGGGGAGGGGGGCATGGGGGGCGGGCATCAGCAGAAGGAAGCAGAGAGTGAGTCACAGAAGGTTGGTGCAGAGACTCTGAAATGAAGGGGCGGAGCTGAGTGATGCTCCAGGAAGCACCAGGGGCAGAGGATATGGGAGACCGTGAAGGCTTGGAAGTCACGTGGATTCTTCTCTTAGAGCAAGTGAGGCACCAGGGTGACAGGGAAAGAACGGAAAGCTCCATGGAGACATGGGCATGGACGCATGACACCTGGCTCACCATCCTGCCCCACTCTGGGTGTGCATCATTTGCCTGCGTGAGCCCCTCTGTGACCTCCTGGAGGAAGAGCCCAGATGCCTTCCTGAGCCTCCAGGGAAGCACTGTGCCACAAATCTCTGACCTCCCTGGGTATCTCCTTCTCCAATCATGGAACTGCCCAGAGATCATCCCATAGCCCAACTCGGGCTCTGCGATGCCAACCCTGTGATTCCTCCCACCAGGTGCCTCTCATCTCCATTGTCCCTGGTTTCCTAACTAATTCCCATCTTTTCATTCCCAGCATTTCCTGGGCCAGACAGGGGGCTAGAGAAAAGACCCTTCCCCATCCCGCCACTGCTCTCTCCGAAGAGCTAACTCTTTAGAGAACAAACGTCAATGAATAATTGAGTGTGGATATTACGACTGGTTGCTAGCATTGGTTAGTATCACTTCATGAAACCAAAGGCCAAGGAGGTGTATGCTGAAAGTAGATTAAGGACCAAATATAATGGCTTCTCAGTAACTGTATTGCAAATCATGATACCCCAAAGGAGAGAGAGAGTAAGAAGGAAGGTGCCTGCCTTCTTAGGCAGGGGTGGGATGGGTTGTGGGTGGAGGTGGGGATACAGGGAACATTGGGGGTGGAAAATGCGCACCGGTGGAGGTGCTGTATGACTGAAACTCACACAAAATGCTAGCTTTTATAAGCCGTCTTTACCCCCGATGTTTTTCTAAATGATTTGCTTTTCCCTCCTAGCTAGAGTTGAACTTAAAGCCATCAAGTGTACCTTGTAAGTTAGGGGTTTTGTATGGTTCACTGTTGACTGAAGATGCAGCCACTGGTGCAGGCAGGATCTGAGCCTCTTGTCCATCTTTGGTCGGCTCCTTATGAGACCTGGATGCTGGGCGATGCCTCCTAACCCAAGGCAGCTGTTAAACCCAATCTCAGGAGTACCAGAAACCCACAGCTACCTACTAGGACTCTGAGGCCCTGTGCCAACCTGGGTCACTGCTAGGGGGTTCCAAGCACACCTGCCAGTTCAGCTGTGCATTCAAAGGTCTTCAAGGCTTTCTACGGTATCTTGGATTATTGTCACAGGGAGTAGTAGAGTGTAAGGCTTTTCAGGGTATGAAGCTCTTAATACTTTCAGAAATGGAAATCTAACTCATTCTTTTTGCCTAAACTAGAACAGTTCATCTGCAATGAGTGAGTCATTTTATTTTAAAATTTTATAATTCTAAAACTAAAATGCAAATTTTTTCTGTAAATCAAGAAAATTAACTACACAGGAAAAAATGCTGCTGAAAATTTGATCACTTCCCAAAGACATTCATTTGGAAATAATACATTGGAATGGTCCTTATATTAGTCAAAATCAAAAACCGCATATGGTCAAATAAATATTTACTACTGGTATTTTAATAAAATTTCACAAGGGTAATGTTATTCTATTATGCTATTCTGTATATTTGTTACTTATTTGCAGAAATATCTTTCCATTAAAACTAAGAGCATTCCCTCTAAGATCAGGAACAAGACAAGGATGCCCACTCTCACTACTTCTATTCAATATAGTACTGGAAGTACTTGCAACAGCGATTAAGCAATAAAAAGATATTAAGGGCATCCAGATAGGAAAGGAAGAAATTAAGCTTTCATTATTTGCAGATGATATGATACTATATTTAGATAACCCTAAAGCCTCTACCAAGAAGCTCCTAGAAACAATAGACTTGTACAGTAAAGTCGCAGGCTATAAAAATCAATACCCAAAAGTCCACGCTTTCCTATAAGCAAATAATGAGAGAGCAGAAAGTGAGTTGAAAAAAGCAATCCCGTTCACAATCATGCCTCAGAAAACCAAGTACCTTGGGATCAGCTTAACTCAGGAGATAAAGGACCTATACAAAGAAAATTATAAAATGCTACTACACAAAATAAAAGAGGACATGAGGAAATGGAAAGATATCCCCTGCTCATGGATTGGGAGAATTAACATTGTCAAAATGACAATACTCCCCAAAGCATTATACAGATTCAATGTGATCCCTATAAGGATACCCATGACATTCTTCAAAGAAATGGACCAAACACTCCTGAAATTCATATGAAACAACAAACCACCACGAATAGCTAAAGCAATTCTTGGGGGAAAGAAGATGGGAGGCATCACCTTCCCCAACCTTAAACTCTACTACAAAGCAGTTATAATTAAAACAGCATGGTACTGGAACAAAAACAGAGCTGTAGACTAATGGAACAGGGTGGAATATCCTTACACACACCCTCAAATATATGATCACCTAATCTTCAATAAGGGAACAAGAAATGTGAAGTGGAGCAAGGAAAGCCTCTTTAACAAATGGTGCTGGCAAAACTGGACAGCTACATGCAAAAACATGGGCTCAGAACTCTACCTAACACCATGCGCAGAGGTCAGATCAAAGTGGATTAAAGACTTCAACATCAGACCAGAGTCCTTAAGGTAAATTGAAAACGTGGTCGGCAAAACTGTCTACAACATCGAGGCTAAAGGTATCTTTAAAGAGGACACTCCACTGGACAAACAAGTGGAAAGAGATAAACAGATGAGACTACTTCAAACTGAGAAGCTTCTGTACCTCAATAGACACAGTGAACAGAATTCAAAGACAATCAACAGAATGGGAAAAGACATTCACCCAATACCCATCTGACAAGGGGTTGATATCAAGGATTTACAAGGCATTGGTTGCACTCTATAAAAAGAAAGCATCAAACCCCATCAGAAAATGGGACGATGAAATGAACAGAAATGAACAGAAACTTTCTCAAAGAGGAAATCCGAATGGCTAAAAGACACATGAAAAATGCTCCTCATTACTAATCATCAGAGAGATGCAGATCAAAACAACTATGAGATACCATCTCACACCACAGAGACTAGCCCACATCCAAAAGAACAAAAGCAGCTGCTGTTGGAGTGGCTGTTGGGAGAAAGGGACCCTTCTACACTGCTGGTGGGAATGCAACTGGTTCAGCCCTTTTGGATAACAATATGGACGATTCTCAAATAATTAGAAATTGAGCTCCCATTTGACCCAGCAATACCACTTCTGGGAATATATCCCGGAGAAGCAAAAAAGTATAGTAGAAATGACATCTGCACTTGTGTGTTCATTGCAACACTGTTTACAATAGCCAGAATCTAGAATAAACCCGAGTGCTCGAAAACAGATGACTGGTTAAAGAAATTCTGATACATCTACACAATGGAATACTATGTAGCTCTTAGAAAAGATGAAATCATGAAATTTGCATATAGATGGATCAACATGAAAAGTATCATGTTAAGCAAATGAGTCAGAAAGAGAGGGACTGACAAAGAAAAATTTCACTCATTTGTGGAATATAAAGTAACAGAATGGGAGACTAACACCCAAGATTATTAAAGGTAAGTACTGGGAGGATTACTCCACAGCTTAGAGGCTGGCCTCACATACTGGGGGAAAAGAGGAAAAGTTAGAGAAGATATCACCAAGTAAATAGTGCTAGAAGGATCTGCTCAGGATGGGAGACGCACCCTGAAAGCAGACTATAGACCGAACATGATGGCCACTTAATACCTCTATTGCACACTGGGTTCACGGGTGGTGGAGAATGGGCACTGGTGAAGGGATGGGTTCCAAACTTTGTATGAGGGAAGTATAAGCACAAAAGTGTATAAATCTGTAACTGTACCCTCACGGTGATTCTCTAATTAAAAATAAATAAATTAAAAAAAAATACCTCTATTGCAAACCACAACACCCAAAAGGAGAGAGAGAGAGAAAGAGAGAGAGAGAGAGAGAGAGAGAGAGAGAGAGAGAGAGAGGGAATGCCCTGCCACAGAGGTGGGGTGGGGGGAGGGGGAACAGGGTGGGGAAGATGGTGGGAGGGATGCTGGAACCATTGATGGTGGAAAACGGGCACTGATGGCTACTTGACCATTATATGACTGAAATGCAAGCACAGAAGTTCGTAAGTCTGTAACTGTACCTCACGGTGATTCACAATAAAAAAAAATTTTAAAGGAAAAAAAAAGAAACATCCCATTAAAATTATCACAAATAGGGGCCAGAGAGATAGTAAAGTGGATAGGGTGCTTGCCTTGCACATGGCCAACGAGGTTTGATCCTCTGCACCAGCCACGGTTCCCTGAGTCCCACTAGGAATGATCCCTGAGTTCAGAGTCAAGACAACGTCCTGAGCATTGCTGGGTGTGGCCCCAAAACAAAAAAACCAATAAAATTCTCACAAATAATTTGATTGCATAATACATACATGAAATTTAGCATGATTAATTTTTTCTCTACTTTGAGACACTTGTTTCTAGCTTCTTACAAATAATACTATAATAAATATCTTTGGGCCTAGAACCATTTACTGGAGTTTGCATTCTTCCTTAGAATCAGCCAATGAAAATGGAACAGCTGGTTGTAAGAGCTAAAAGCTTTCAGATTGAGTCACCTGTCAGCAAATTACACTCTAACATGGAGATGTAACCCCCTCCCCCAGTAAAGCACTCAGGGTCTCTCTCCTTCCCCAGCTTGCTATTTCAGCCCCTACAGAGAAGCCCTGTGCAGCCATGGTGCCCTCCCCGTCCCTCTTTGGGACTGCATGTTGTCACTTCTGTAGATGTGGCAAATAGCTTATTTTGTGTAATGACTGGAAGAAGCTCTTCCCACATCCCTCAGGACCTGATTCAAAAATGTGATAACCGTCCAATGACCTAATTCTATCAAAAGTAATTCTTCAAAGAAGTAGTCAATTCTCACTAAAGACCTAAAATGTAACAGCAGGCAAGCGTCCCAATCTCACTCCCTTCCCAACCTCTCCATCCAAGAAAAGCTGACAAGAGCCAACACGTGGATCTCTCAGGACACTCTCAGGCCTCCCAAGATAAGCTGCCCTCGAGGGGGGCCTAACCTATGCCCGAAGCTGCTTGACACGTTACAGACGCCCACGATGAGCTTGCGCCCTGGCACCATGCCATTCTCATGGTGGAGAAGCCTGAAGTCTCAGAGAAGTTAAAGCCTTCTGGGAGAACTTGGACTGAGCTCAGAGTTGGAATAGAGTTGACCGAAGGGACATCTGTCTACACGCAAGCACACCCACATGCCACCATCCAAAGTCAGGGCTCAAAGTTTACAGGATAGGAGTCTCTTTCACGTAACTCACCAGATGTCATGGGGTAGGTAAAGGATGTGGGGACACAGGGTCCACCCCTCATGCCCCAGGGAGAGCCTGAAGGCTGCGGAGAGGAATCCCAGCCACCCAGCTGGAGAAGCTTGCTGAGAAATAAACAAAGAATCTGAGAATGTGAATTCAACCAAGACAGTTGGGACCGTGGCTCCCTTCTCTTCCACTCAGAACAGCCAGCATGGCCAGCCTCTTTCCTTCAAAGGTGTATTCAAGCAAGATGTTTCAAAGCATGTCAGTATGCCCCTGGAAACTCAGCACCACTGAAAGGAGGTAAAGGAACAAACATGATAACCTCTCAGTATCTGTGCTGTAGATCACCGGTGCCCAGAGGGGGGAGGGAGGGAGGGAGAGGGGGGAAGGGAGGGGGGAAGGGAGGAACAGCAGTGGGAGGGAGGGAGGAAGAGAAGGAAGGTGCCTGCCATAGAGGCAAGTGGGGTGGGGTAAGGGAGTTGCAGGAGGGAAACTGCGATCATTGGTGGTGGGAAATGGACACAGATGAAGGGATGGGTGTTGGATCATTGCATGACTGATACCTGATCATGATAAGCTTTGTAACTATGTATCTCACAGTGACTCAATTAAAAAAATTTTTTTAATTTAAAAGAAGGAGAAAGAAAATCAGCACCAAATCCCATCACGAGATGCGGGGGCTCTGCCCATGCCAGCCTGAAGCCTTCCACACGCCCAGTTCTGGCACCAAGATGCTTCCTCTCCCCATGAACTCCAACCCGGAGAGTAACTCAAGGGAGCAGAAAAGGGTGAGCATGGGGGTGGAGAGATAGGACAGGAATAAGGCACTTGGCTCATGTGCAGCCCAGAGGATCCTGAGATTTTTGGGCACCTTGGGAGTTTCCCCGCCTTCAAAAACTAAAGGACCAGCATGAACCCAGATGAATAAAAGTAGTTTCAAGGGTAACATGGAGCTTTTCACTCAGGATGCCCGGTCTTCATAAAATAAAAATAAGAGGAAACTGAGGTGAAGAAGATAGCATTGGGTGTAGGGGGTGTATGCCTACCAGACCCAGTTTGATACCAAGCCCCACACGGGCCCCTGAGTTCCTGAGGAAGGGGGTCACACCTGGAGGCCTGGAGTGCCATGAATGTTGTCCCCATGGCCCCCAGCATCTGCAGACCCTGGCTGTGACCCACCAACTGAGCTGGGCGAGCGGCCCAGGGAGTGAACCCCTGGCCCTTGAACACTACTTGGGAATTCACCCCCCTAAAAGGGAAGATTTAAAATAGAATAAACTATGGTGGGGAAATCCAGCAGAGAGAGAGAGAGGGGGAGGGAGGGAGGGAGAGAGAGGGAGTAGTCAGACAGCCTAGTGGCTGGGCAGCAGTTTGTGAAGCAAAACCAGAGAGAGACAAGCTTCAGAGGAGAGCAAAGGAGCTGTAGGAACAGATTCGCATGAAGAAGGTCATGCACACAGGATATTGCAAGTGACTCAATGAGTTTGTTTCCTGATCTCACCACAATGGGTTTTGTGGCCAAAAGTATTGCGTTCATGTCGTTTGGCAAATCATGAGTCTTCTCCTTTGTGAATATGGTAACAGAGAGAATGGGTGAGCTTGGAGGTGCTGAGCACAGGGAGAGGGTGCAACAAGGCAGTATAGAGCCTGCAGTGCTTCCTGGGGGACATGGACACCCCACTCTTTGCAACTGAAACCGTGACACAACATAGCAATGGCCACTAATGGGTTTAAAGCTTCCCTTGCCCATGAACTTCATGCAGAACATTTGTTGCTCTTACGTGTACAATTCCGTATCCAGAATATTTTTTATCAAAGACCTAACTTTGCATTCAAGAATAAAGGGGTCTGGATTTTGCCACACTCAGCAGTGAAGAAACCCGGCAGCCACCACAACACCGGAGAATCCTCCGGGCTCCAGACTGAGCCGAAATCTCTGGGGCGCCCCAGATGGAGCAGGTGCAGTCTCCCTGCCTTCTCCACATGGAATCCCAGTGGCCATGAGCTTCTACAAGCATGGATCCGGTATGTGGCCACAGGACTATTCCTCCAAAGCACACGGCCGCTTATGTGACCGTGCGATCTTTCCTGATATACAAAGTGAGCAATAGAAAATAAATGATCTAGCATCTGCCCCTCCCCAAAACTAGAGAGGGACCAGTAACACGCAGGGCCTCTCAGGATGGGGGGGTGGAACCAGCCCTCCCCCCACCCCAGCGAGGCCCCATTGTCTCCCACAATGGCTCCTGGCTCCTGAATGGCCATGATCCCACAAGCACACAGACCAACCTCGGAACCCAGAGGCTTCTGGCAAAAATGCATCTGGATGAGCATTAAACTACGGCACCATGCCACCCCGGGTGGGGAAACGTGTTTGTCCGTTCTGCCTTTTCTCCGCAGTGGCACAGTGGCTGCTACCTTTTCAGAGCCTACTGGACAGTCAGGTATGAGACTGCAGTGATGTGACACTCGGGGCCTCGTGGGATGGTGGGTGGAACCGGCCCCTCTCCCCACCTCGACGAGGCCCATGAATGGCTCCTGGTTCCTGAACAGCCATGATCCCAAAGGCACATAAACCAATCTTGGAACCCAGTGGCTTTTGGCAGAAATCCCTCCAGACTTATTACTAAAATATCAGAAATCCAAAATGTTCTTCATATCAGTAGTAGAAAACAAATTATCTAATGATGCCTTTTCAGCAGATCTGATTGTTGGGGGAAATTCCAAATAATAATGGTGGATCTTTTGTCAAAATATTGAACGTGATTAAAGTGGAGAGAGAGTAAGGTGGAAATCATCTGCCACATAGGCAAGGAGAGGGGTGAGATGGGGGTACACTAGGGTTCTTGGTGGTGGAGGGTGTGCACTGGTGAGAGGATGGGTGTTTGATCATTATATGACCGAGACTTAGATTGGAAAGCTTTGTAACTGTTCTCACAGTGATTCAATTAAAAAAATAGGTAAAGGGGTATATCTTTATACAGATAATAATAACCTTTCACTATCTGTATTACAAACCACAATGCACAAAAAGAGAGAGAGAGAGAGAGGCCCTTGATACAGAGGCAGTTGGGAGGTGATGGGAGGGAAACTGGGATCACTGGTGATGGGATGGGTGTTGGAACATTGTATGATTGAAACCTAATCATGAACAACTTTGTAAGGGTCTATCTCACAGTGATTCAATAAAAAAATTAATTAAAAAATAAGAAAAAAGGGGCTAGAAATAGAGTATAGCAGGTAGGATGCTGGCTTTGCATGGGGCCAACCCTCATTTGACTCCCAGCACCCCGTATGTTCTCTAAACCCTACCAGGTGTGACCCTGAGCACAGAGCCAGAAGTAATCCCTGAGCACCACCAGGTGGGGCCCCAAAGCTAATAATAATGATAATGATAACTAACTCTTAATACAACAAAGATTAAAGCATGGATTTTTCTACTATAACCTTTAGTTTCACTAAAATAAAAATGTTAAAATATAAGCTAAATGTACAAAATGGTATTTTAAAAAACATATATATATATTAATTTAATGTAATTGCTTGTTTTGAACATCATCTCCAATTTAGTTTTTTTTTCCAAGGGACATGCATAGTTCCAAGAGCTTTGGAGACATACAACTTTCCACTGGGGTTCTCCCAGAGCCCACATTCATGCCAGTCACGAAATCAAAATTCAACTTCATATTGAAAATTCAGTGAAAACCTTTTTTGTAAAATGTCACTTCCCCCCACCAAATTCGTGTATAAATCATGGCCTCAGTTTTGTGATTTTTGGGCTGGACTTCTGGAATAAACTAATAAAGAGTGACCTTCTGTAGGAAATGCACTTCTGAACACTAACTTCCCCTCCTGGCCCGAAGTCTGGAGTGGACAGTGGCCTCAGCACCCCACTACTGAACGTTTCCGCTTAGTTGCTCAGATGGTCGTTTTCATCGATTGAGGAGGCTTAGGCCAGCCATTCAGAGGGTGTGAAATCTGTCTTTTCCTGTTATGCCCCAGATATTCAGGGACAAATAGATCTGAATATCTAGGATAGATGGGCTGGAAAGGAGAAAATGTGAAGGCATAGTTTTATCCAAGGGGAAAGACCTGGGTTTGGGGGTGGGGGAGAAGGCTGAATTTTGACAACTTAGGTTTGAGGTTAAAGTGGAATAAAACAGGTTAGGAAATGAAAGGTGTTACATCTTCGGTAATAGTTGTAAGGGGAAGTGACATCTCATAAACTTGTCTAGGAAAAAACTTCTCCCCTCCTGTAATAATGTCAACACGGACAGAGAAACACGGGAAGTCCAGGTCTGTGGGGGGTCAGTCCTCCCCGGGAAGCGGCCAGGGCCCCCGAGGCCAGAGCTCACCTCATCCGTGACTCTGTGGGGGCAGAAACAGACTCATAGATGAGAGATTCTCAAACTCTAGTCAGGCTGCCTGGCCCACAGCCTTCCCCTGGACGTGCGACTTAGACCTGAACCGTCACCGTCTGAACCTTCTTCTCCTCTCCTGCACTGTCCCAGACCGGGCTGCCAACTCCCGAGAGGCAAATCTGACCCTCGGGAAAGGAAGGAGGTTCCAGAAGGTACAGGAAGAGAAGGGAAGACCAAAGGAAATGGGTCGCAAGAGGCTGTCATGAAATTTTTATAGGCTTGTTTGTATTCAAACAGAGTTTCGTCCTCTTGGATCGAGGCTGTGCCAGGGAATATTAGTGGCGAGGCCGGCCTCAGCTCCAAGCAGCTGAGCAAATGCACGGGGAACGCCAAAGAAGGCTTTCACACACAGAAAATGGAGTAGCATGGCCAAGAAAACAACTCACTTGTTGATTCGAAAATCTAGTCCTCAAAGCTGCAGCATCCACAGATGCCTCTAGCAGCAGTTTCTCCTTTGGGCTCTGAAGTGGGCCTGGACAACAGGAAGTCCAGTTGCTTCACCTGAGAAATGGGTACAGGGAAGAAACAAAGGTTCCTCAAATGTCCCACACAAGACAGTGGTGGAGGGGACGTGACAGTGATGATGGGATGGGTGTTGGAACACTGAAGGCCTGTAACAATTCCTCGTGAACAGCTTTGTAAGCCACGACATTAAATAAAGTTGGTTAGAATTAAGTAAGTAAAAAATCAAAGTGTCCCATGGAGCGCGTGAGTGGATGAACAGAAGGATGAGGAGGAAGACCCTTGGCTACTACCTCTAGAAAAGCTAGAGCCTCCAGGTCTCTCTTAGGGAGCAGAACAAGTGGCCCCAACTCTGGACATGCCCTTGATCTCCTAGTCACATTTCCCAGCATTACTGTGTCTAAGTATGACCACATGACTGGGTTCTGGCCAATGGGATGAGACTTCTGGTTAGACATCAGTCATGCCACTTCCTGGCCCACTGGAACCTTCTATACACCATCCTCCTTCCCTGCTCTTCCTCTACAAGAGAGAGGACATTGGGGGGTTGGGGGAGTTAAACCTTGAAGATGATGAAAGTCCAGTGAATGATGCTTGGCTTGAGGAACTTCTTCTCAAGACAGTCGCCTAACTAAAGCCCAGTGTTGGACCTCCTCATGAGTCTCAGAGTCTATTTGTCTGTGTGAAGCCGTAGTATTTGTTCTAAAAGGTTTTTTTCCATTTTAAATGTCTAAGAGGTCACTCAGTGAAAAAAACTTTATTTTTACTAACAAAGGTTTTTCTACTTACTCTAGCACAGAACCTTTACGTGTTTTTTTTTCCTTTGAATTTTGCAACCATCAGCTAGTGGAACCAGCTTTCTAGCTTGGGGTTCTCCCCCAGAAAGGAACAGCGGTGGCTTCTCCTTCCTGGGGGAGACGATGCTCTTTCTCACTCCCTCCACCCTTCTTGAGGCTTATTCAAGCTGAGAAAGGGAAGGACTAGGACAGAGTGTATGGCCGGGACAATGAAGAGGGTACAATACCGTGGGTTTTCATCACAAATTCACCCACAGAGCTTAGACTAAACGTAGAGGTTTCGGTGAAGACTTAAGTAGTGAGCTCAAAGGACCAAAGCATGTTCTCAGCAGCTCTGAGAAAGGAGGAAAGTAGGCAAGGGTTTGTTTTTGTTTTTGTTTTTTAATGTAGGAGTACTGCTTTTTATTAAGGTTTTTAGCTGTTTATTCGTTCCTATTCTCATATATGAGACATCATGCAGTGACAGTAATGCCAAGCAATGGCCCTGGTCAGCTACTGTCATAAGAACATCAATTTGGACTTTGAATCCATTGACATCCATTGAGGAAGAACAATTCAAGCTGCCTTGAAGGATAGAGAGGTACAGGGACCTCAGGGCTGGGCTAGGGCTCAGGACAGATTGTCACACACACACACACACACACACACACACACACACACACACACGGTCCTCAAGACAAGCTTCCCATGTTCTCACTGATGCTCCAGATCTCAGAGACCTTGACCCCCACAGACCCCTCCGCTGCACTGTGTTGGTCTAACCCAGTCTGCTCTCCCTCCATCTGCAATGAGAGAAGACCGTGACCGAACAGCTGGGCCTGGGCCTCTTGGGCCAGTCCCCCTGACAAGGGATCAGCCAGGGACCTTAGTAGTGACTGGAGATGGGAAAACTCTCTCCTCCCCCACACAGGGTGCTGTGTCCTGGGAGGGTGACTTCAGATCTGCTCTTCAATTACCTAGGATGCATGAACACACAGGGCAGGCATCATTATACGTCAGGCACTGTGTGGATGTGCAGCTATTTTAACACACTCAATTCTCATCACAACTGTTTATAGTAGACACTCCAAAGAAGCTCATTTTGCAAAGGAGGACCCCTGGGGAACTGAAGGGCAATGGAAATTTTGCACAGTCATTAAAGCATATAAATAAGAGAGCTGGGCGCTGAATCCAGGAAGTTGAGGCCCAAAGTCTGGACTCTTTGGCCACCTTTTTTTACAGGTTCTTAAAAACTGTAAGTACACACATGTAAATATATGCCATCATGTGTAAATACATGGAGAGATACCCACAAATATGCCCCCAAATGGACTTACACCATATACCCACAATCGTATCCACACACTCACGGGAAGTGCCGGCGGCTTCTCAGACGTGAGGACCATAACGAAGGCGCCCTCTGGCGTTGGAGCCCTCTAATTGCAGAAAAAGCACCCGAGTGGAAATGATTCTAGACAGAGGCTGAAGTGCAGCATCATCAAACATCCTGAGCTCGGCTTTGTCTTGCCGAGTCCCCTTGTCCACTCGAGAAACCCAGGGGGTCAACTTCCCAGGGCTGCTTCTGGCCAGATCAACACACAGGTTCGGGGTGTCCAGCAGCGCCCCTGCCCCGTGTCATCACTTTGTTCCTGTGTCCAGGAGAAATCGGGCACTCATGTGCTACTCTTATTTTAGGTTGACAGCTGCCCAGTGCTGTTATCATGCTCCAAGTTCCCGGGGACCACCCAGCCAGCCCTGCACACACACCTGCCCGGCGGGCAGCGTCCTCTCCTCCCCAGGGGTCATGGGAAGGGCCCCTCTCACTCAGGACAGCAGAGGACTGTGGGATCTCCCTGCCTACCCGCCCCTTCTGCTTTCTTAAACTCGGGCCTTGGAATGGGCTGCCAAGCTGAGCGAGAGTCCCAGGAATGATGCTTTGGGAAGAAGCCAGGCAAGTCTCGCTCTTCCCTCTCAGAACTGAGTCTAGATGGCTGAGAGGATTTCATGACTCGCCCTGACTGAGACAGGGTCACGGGGAAACCTCCCTGAGCCCAGACTCCCGACGGCTGAGTGTGCACTGCTGGCTGGGCAAGATGCTGAGAAACAGAGGTGCTGGGAACTGTGACATTAGCTCCGCTCCTCCACAGCGGGAGAAACCGAGTCACTGGCTCACTCCGCAGGGAGCAAACCCTTACTGCACACACACTCACAGAGGCACACTCCCTCACACACACACTACACAGACGCTCACACACTCACACAGAGGCATGCTCCCTCACATACACAATTACACAGACGCTCACACACACACAGAGGCATGCTCACTCACACACATTACACAGACACTCACATATACACAGAGGTGCACTCTCACACACACAATCACACAGACGCTCACACATACAGAAGCACACTCTCTCACACACGTTACACAGACGCTCACACACACTCACCCAGAAGCATGCTCCCTCATATACACAATTACACAGACGCTCACACACAGAGGTACACTCACACAATTATACAGACACACACACTCACACTGACACACTTACAGACACATGTGCTTACATTTACACATGACACACAGGCTCATTCACACATACATACACTCACATTCACTCACACAAGGCACACACATGCTCACACACACTGGCACTCATATACTCAGTCTTGCAAATTCTCACACGCCCATTCATACCCATGTCCACACACACTGACACATACATGCACTGATATATACTCTCACATGTTAAGTCACACACTCCACAAATACACAATCACACATTCATACAATTCAAACACATACACATGCTCATATGTTCACACACTATCGCAAACACAGTCACACACTCAGCATACTCACATACATGCACACACTCATTCACACATGAGGATACATGTTCACACATAATGGAACACATACACATAGGTACTCACACACTCATATATGCTGACATGTGCTCACACACTCATACACATATTCACATGCTTACAGACATACATCCACTCACATTCTTACACATGCTCATTCACTCACATGCTCACACTCACTCATACTCACACCTATGCACACACTCATGTTCACACATACTAACACACATATATATTAATACACATGTTCATACAAGTACTCACATATACTCATACATACTCACACACATACTCACATTCACACATGTATGCACACTTGCATCCACATGCTAACACAGGCTCACTCACACACATATACACACACTCACACACACTCACACAAGACTCCAACCCTCGAGGCTCTCTGCCTTTGGTTGCTGGCTGTCCATTTCGCAGCACATAAGGTGTTAATGCTGTGGTGTTACTTATGGCATTTATTTGAGTTGAGAGTTTGGGGCAAGACTGGGCAGTCTCGTAGCTGAGGTTCAAATCGTGAAGGTTACACAATTGCACAGATGTAGAGATCAGCATGGTTTCTCCAAATGGCATGAAAGGAGTGAGCTGTCCACTGTGGTGTGTCTGTGAGACCATTCTCCTCAAAATGGGCCTCTCTACCCTCCACCAGGCCCAGAGCGGACAGCGAGCACCCCAGAACATCAGCGGTAGGCAGCTAGCAGGTCAGGGTGGACACCAAGCTCTGGCCCTTCTTCCCTTCACGAACGGGTGTGTGCCCTTGCCCCCAGGAACGTGCACCCAGGGTTCTAGCCACAAGCCGCTTGCAGCAGCGGCTCTATTTACAAACTCCTCCTTTTTATATAATCGGGAAAACTCAAATGACTTGCTTTGGCAAGAGACTGTGAAAATATTTCTTCAACACCAATGAAAACACTGTACCTAATTAACATTCTTTATTGCTTAATCTTTTCAGCTCAGCTGAGTTTTCCTTGGGGAAGGAGTCCTCCCCTCTCAGACAGAGGCCGTCTGAAGCACCTGTCCTGGGGTCCCCCGAACTCTTGAGGCTGAGCCCTGCCCCCCTCCTCCCATCCCCCCTGCCCTCTACATCTTGTACGGAAGCCAAGAGCTGGACATCTGGATCCAAGTTTCAAGAACGTGTGGTGAGGGTAGTGAGTGGACACCTGACGGCTCCCTCCGGGCGGTTCATAGGACACCCAGAATTACCAAAACCCATAAAAAAGAAACAAGCACCCAATACCCCAGGCTCTTCTGTTGCTGATTTAGACCTCAATTTCTTTCACTGGGGTGCTATGATTTGCTGTGCTCTTCGAAGCTGCGTTTCAGGCAGGCCATGCTCCAGCACCCGTCCCACCACCAGTGTCAGCTTCCCTTCCCCAGCGACCCCAGGGCCCCCCAACCCCAGCGTTTCTCCTTCACAGCCACCTTTTCTAGTTTGGTTGCTGCCGTTCGGACAGTAGTTCCTGCTTACAGGACTGTTGGCTCTGGGTTAGACACACACCCCTCCCTCTTCTCCGCACCCTGGCAGGCCCAAGACCCCTGCCCATCACCTCCTGTCCTCCTTTCATTCCCCCTCTTGATTTCTTTGCCTCCGTATCTTTTTTATCTCTGTAATCTAGGGCCAGGGGTAATCTAGGCATACAGCCCCCTTTGGCCCTTTGCATCCCTTTGGCCTGTTCCCTACACAACAGCTAAGTGACATCAATAGTCTCCGTCCTCCTTCTTCTGACTTACTTCACTCAGTATGACATCCTCCAGTCTCCTCAACTTGCAGTGAATTACATGATTGCATCATTCATCACAGCTGTCTAGCATTTGATGGTGATCGTGTGTCTATACCACATCTGCATGACGCCCTTGCATGCTGTTGATGGTGTGAGTCTATAACACATCTGCATGATGCCCTCGCGTGCTGTTGATGGTGAGCATGTGTCTATACCACATCTGCATGATGCCCTCGTGTGCTATTGATGGTGATCGTGTGTCTATACCACATCTGCATGACGCCCTTGCGTGCTGTTGATGGTGTGAGTCTATAACACATCTGCATGATGCCCTCGCGTGCTGTTGATGGTGAGCGTGTGTCTACACCACATCTGCATGACGCCCTCGTGTGCTGTTGATGGTGAGTGTGTGTCTATACCACATCTGCATGACGCCCTTGCGTGCTGTTGGGCCTGGTGGATTCCATGGCCCAGCTCTTGTGTTAAGTGCTGCTGTGAATAAGGGTCTGCCTTTATTCTTTTCAGTGAATGTGTTTTTGTCCTGGAGGCAGATATTAAAATGTGGGGTTGCTTGCAGACCCAATCCCAATCTTTTTGAGGAGCAAATAAGCCCAAAGCCCCACCCCAGGAAGCCTCTGGAGGGCGTGTGCCTTACTTCTCACCATGAAATGTCCATGTGCCTGGGGTCCCCTCAAATAGGCAAGTAGGCTTTGCTTGAGCCAAAACGGGGGTGAGAAGAGATGCTGAGGAGAAAGTCCCCAGGCCCCAACTCCTGAGATGACACCTCCACCAGGATGGCAACCCTGCCCAGCACAAAGGCCCACCCCCCTCTCCCACAAGCGTACTTCGAGCCCAGCCCAACTCCAGGTTCCTCTGAGCCAGTGACAGAGCCTCAGCCGGAGACTCAGTCAAGGCGTCTGTGTCAGGAGGTCTAAGGGGCTCCCCTCCCTCACAGGGCCACACCCACCTCCCATTGGCCACCCAAAGGCATCCAGAAGTTTTGGGGAGGGCAGCAACTGCTGACCCCACTGTAGTCCGAGTTGGACCGGGCCACTCTGTGTGCGGGCGTCATCCCACCTGCCCTGAGCCACCAAGAGGTCACTGTTCCAGATGGAGGTTTATGAGTGTCCACGGAGGAGAGGGTGGAGGGGAAGATGGTCCCAGCGGTCACATGTCCCACGAGAGCCCTTACCCTCCTAGGCCCGGCCCACCACTTTCTCATGGGGGTCAGAGAAACGGGGCCCAGGGTGACCTCTGGAGGGCCAGACAAGGAAGGACATGCCCAGCCCCTGGGGAGCTGCCCGGAGAGGATGCAAGGAAGCCTGGGGGTGACTGCCCCGGCCAGAGGGTGTGGGGACACGCCACATGCAGGACATACTCTCCTCAGAGAATTTGAAAGCAGGAATTCATGAGACAGGGACCTGCTTCTCATCAGCACCACAGGCTGACAGCTGCAAACAACGGGCCGAGATGCTACTGTTTCCCCCGTTTCAACTTGGTCTAAGTTCTCAGCACCGAGTATAGCTCCTGCGGGGTTTCGGCATGAGTGTGCAGACCTCAGGCTTGCAAGCCTTGATGATTCTTCAGTCAATATTGTCTTATGCATGAAGGTTCATCCAGAACTGGGTCTGAGTTAGCCAAGTGTCCCACCAACCTTCAACACGCATGGCCTAAGCGACGGTCATCTGTGGGGACAGACTGGTCACCCCTCATGGCTCTCAGGCATGCTTCTCAGAGCCACCCCCGAGCCCTGTTCTCACTTGCTTCTCTGTCAGCCTGTCTGACAGGCTGGCTGTGGAGAGGCCACTAACCAGTTCACATGAAAATGTGAGAGAGACTAAATATTCTCCAGAAAATTCTAAAAATTCAAAGAGTTTCAAATTAACATCGGAAAAGATGCTCTTCTTACATTGCTGGAAACCACCTTACAGAATTTGGATCTCTCATTTTCACCAAGAGCTGAACATGTATTCTAAAATCATGGGTCAAAAAATGTTGATATTCTCTGTCATTTGACCATTTCTAATGATTTTTGCAGAAGAATTAAAACATAGGAAATCCTTACCAGAAATATGTGCCTTCTGGTGAATTTCTTAGTGAAGATAATTTGTTGGAAAGTCTTCTAATGAGAGACATTTTAAACTCTCTAGAAATGTGCCTGCAAGGAAAATTTTAAAAATCAAGAGAAGAATAAAGACTACAACTACTTCTGGAATATGCTGGGATTTTTATGCATTCCTAACACCCCCATCCTTCTGTGTGGGACTTCTTAAAATTCTTATATATAGACTGCTTCATATGGGAAAAAATATTGAAATTAAAATAAATAAAAAGAATCTTCCATCGATGATGAGTGGAGGCACATCAGCTGGCCTAGCTCTAGATTTGTGACTATTGAGCCTGGCTGCAGAGACAAGCCTGCCTGACAGTTTTATGGACAGTAGGTGCTAGGGATTTTCCCTGTTCTATAAATAAACATAAATATAGATAGAAATCCATTACTTTTTACATTTTGGTACTCTAACACTGCAACACGTTTCACTACCTTGACTATACTATCAAGAAAACAAATTTGTCACTGTAGAACTTTTATAGCCATTCTATGAAGCTCAGTAGCCAACCAATTATAGAGGAGGGAGCTGTTTAAAAAACTATTCCCTAAGAAATGCAAATCTAAACAATAAGGCAAGCACCTCACCCAGTGGAAACGGTGTGTATCAGAGAATGAGAGACAGAGAGAGGAGAGGCTCCTGCCCTAGAGACAGGCTGGGGGGGTGGGAGTTGGGGGTCATGGGAGGGAAACTGGAGATATAGGTGCTGGGAAATATACCCAGTGTAGGGATGGGTGTTGGAACACTGTGTGACTGAAAGCCGGTCATGAGCAGTCTACCTCATGGTGATTCAATTAAAAAGAAAAAAAAAACCGCACACAACGTGTTGGTGAGATCTGTGAAAAAGGAAAATTCAACCTCTGACGATGGGAATGTTGCATGGTCCAGCCTCTGTGGAAAGCAGCACAGAGATCTCTCCAAAAAGTAAGCCTAGAATTCCCATATGACCAGTAGTTCCACTTCTTGGCATGTACCCTCAACTACAAAAACACTAATTTGAAAAGGCACATGGGCCCCTATATTGACTACAGTGTTGACACAATGGATGGGATATAGAAACAATACAAATGCCCCCAAACGGAGGCACAGATAACATTCTGCGGCACAAACAACATAATAGAATACTATCCAGTGAAAGAGATGAGGTCTTGCAGTTCAGGCAACTCAGATGGCATTGGAGAACACAGTGTTAAGTGAAATGAGTCCGGAGGACAGGTTCCAGGTGATCTGTACCTCATCTGTGGTAGATGGCGAAGGGAATGGAAGGTCTCGGGTTCTGGGAAATGCTTGGGACTCTATTACATAACTGAGAATGCCGAGTAAGGCAGGGAGCAGAGGGGTCATCATCAGGGGACCAGAGGAAACATAGGGACATTGTGGGGGGTCTTGGGTACTAAAAAGTACCCAAGAAAAGTACCAAGAAAGTACCTGAAAAGGGGGTGGGTAACTATAACATTAAAATCACAAGTATTTCTTGTTCAACTGTAAATATGTAACCCAAACAATGTCTTTAAAAGAATTTGCCAAGAGAACCATATTGGGGATGGGAGGTCCCTTGAGACATTAGTTAAGAGATTCGATACTGGTGGTAGATGTGGAGTTGGAACATTAGATGCTCTATTAGTAACAATACTGTTATTCAGAATGTCTGAATAAAACTTGGAAAGAAAAATAAATGATCCCCTAGAAGTATCAGATTAGCTATGTCTCTAGAGCCCCAGGTGCAAGTGGCGGGGGGCAAGGTTGGAGTCTGACAACTCTTTTCTATTGAATCACTGTGAGATAGACCCTTACAAAGCTGTTCAGGATTAGGTTCCAGTCATGCAGTGTTCCAACACCCTCCACCAGTACACACCCTCCACCAGTACACACCCTCCACCAGTGTACATTTCCCAGCACCAGTGTCCCCAGGTTCCCTCCCATCACCCCACACCTCACCCAAAGCCTACCTCTATTGCCTCTATGGCACTTCTCTTCTCTCTCTCTGTCTCTCTGTCTCTCTTTGTCTCTCTCTCTTCCCCCCACCTTTGGGCATTGTGGTTTGCAATACAGATACTGAAAGGTTATCAGGAATATCCCTTTACCTTCTCTTAACATTCAGCTCTTACCCAATGTGACCATTCCCAGCTATTACTGTCATACTGGTCGCTTCTCTATCTCACCTACCCTCTGCCCCCCACACACTTGTGGTAGACCCCAACCATTGACCAGTCCTCCAGAGGCCTGTTTTCCCACAACTCTCTTCGCCCTCGTATCTAGAATGTGTACAGCAGCCTGTGTCCTTCTCCTCACTCCTATTTCCCAGCACACTGTTGCCAGCTCTGCCCTCTGAACCTTTGTGGCAGAAGTCAAGAGTGGCCCCAAACTTCTCCCATGGGACCACTTGCTCGAAGGAGATGTCAGAGGCCGGAGTGAGCCCGTCTGCTCTGGGGCGCAGCAACTTCGCCCGCCTGGCCCTTGGCAGCAGTGCAAGTGGGAGAGGCGGCTGGTGGGCAGGGGTTGGAGACAGCCCTGCTGGGTACCACGGGTGCCATCCTGGCAGGCAGGGCACCAACTCCTCTGACGGAGATGGGGGTCCCAGGAGATGTGAAACGTGCCAGCCAGCCGCGTGAGTGTGGACACTCGAGTTCCTGTCTGGGCCTCGACGGATGTTCTCTCAAGCCCTTTCCAGGCATACCAGTCAAGGGCTCTGACTCACGCACGTGGCAGGCTCAGGCGTGGATGGCCAGCCCCCACTGGGCCAGGTGGACACGACATCGAAGCGAAGAGACAAACGGCCCTCGAGCCAGTGCCTGAGTTCCTGTCCCAGTCACGCGGGGATAAAGGAAGATGTTTCATGGAGCAGGTGCTTGACTCCTTAGACCGAGCCCGCGTGGGTAGGCCCTTCCAGATCCCCGTCGCTTGTGTGGAGACCAACACTGAAGTTTCCTCTGGGAAGCCCAGAGCTCCTGGGGTCCAGCTGGACAAACACCGAAGCTAACTCGCTTGACAACCTGCCGCACTACACAACTGACATTTTTAGGTGGGCAGGAGCGGGCAGTGGGGTTTGGGGGTCTCTCGGTCATGGAGGGAATGAGGAGTGAGGTCACTCCCTGGAACTTCCTTGTGGAGAACCAGCCTCACTGCCTGGCACAGGGGCTGTGGCAGGGAGCGGGCCGGGGGGAGATTCAACCGTGTTTCACTGAGCTGACAAGTTCAGCTCGGCAGAGTGGGTTGGGGAGACCTGGGCCTGGAGACAGACGTGTCGAGTGATGTGTCATCTTAGAAAGAGCCCCCAGAGAAGCAAAGCGAAGAAGCAACCTTGGGAGTGACCTAGTCTTGTGGGGCAGAGGCTGAGAGGAGCCTCTGGGCTCTGCCATGCTGGGGGTGTGGGGGCATGCTGCCTGCAGGAGGGTCCTGTGAGGGTCCTCTTCTCAGATGGGTGCCCATCCCGCCCCCTGGGAGCAGCCACTAAGGAAAGAGAAGCCCTGGGCGAGTGAGGGTTGGCTACTGAGAAGCAAGAGTGTCTGTTATCAGCTCTTTCCCACAGTCAAGTCCTTGTCAGGATGGATCCCCCTCAGAGCCCTTCAGAACACACAGGCCAGTCCAAGCTGATGAATGACAAAGGCCCCGAGTGGACACTCCCTCCAGAGTAGATGTGCAGCTGGCCTGCAAGCCCATAAAAAAGACCCCAGCTCCTAACTGCCCTTCATCCCACACACACTCTTGTGGCAAGCTTCCAACCATTGACCAGTCCTCCTGGCCCCTATTGGGATAGAGAAGGGACCAGTATGACAATAATCATTGGAAATGATCAGTTTGGACAGAAACTGAGAGTTGAAAGTAGTTTGTAAAGGGATATACCTGATAACCTTTCAGTATTGGTATAGTAAATCATAAGACTCAAAACGGGGAGAGAGAATAAGATGAATAAGAAGACGAAGAAAAAGATGAAGAAGATGAATACTGAGAAGGAGAAGGAAAAGAAGAAAGAGGAGGAGGGGGAGGGGAGAAGGAGGAGGAGGAGGAGGAGAGGAGGAGGAGGAAAAGGAGGAGAAGGAGGAGGAGGAGGAGAAGCAGGAGGAGGAGGAGAAGAAGGAGGAGGAGAAGAAGAAGGAGAAGAAGAAGGAGGAGGAGGAGAAGGAGAAGAAGAAGAAGAAGAAGAAGAAGAAGAAGAAGAAGAAGAAGAAGAAGAAGAAGAAGAAGAAGAAGAAGAAGAAGAAGAAGAAGAAGAAGAAGAAGAAGAAGAAGAAGAAGAAGAAGAAGAAGAAGAAGAAGAAGAAGAAGAAGAAGAAGAAGAAGAAGAAGAAGAAGAAGAAGAAGAAGAAGAAGAAGAAGCAGCTGAGTGGGTGAGGAGGGAAATTCATTGGTGGTAGGAGATGGACACTAGTGAAGTGACAGATGTTAGAACATGATATGACTGAAATCAAATCGTCAAAACTTTGTAATTGTGCATCTCACTGCGATTCAATTAAGAAACTTTTTTTTGGACCCCAGCTCACTGATTCTCACAAGAATAGACTCAAACCCCAGGGCGCCAGTGCTGGACACACTGTGAGAAGGCCATAGAGGGAGGGTCAGTGACCATGAGTGCTGGGGAGCTGTAGAGACAGAGGAAATTTGTGAGGGCCAGTGGGAGCCCCTTTGGAGTGGTCCCATAAAACAACCCATGCTTGAATTACAAAGTTATTTTAGGAAGATAAAAATCCACTCAAACTGCAGACTGGTGCAATAGTGCCACAGATAGGGCACTGACCGTGCCTGCAGCTGACCCGGGTTTGTTACCCGGCACCCTATACAGTCCCCAAGAACTGCCAGGAGTGGTTCCTGAGCAATGTCAGAGGTGACCCAAAGACAAATCAAAAAAACCTATCAACTAAAATTGTACAAAGATGTTTTGAAGGTTTTGTCTAAATGGGAACTGTCATTCCTTTAACTATAAGAGGTCCTCCTACGTAAGTAAATGGAAAAGACTAAAACCAACCATAATAATCCTCATATAACTGCGCTTTGGTCTGTTTGCCTCTTTTGTGCAATTATTTCTTGGTCAACAACTGTTCTCCTGAATTATCAGACAAGAACAGTTAAGTAACTTTAGACAGCCCCATTACTCCTTACAATTTCAATTCAAGCAAGAGAGGGAAGAACTGTACTTAATCTTTCCATTCTTTCCTGGACTATAGGATGGTCTGATTCTAAGATTTCCATCTCTGGTAAGGAAATACTTATGACCGATATCTTCTTACACCAACGTATACACTCCATCCGAATAACTTCCTCTGGCCTGAAGTGTGCGTGCAAAATCAGGGCACATGCAAATCTGGACCCTATTAAATACCTTGGGTTTTGATTGAGTCGGATTTGTAAACAAATGACTTTTCTAAAAACATGAAGTCATATAAAATCTTTTACTATTAATGCCTTGTTCTCTTGTGACACCATAAATAAACCTCATTTCCCCTCAAGGATTAGTGAGAAATGGGCACTTTGAACACCCCCTCTCTCTCTGCAGAGATATTAGGTAATTGCTACCTGCTGCTTGTCCTTGCTTCCCTTGCTCCTAATGAAGAGAGTAAACAATGTTTCAAGTCAAGCGTGGTGTTTTAAGCCCCCTTCTACCACCTTGGCAGTTCTGCAAGGTCTGTTCGGAGATTTACGTGAGCCTGGCTGCCGAGACTATGCCGACCTCTGGAGGTGCCAGGGAAAGTCAGCCTGGACGCGCTTCAGCCTGGTCCACAACAGCTTCTGACTCCCCATTTTCTCCCCACCATTTTTACTGGGCTACCCCCAAGAGACTCCCCTATTGGACTTCTTCCTTTCTCTCCTCTGGGCATGCAGGCTTAGCACAGAGGCTGGCTCCAAATGGCTTCCCCAGCCCCCAGGGACCATTTCAGTCATACAATGGTCGAACACCCATCCCTCCACCAGTGTACATTTTCCACCACCAATGTCCCCAGTATCTCTCCCCCCACCCCATCCTTCCCCTCCCCTTGTCTGCTAAGGCAGACAATTTCCCTCTTACTCTCTCTCTACTTTTGAACATTGTTGTTTGCAATGCAGATACTAAGAGGTTATCATGTTGGTCTTCTATCTACTTTCAGCACATATCTCCCACCCTGAACGATTCCTCCAACCATCATTCACTTAGTGTTCCCCTCTCTATCCCAGCTGCCTTCTCCATCAGCTCATGAGACAGGCTTCCAACCATGGAGCAATATTCCTGACCCTTGTCTCTACTGTTCTTGGGTGTTAGTCTCACATTATGATATTTTATATTCTACAAATGAGTGCAGTCATTCTATGTCTGTCCCATTCTTTCAGGTTCATTTCACTCAGCATGATACTCTCCATGACCATCCACTTATAAGCAAATTTCATGACTTCATCTTTCTTAACAGCTGCATAGTATTCCTTTGTGCCGACGTACCAAAGTTTCTTTAATCAGTTGTCTGTTCTCAGGCACTTGGGTTGTTTCAGATTCTGGCTATGGTGAACAATGCTGCAATGAACAAACAGGTACAGATGTCATTTCTACTGTGCTTTTTTCACATTGGGATATTATAAAATTCCCCTTGGGGTCAAATATTAGTGTGGGGAATGATCCCGGAACACAGAACCAGGAGTAAATCCTGAGCATAGCCAATCATGAACCTATTTTCCACTTCCATAATATTGTCTCACAGAAGCTACAGAAATATCATCGGGATGTGCAATCATTTAGGGTCTTTTTTTTTTCCACTCTGAATTATCCTCTTTAGTTCTAGCCGGTTGTTGCCTCTGTCCCTATTTTTCGCCCTTTAGGTATTTTGCTCCTTTTTCCTTGCTGAGTAATATTCGAGGATACTCTGTTCTCCTGTTCGCCCTCTGAGGTTTATCTGGCCTGCTTCCCAGGGGCTGATATGATAAAGTTGTTGTGAGCACTAACATGTAGGTCTGGGAGTGAACACAAACACCCTTTTCTCAGACAGAAATACCTGGGAGTGGTTATGTGTTGGCTGCAGGTTTGTTATTCTGAAGAAACTTTGAATTCTGAAGAAATGGATAGAACCATTTCACAATCCCACCACCATGCATGTGGTCCCTTTCCTCCAGAGTCTCACCAATATCCTGCTTTCTTATTTCTCATTTCTGCCATCCTGAGGAGTGGTCTGGTGGTCTCCAAGTTTAAAATTTGAATTTCCCCAGAAGCTTGCTGGGCTGGGTATCCCTTCCCGAGCTCCCCTGGCCTCTGTCTGTTCCTTTAAATGAAATGCTTATGTTTTGTCTTCCTTTTCCAGTTGCATTGTTGGAGTGGGATAGAACCTTTTTTTCCCTTGTAATTCTTTTATTTATTCTTAATCTAGATTTGGCCAGAAACGTAGCTTATAAATACGTTCACCAGCATCTAGCCCACCTGCCATCCTTCCCAGCACCTCCTGCACAGGTGTCAGCTCTAACGGTGCTCCCAGTGCTTCATTCCGCTGGAACCCAATTGATTCAGCTTGCCTTCAAGGTGCCATGCTTCTGGTGTCCCCTGAGAACTTTCTGAATAGCTCTAGTTCCAAAATCTCCTCCATATTGTTCCAAGATTATTATAAACTTATGTTTCCTACTTCAACCTTTTAGTTATCTATATTTATCTATATTTTTTTGCTTTTTGGGTCACACCCAGTGATGCTCAGGGGTGACTCCTGGCTCTGCACTCAGGAATTACTCCTGGAGGTGCTTGAGGGACCATCTGGGATGCTGGGAATCAAACCTGGGTCGGCCACGTGCAAGGCAAACGCCCTACCGCTGTGCTATCACTCCAGGCCCCACTACTTCAACCTTTTAGAGTTTACTTTTTTATAAAGTTGAAATATGGGTAAAAACTATTTTCCTTTGTCTGACTGGCTTCTTTTTATCAGCATCATTTTCTTTTGCACCTTGGTCAAAAATTAGCCAAGGATATTTACGTGTGTCTGTCTTCTGGGTTCTCTGCATTGCTCCATTTATTGATCTGTCTGCCCCACCGTCTTGTTCAATGTGACTGCTCAGTAAGTCTTGAAACTGAAGGACTCGTGCTCTCCCAGTGCTTCTTCCTTTCCAAGAACAGAAGCAAGCTATTCTAGTTTGGAGAAATACTTTGGGAACAACGTTTTCTTGCATCTTCCAAAAATCAAGCTGGGATTTTTAACTTGCATTAAAGCCGTATCTCAGTTTGGGAAGAAGTGACCACCTCAGTGACCAGCCCTCTCATCCACACATCTCCACTCATTTCAGTCTTTAACTTCCATCCATCAACCTTTTGTACTTTCTGGTTTTTGTTGGATTCATGACAAAGCGACATTTTTTTAGCACGTGTAAAGCACTGGACTTTTCATTTTGATTCCCATATGCTGATTGCTGCTACACTGAAGCACAGTGGACCTTGGTGTGTCCATCTCAAATCCCATGATTTTGAGAAAGTCCGTTCTAGGGGTTCTGTGGCTTTCTAGTTAGAAAATGACAGCTCTAGAGAAGGAAAATCATATTAACTGTTCTTTTCTAACCTGCACGTGTACACTTGTGTCTGCAGTAGCTAGAACCTTCAGTTCTCTGCCAGAAAGGGATGAGTGGATACACTAGTCTCACTCCTGAGCTCCGGAGTAAACATCCAATTCTCCCTCTGGAAGCCAAACGTCAGCGGTCCGTTCCTACAGATGCTCTCTATCAGAGTGCAGAGCTGCCTAGACTCCTGGTTTTTCCTGGAAGTTTCTATCTTGAGTGGTGTTTGTTTTTTCTAAAGGTAGGGAAAGGGGGCAAGAGGGAAACCAGGGACACTGGTAGCGGGAAATCTACACTGGTGAAAGGACTGGCTTTGGAATATTATGACCGAAACGCAATCATGAACAACTTTGTAGCTGTGTATCTCACAGTGATTGAATTAAAAAATTGCCTTGCCAAGAAAAACTCTGAATCCTGCAACAGAGTTTCAACCCTCAAGGCAGCATCCCCGAGCCCCCACAGGAGTCTGACCCAACCTTGATTTTACCCAACACCTTCAGAGCAAAGGGGTAAGGAGGAGTGAAATGAACTGGCAATTGCAGAAGACTAACTATTCTTCCTGAATCATCAAGTGATTTGGTCATTCCTGTCTATTAAAAAGTATATCCTGGTGGATCAAAGCAATAATACAACAGGCAGGATGCTTGCCTTGCACACGACCCACCCAAGTTTCGATCCCTACCATCCCATACGGTCCCTTAGCCCCCCAGGAGTGATTCCTGAGTGCAGAGCCAGGAGTAAGCCCGTGGCACAACCAGGTGTGGCCCAAAATTAAAAAGATATTTAAAATTTTTTTAAAGTTATGCCCTAGTGAGAACATCTTTCTCATCCTACCACAGTACCTTGCCCTCCAAGAAAGCCCCTCTTGCCCAGCGTAGGAACAAGAATCTCTTCTGAGACATGATGTCCTGGGATTCTCTCGCACCTCCTACCTCCCCTCCCTGCCGTGGGGTTCTGATGGAGAGGTCTTGGAGCCCAGCCAAGAATTCGGTAAGGCTGTTGGTTGCCACTGCTCTCCAGAGCTGCAGTGTAAAATGTCTAAATTCAAATTAATAAAGAAATTAAGTATAAGCCAAGACTAAACTAAACCAAGGAAAACGAAAATATGATGCCAACTAGAAATGGGAAAGAAAAACAGGGCTATGGGGGGAAAAAAAGCTGTTTTCAAAATGTGCACAGGATGATTTCTCTTTCTCTCAAAATATTTTCTGAATGAAACTACCCTTAAAAGAAAACCCTCTGCAAAAAAGAACCTGCAAATATAAATCCCATGAAAACAGGACATGAAGGCAATTCCTAACTTCATCTCATCCTCAGGGGCTTGAACAAACGTAGTTCTCCCCAATGCTGTTATCACACTGCGAAGATGGTGACAACCTAACACAGGCCAGAGAAGAAACGAAGAATAAAAACCCGTGTTTTATTCTTCAGTTCAGGAAATAAGTCCAGAGTTTTATTATCTTCTTATCCAAGAAGATAAGGTTTCCCAGGCTGTGCTATCCATCTGGAGAAAACCATTCTCCCCAAAATTTCCCTTCAAGAGTGCAGATTTGCCCTTATATTTGGGGTAGAGGAATCCTGGGGGGAAAAAAAGTGAAGCCCCTGGCTCCATAGATGGTCTCTCCATCACTTATGTGAGTTCTGTTCTACGCCGGCGAATCTTTCCCATTACAGCATGCGATGATTATGAAGTCTTACTGAACTGCGTGTGGAACTCTGCGTTCTGAAGCCAGCGATCTTTGTCAATTTAGCCGGACTCCTTTTAAAAGCTTGCGCTCCTAAATGGTGCAGACTGAGTCATGCTCCTGATCTCAGAGGGCTGGGGCCTTGGTAATGCCACGGCCATTTCAGTTCGATGGGCTCTGAGGGCCGGAGAGAGCGCTCTGTTTTGGGTACTTGGCACTGTCACCATAAACAGAAGACTAATCTTTCAAGAACACCAGTTTAAGGAAACAAGGGGTGACTGGGACTCTGTTGTAATGAAATTGCGCGTGCATGGCGGGGCTGGGGGGTGTGCGTCTTCTGGGAAAGCCGAGAGTCACCCGCCGGCCCGGGATGAAAGCGATCGAGTGAATGATTTCACTTGTTTCTGCTCTGGCCTGCATTAGGTCGTCGCCATCTGCGCGGTGTGCTAACTACATCGGGGGGAACGCTGTTTGCTCATGTCATCTAGGTAATGGCTCTGCTGTCACTTGCCCCCTTTGAGTCCCGTCCATATGCAGCAGGACTGGGGCCAGAGTTTCCACAGCTGAAGCAAAGTAGGGAATTGGGGCAATTGTTCCGTTAAATTGAGCACATTTGTAAAAGGCAGCACTTTCCTCCAAATTACTCCAATGCTTCTGGGAGCTGCGGTAATTGCCCTGGTCTAACACTTGGCTTCAGCTCTTGATGTCTGGCCACCAAGCCTCTTGCTGAAGCTGCAACGAAACATAATAGGGTGAGGAGTTCTCGGAGAGCACCTTCTCCTGGGCCGTGTGAAGGCTGGCCAGGAACACCCAGGACTGGAGCATCAGGCACGAATCTGAAAGATGGGGCTGGGAGAGGGCTGGGCCAGGTCCACCAAGAAGCTCAGTAGAAGGAGCTCCAGCCACACGAAGGAGTCTCGGAATCGAGCAGCGAGATGCCTCGGGACTTTAAGCCAGGCCAGCTTCACCGGGGTGCCTCAGACGGGGGCAGGCGTCCACCTGCCCCCTAGAATCCCCAGCAGCTGCCAACCTCCAGAACCCAATGAGACGTGCAGGTACGTGGGTCCAGTGACAGCAAACTCCAGGCCTTCAGGGATAGGGGATGGGCTGGTCCCTCTCCTCTCCCTGTCTCTATGGCACCCTGGCAGTCACACCCACAGACTGTGTCAGGCTGCTATTTAAGCTCCTTAATGGCCACGATTCAGACACATACAAAAGAAAATCAGAACCATCAGAACCGAGCAGCTCTCTGCAGAGATTTCTCCAGACCCTAATTATCTAAAACTTTAGAATTCCAGGAGCGCATGACATCTTATGCTGTTCATACAAGCAATAAAATATAAATGGTCTGCCTTTTCGGCAGGTTTGAGTGGTGGCGGGAAAATTCAAAACAATGGTGGTGGGAAGGTGTAATGGTGGTGGGACTGGTGTCGAAATATTGAATGTAATCCATGATGGTGAACAACTCTTATGAGAATAAATTTTAAAAATACAAAAAAAGAAGGATCTCTAGCAGCTCTGATATAGTGTACCCCAGCTGGATAAAGTTGTCTGTAGCTAGATATGCAGAGAAGCACTGACTCTGGGTTTTCAAACTGTGAGTCACAACTCAGTAAGGGACCACAAAACTAACTAGCGAGCTCTGACCAGCATTTTTTATTTTGGGGCTGACTCCTGGCTGCAGACTCAGGATTTACTCTTCATGGGCTTAGGGATTGTAGAGGGTTCTGGGGATAGAAGCCAGATTTGCTGTGTACAAAGCTAATATCCTATGCTCTGTACTATACTATTTCTCTGTCCCAATGACCAGCATTTTTTAAAATGAGGATGGGTGAGATAAGTAGGAGAGATGGAAAGGGACGGAGTTGACAGGATGAGTGTGTTGGGATAGATGAGATGGGATGGGTTGGCTGGGTTATGATCAATGGAATGGGGTGGGATGGATGGGATTGGGTGGGCTGGGTGAGATGGGTTGGGATAAATGGGGTGGATGGGATGGGTTGGGATGAATGGGAAAGGATGGGATGGGTTGGATTGAGGGGATAAGATGGGATAAATGGAATAAGTGGAATAAATGGAATGAGAGGGGGCAGATGGGATGAAATGGAATGGAATTGTCTCTTATTCCTACCCTGAGAAAGTCTCCCCTGGGTCCTTGAAAGACAAAACACAATATGGAATATTTTCTAAAACACCTTGTTACAGTCACTGTCATCCTGTTGTTCATTGATTTGTTCAAGCGGGCACCAGTAACATCTCTCATTGAGAAACTTATTGTTACTGTTTTTGGCATATCCAATACGCACGGGTAGCTTGCCAGGCTCTGCTGAGTGGGCTCAATACTCTCGGTAGCTTGCCGGGCTCTCCCGAGAGGGGCGGAGGAATCGAACTCGGGTCAGCCACGTGAAAGGTGAACGCCCAACCGCTGCGCTATCGCTCCAGCCCCTTGTTACAGTAGACACAATGAAAAGCTTCCTAGGGGTCCTCCCAAATGTGAACACAAGGCGGCATAGTAGAGGGAAGAGCAGGACTCAGGACTGCAGCCTGTCCGTCATGGCCCTATTGGAGGAGGTCTTGGGACTCTGCACATGTGCTCCATCAGGTTCGTCTCACAAGGACAGACAGACAGTTGACTGGCCCATGGTTGGTGTAATGAGCCAACAATTCTCTCCACCTGCTCTCGGGAAGCTCAAATGCCCTTCAGAGTAGCACACTCAACACTTCCCGGATGATTGTTACTTGGGGGACGGGGTCTTCTTCCCTTGCTGCCATCAGCCACAAAGTGAGCTCTCAAAAGATACAACAGAAATATTATTTATTTTGCTTCTGAAGCCAGCAAGGTGCACAGAATGTAGCAGGTGTCAATGAAGAATGCACAAATGAAATCGCTTACCATCAGCCAAGAGAGCTCAACCATTCAGGATGGGAAGGGGTGAAGGAAAAGAAGAAGAGAGGGTAAGGGCGGAGACAAGAAATGAGGAGTCTTGACAAGGGAAGACACTTCTCAGACAATTCAAGAATGCTGGTTGAAGAGAATGAATAAAAGGCTTTTGTTCCCAGAGCTTCTCTCCAGAGCTCTCAAGCAGACAAGAACTCCGGAGAATTGTTCTGGGCTCTTGTGAGTGTGCGCGTTAGACATGTCCACTGCCTTAAAAAGCCAACATCAGAATAAACTTCCATCCAGAGAACTCAGGTGTGACTTGGGGGGGGATGAGGTGTGGAAAGAAAGGAATGGGGAGGAGAGGGACTCTATCCAATTCAGAGGGCCAAGAGTTCCCACCTCAGGCTGGAGGCCAGGAACGTTGGTGCCCCTCCACAAGAAGAAGACCTCTGGTCGGTAAGTCGGCCAGCTCCCTCTGCCCCTTTAAGGCACTGCCACCACCTCTGCCCCAGAGAGGGAGTGGTTCTGGTCCTTGGTGAAAGGACTCCGAGCCGGCTTTGGCCTGTCTTGCTCTCATAGCAGGCACTCCCTGTCCATCCAAGACCTCGCTTGACACATCTGTGAAATGTATGTGAGCGTCAGCATGTGTGAAGGGCGGATGACCTCAAATCACAGGCAGCAACCAGGGTTCCCATGGAGAAATGGCCCAGACACCAGTGAGCCTCAAATTCCAGTCACGTGCCCAGGCGCCCTCCTGTCCCGAGGGAGCAGGTTTGGAAACCCCAGGCCCTCAGCTTGCAAGTGGCACCTTCAGTGTCACCAAACAGAGTGGCACCAGCACATAGGCGCAGTGCCATGGGCAGCAGAGGCCAGCTCACCGGCAGGGCTGTCCAGAGCACACCAAGACCCTGACGGAGGGGTCCAAGGGCAGTCGGCTTGACTGTCTTTGGAACCATCTAGAATGTTCCAGAGTCTGGAAGACCTGAAGACCATGACTCCAGTTGCCAATGAGATAAGGAACCTTCCCCTCTGCATTCCTGCATGGACACTGGGCCTCTGCATACGTACCCAGGGCCACACGGTGGTTCGGGGAAGCTGGGGGCAGGACAGCGCCGGTCACCAGGACACACATGTCCGTCTCCAAGCCCCTCCCCTTTAGTGAAGAACACATGTGAGAAAGTACTCAGCCGGGCAGAGTCTCTCCATGCAGAAAGGCCAGGGGAGAGCAGGACGAAAGTTACCAGAATTAAGAGAAGATTAAGGAGGAACCTTCCAGGAAGTACCCCAGGATTCCATGTTTTCACGCTCCTGTGTGGTCAGGGTCAACTCTGCCCCTCAGGCCAGAGGCCCGGAGGAAGTCCATGGGGTCTGGGATGAGGCTGGACATCCCGTCTGGAGCAGGTCCCTTACGCAGTGACTGGCCTTGGAAAAGCCACTCTGGTCTGTCACCAGGAAGCACATCCTCACACAGGACTCCATCTCCCTCAACAAGATCTTCGGTGAAACAGTTGAGTTCCTGGATGAGGGCTGGCCTAGCAGGAAGCCAGGGTCTGGTTACTGCTTTTTTTGTTCCCACTTTTTGGGTCACACCCGGTGATGCTCAGGGGTAACTCCTGGCTCTGCACTCAGAAATTACTCCTGGCAGTGCTCAGAGGACCATATGGGATGCTGGGAATCGAACCCAGGTTGGCTTCGTTCAAGGCAAACGCCCTCCCTGCAGTGCTATCGCTCCAGCCCCAGGGTACTGCTTTTTCCCCCCTTGGTTCCTGCCTGTCTCCCCACCGGGTCCTAATGGTTCATCCCCGAGGGGCATGTTGTGGACCCCCCAGGCAATTTTCACCTGTGGCCCCCAGAGGGCCCCCACACCATCCCTGAAGACCTCCCCCCCCCCATGTTCTGAGAGGGGAGGGGAGAATCCGGGCTGTGAGGGAAGATGCTGAGAGGAAGTCGGGGAGACCCACCCCGAGGGGAAGAAGCCAAAGAGGTACATGGAGAGGGGCCAAGGGGACAGTTAACGGGGAAGGCGCTGGCCTTGGGGCAGCCCACCCAGGTCCAATCTCTGGACTCCGTGTGGTTCCCTGAGCCCACTGGGAGTGACTCCTGAGCACAGCCCAGATGGATGACCCCAAAACAAACAAAAACTCCCACCTGGAGGCCGAGGAGCTTTACCTTCCCCTGCTGGCTGCCTCGACTGCTCCTCCGCCCCACACGGCTCCCCTCCCCCACTCGCCCCCATGGGTGCAAGAGGCTGGCAAGGGTGAGTCTGTGGTGGGTGGATACTGCTTGCTGACCCCCAATGCAATCGGCACATCCAGCCCGGCTGCCCGCAGCATCGGAGCACGGGCCCAGGGCTGCACCTGGACCGCCCCTCTGGAATCCTGGCGCAGTTCAAAAGGGTAATCGAGTTATTAACGTTCTAAAAGAGGGGAAATTTCCCTTCCCACATGGCTTAACAGGTGACTCCTATAAATTACACAGTACATTACAGAGGGGTCCGCGAGCGTGGTCCATGGGCAGAGGCTGTCAACATTTCCATTAGAAGGCTGCATTTCCAGAGTTTTTATAACTCAGCCATAAAACTCGCTCCAAGTGAGGCCCCGGCTTTCTAGTCCAATTTTCATCTCGGCGGCAGAGCCTTTTGCTCGCTTTCCCCTTCTTCATCTCCATCCTCTATCCCCCTCCTCCCCGCCCCTCCTCCTCTCTCCCTTCCCCAGGGGAAAAAAACACTTTCATTTGAATCGCACTTGATTAAGATTAACTGAGAGGAAGACTTGCACCTAGGGGAATCCTTCACTCACTTTATATACCACCACTTTTTTTTTTTAATCCTGAGCTCTTAAGATTTTTTTTTTTTCAGGAATCTATCAGGAATCAAGACGGTTCTAAGGGAGGCCCTTGGGAAGAGATCTCCTACCCCTAATGAAGAGTGAGAACCGATGGCACATTCAAAAGGGACTTTGGAGAATGGGGATGTCTGTGAGGGGGGTTGGGGGAGGAATTCACTGTGGACACATTCCATCTCCTTCCAAGTCCTTCAGGCTCCTGTGTCGTCCCACCCCTAAAGGCAGCAGGTCTGGCCCCTTCTCTCCTTAGCTTCAGGACCCAGCCCAGGCCCCGGCCCCCAGCTACCAGGCCACGGGAGTGAAGCCACCACAGGAAACAAATATACCAAGTGACAAAGATGTGTAGGTGGGCGGTGCGAGAGGCCGCTAGTCACAGCCCAGAGTGTCTGACCGGTTGTTCAGGGCGGTGGGGCAGACTAAACAAAGCTGTCTTTCGCTCCACCAAGACGTCCCCAAGCTCCGGGCCAGGGGTGGGGAGCACGGGGCACTGCCAACTCACGCAGCCCCGTCACGCCCCGTCGCTGGGAAACTGCCACTTCTTCCCAGCTAGATGCCCCAAACCCCACCCCAGACAGCGCCCTGATGGAGCTCCACAGGACCGCCACACCCCTGCCCCAGCAGGACAGCACGTGCCAGGACGGGGTGGGGAGTCCCACAGCAGCAGGGACCACTGAGGCCAGGGGCAGCTGAGCCAGCTGCAGAGCTGCCCGTTCCTGCCTACAGCCTTGGTCCGGCCCAGTCAGCAGCGCCTGGCACTGGGGTACCACTGAGGCAGGCACCAGGGCTGCTCTTCGCCCAGACGCCTCCACTGGCTGCCTTTCACTGCAGAACTGCAGGAGCAACTGCCAGACGGTGCGGGAGCAGCCTTGGGGCTTGAGGAATGTTCCGTGCCCACCGATTCTCGGCCGCACTCAGCCCAGCACATGGGCTGAAGAATCCCACGCACAAACCCCGTTCCCAGTCTGGGGCCGTCTCAGATGTTCTCTCTCTCTGTTTCTCTCTCTCTGTTTCTCTCTCTCTGTTTCTCTCTCTCTGTTTCTCTCTGTGTGTTTCTCTCTCTGTTTCTCTCTCTCTGTTTCTCTCTCTCTCTCTCTCTCTCTCTCTCTCTCTCTCTCTCTCTCTCTCTCTCTCTCTCTCTGTGTGTGTGTGTGTGTGTGTGTGTGTGTGTGTGTGTGTGTGTGTCTGTTTCTCTCTCTGGGTCACACCGGCAGTGCTCAGGGGTTACTCCTGGCTCTGCACTCAGGAATTACTCCTGGCGGTGCTCAGGGGACCATATGGGATGCTGGGGATCGAGCCCAGGTGGGCCGTATGCAAGGCAAATGCCCTACCCGCTATCGCTGGTGCTATCGCTCCAGCCCCTATTTTGTTTTTTTAACTAACCTACTTGCTCCTTAGCAGGAGACTTGGCATAGGAGAGAATGGTGCCCTTCACATCTCATCTTTCCCTCCTCGGGGTCCCGGGTTCTGGCATAATACTGGCACCAGGGACCTCCATGTCCATTGCTTCCCTTGAAACGTGGGCCCCAGTGGACACAGGAGAAAAGCAGGGAGAAACCCCGGGAATGGCAGGCACGGCCCGGGAGGACTTTCCCCATATCTCTCTGCTGCCCTGTCCACAGAGGTGCCGTCCGGGCGCTCCTCCAGATGAGCATGGTGGGCCCCATGTGTTGCTTGAGGATCCCCCCACCCCGCCAAGTCTGAGGGCCTGATGGCTCGAGTCTCTGCAATGACCGTGACAGTAAGGCAGAAGTGACTCCCTGCGCTCTGGGATATTCCATCTGAGTGGTGCGGGTAAGAGGCCCTTCGACTGGCCTGTGTCCTGTTGTTTTGTGTAACAAATCAAATCAATGGTTTTTTCACACCCTCACGAGTCCTGGGTGTAGCCAGCCAGACACAGGTGGTCCCCTGAAGCCCACCGTGAGCCTGGAACTGCAGACCTGACGGAAAGAAGGAGCTGCCGAGTGGAGCCCGGGGCCCTGTCCGAGACAGACACTCCAGGCCCCTCGTGAGCTGGACACAGACGACAATGGTGACTGATGAGCTACTCAGACCCACTCCCCAAGAACCCGCAGCCAGTCGCCGTGGCAGCTGGCGCCCCGACAGGGATGCCAGGATCAGCCTGAGAGCACGGCTTGTTCTGGAAAGTGTCTGTGGATCTTCTGTCACAATTTCGATTTCTGGAAACTCTGACGCTCTCCTGAGGGAAGTCAAGCTTGAGGGGTGCCCATTAAACAATGACTAATAATGACTCAGACACAGGGGACAGGTGGTGGGGTCACCTCCTACTGTCCGGCTGCAGCCCGGGCACAGTCCTCTCTCCCCGACGGTCACTAGCTGCCAGGTCCCCGCCACAGCGCCTCTTTCTCTCCCGAGTCAGCTCGGACGGGTGAGGGTTCCAGCCCTGCTCCCACAGAACCGAGTGACCGTCACCACGGCAGGCGACCGCCCTGAGCCGCGGTTTCCTTCTCTGTTAGCCCCCAGCCTGCAAGAGAGAAACATTACGCAGCGTGTGTGAACAGCCGTGAAGTGTGCCATGTCTCCAACTGACATTATGGATGTTAAAGAAACGATTCAGGGGCGAGAGTGTCCCGCCCCCGGCCCAGACAGAATGGGTGACTTGCCAAGCCCATAGCGGCCAGCCCAAGTGACGGTTTCTAGTCCCGATCTCAGGTTTGTTCAAGAGAGCCAGAGGTGAAGCGTAGTCAAAGTGGGGGAGACTAGGGGCCAGAGCGATAGGACAGCGGGGAGGGCGTTTGCCTTGCACGCAGCTGACCTGGGTTCGACCCCCGGTGTCCCATATGTTGTTGTTGGGGGGTTACTTTGGAGGTATGGAGTGCTGCTCATTGCCATCCACCCGCCATGATGACAGTCCCCATGGGGTCTCGGGGGAGAGGCAGTTGTCATGTCTTCAGTGTTCTGCACTCGATGCTCCCTGGAAAGCAGGGCAAGATGGGGCTGGAACTCACCGTTCACAAGCTGGGGTCCAAGGGTCGTTATTTTTTTTTTTTTTTGCTTTTTGGGTCACACCTGGCAATGCACAGCGGTCACTCCTGGCTCTGCACTCAGAAATTACCCCTGGCAGTGCTCAGGGGACCATATGGGATGCTGGGAATCGAACCCTGGTCGGTCGTGTGCAAGGCAAACACCCTACCCGCTGTGCTATCGCATTAGCCCCCAAGGGTCGTTATTGTAATAGTCGGTGACATGCCTACCAAGGCGCAATTGTTTGTTACCCTCAATATTTGGCTTTGGAAAACAAATCCTTTAGATTATTTTTTTTCTTTTGAAAATTTATTTTATTGTGTGTATATTTCTTTTTTTTAATTTATTTTATTGAATCACCAAGTGGAAAGTTACAAAGTTCTCAGGCTTATATCTCAGTTACACAATGCTCAAACACCCATCCCTTCACCAGTGCCCATATTCCACCACCAATAAAAACAAAAACAGAAGCAAAAACAAAACAAACAAACAACAACAAAAAAAAAAGTATACATCCCACCCCTCACCCCCCAACCCACCCCGTACGTGAGTGATAAGTTCACTTCCTTTTCTCTTTACCTTGATTACATTCCAGATTTCAACACATAACTCACTATTGTTGTTAGAGTTTCAAAACAGACTCACTATTTTTATTGGAATTTATTCCCTAAGAATACAGCTCCATTAACAGGGAAATATTTGATAATAAGTTTTCCACTGATGAGAATGAAGAGATAAAATGTCGCGCGGCCGCTACTGCGAGCTACTGCGGCCGCACGGTTTACAATTTCTGTATTATAGTAATTAAGTCCGCAAAGATTTAAGTTTGAAAATGAATCATTTCCCTTCCTGGAACAGCATGTAGCCAAAGTTAGTTCACAGTTCCATACATGGGTGCAAGCACTTGCTGGAACCCCAATTCCTAAAGCTGTCTCTGGTTCCCGCTCGTTCCACATCCACCGGCTCTGCAGAGGCATGGGCACCCGGGCCGAAAACCCGGCCGGCCGGAGCCGAGCACCAGCCCCGGCTGGGGCTGGCCCTGTATCCTGCGGCTGTTTCAAGTTCAAAGCACACATTTTTTTTTCTTCGAGCCACAAGTTCATACCTTCTCAACGGACCCACAAAATGTCGGACACCACGCCTTCTTCCGGAGGGGAGAGAGACCAAGAAGGAAGGTTATTTCCTCCGTTAGCCGGCATGGGGCAAAAGCTTAGTTCACAGTCTCCATACATGGGTGCAAGCACTTGCTGGAACCCAAATTCCTAAAGCTGTCTCTGGTTCCCGCTCGTTCCACATCCACCGGCTCTGCAGAGGCATGGGCATCCGCGCCGAAAACCCGGCCGGCCGGAGCCGAGCACCAGCCCCGGCTGGGGCTGGCCCTGTATCCCGCGGCTGTTTCCCCTTTAGATTATTAATCCCATTAGGTTGGGTTTCTTCACCCCGACCACCTGCAAGGTAAATCAGCAGGACTGGGGTCACTTTACGAAGGAAGATCCCTGGCAGGAGGGCCACACCCTGGGCACCCCACCACCACGACCACCACCACCAGCAGGGCAGATGCGGGCCCTCTGCTGCCTGGTGCTTGCATCACTACTCTGGAAAGTCTCTGCTGTGCTTCTCTGCCCACACTGCCATGCCGGCCCGCCTGTCTCACCCTCTCGTCACCAAGCACCCTCACGCGATGCCCCTGAGCTCTCCCCGCCCTGTGGTGCCCCCACGGCCCCTCCCTCTGTGCCCACTGCCAGCCTTCCTCTCGTTCCCCTGCCTGCAGCCCCAGCTTCCTCTTCCTTGTGGAAGGAACCACTCGTGGCAAGGAAACAAATCCAGCCTTGGAAACACCCAAAAGCATCTTAGAGAGCGTTCTCCGAGGAAATTCATGCAACATCAATAACAGAAAATTGACTGAAAGGTGTGGAAGTCTGGTGACAGGAGCCCTTTATCCTTTTCTGTCTTGTTTGTTGTTGTTGTTGTTGTTGTTTTTTATTGAATCACCATGAGCTACGGTTACAAAGCTTTCATGTTTGAGTCTCAGTCATACAATGATCAGAATCCCATCCCTCCACCAGTGCACATTCTCCACCACCAATGTCCCCAGTATCCTCCCCTTTCCAACCCTTCCCCTGCCTCTGTGGCAGACAATTTCCCCCATATTCTCTCTCTATTTGGGGACATTATGGTTTGCTCAAATTTTCCCACCACCATTCAGTTGTAAATGTTTGGGTTGGAGAGACATCTCTGTAGGGTGCTAGTCCATTTTGAGATTCATTTGGGAATCTCTGGATCAAGACCGCTGATATGCCCAGATGGTGCCCAGAGGCAGATTGAGAGTGTGACAGCCAGGACCCCAAGCAGGTGGGGAGACAGGGAGGGACGGCTAGTCTTTGCTGCCACATGAGGCCTGGAGTCATAGTCCCTGGCCCTGTGTACCTGGGTTTTGCTTCTGGAAGCTCATGGCTGCCGGGGTTTTATCTGGAGCTGGCAGAGAGGGCACAGCTGCTCTGTCTGAGGTGCCCCGGGGGAAATGGCTTGATACGGGGTCCAGAGAGCTCTCCGGCGAGCTGCTGTCTTCTGGGATTCACTGCTGTGTCTCTAAGAGTCCTCTCTCCTCACTGCGGTGATCACAGCAAATTATACACAGATATTACAACTATCAAATCACGGGCCCAGAGACACAGTAGAGCAGACAGGGCACTTGCTTGCACGTGGCAGAGCTGGATTCAATCCCAGCACCCCCTTATGATCTCTGAGGCACTTTCAGGAGTGACCCCTGAGCAGAGAGCCAGGAGTCAGCCCTGAGCACCACCAGGCATGGTCCAAAAGCAAAAACAACCACCGCCACTACCAAATATGGGATCATGATGTGGTACACCTGAAACTAATGCAGACCTCCCTGCTCACAATATCATAATTAGAATAATAAAAATAAATTAAGATACTTAATTTAATTTGATTTGACAGACAGATCATTCACAGGAGAATAAGAAATAAAATGACAACTGCATATTTAAAATTCTAATCAACGGGCTGGAGCGATAGCACAGCCAATAGGGCGTTTGCCTTGCACGCAGCCGAACCAGGTTCTATTCCCAGCATCCCATATGGTCCCCTGAGCACCACCAGGGGTAATTCTTGAGTGCAGAGCCAGGAGTAATCCCTGTGTATCACCGGGTGTGACCCAAAAAGCTACATAAATAAATAAAATTCTAATAAAAACCACAGGACCCAGCAAGTCCACAGCGAATTTCTCTCATGGAGCGGCTGCAAGAACCACGTGGAACTGCCTCATCCCATGATAACCATACTGTATACAATTTTCAGCACAGAAAAAATAATTTTAATTCCAATTTTCTCTAGAATATTTGCTCAAAAACTACTGTTGATTGTAGGATAACATAGCCTCAGCTAGTTTAGGTTTATTCGGTTATTCCCATCACAGTGCTCCCTTTCCTCTGTGTATATTTGTAACTTCTTGCTTTGTGCTCTGTTGACTTATTATATAATATAGAAAAATATTGTTTTTCTCTTCTCCTTGAGTCCTTTGCATAGTTTATTCAGAGCCATGTCTTTTTGTATGGGCATAGGAAGACAGTAGTAAATGCTATGCTTTTGTAACCTGGGAGTCATTTGACTCTACATGATATTTTCCTCCTGAGCATCTGTTCTCTCGACCTAAGCCTCAGCTGCCTTTACTTCCTAGCACCCCCAAAGGCAGGGTCCCAACGAGGAACAGGATGGACCCAGGGCAAGCGGCAAGTTATGTGCTATCCTGGCATTGAGATGGGCCTGGCCAAAGTGCCTAATGCTTAACTATAACTTAAGAACTAGGTCATGGACAAATGCTGTCATGATCCAAAAAGTAATAACTAGATTCGGACCCTGCTAGGGTTAGGAATGATCAATCTGGCCTGGGTGCTGTAGTCTGAGTCTGTGGCAAGATGTTCCCAGGAGAGCTGCCCTACAAGCCTCCATGTATCTCTCACTGTGTCCATACAAAAATAACTAGTATTAAGATGTTGATTGAGTTTTTGGACTGAGGAAAGGAGAAAAACACCTGAAGAGGTATTTTTCCCTGCTGGTAGTCAGGAAGGGCTTTGGAATACTCTAGGTGGTGTTTCCTTTGAACCTGGCAGCCCTCAGGAAGGGCTTTCTTATATTGATTTTGCTACCAGACTGTGTGTAGCCCAGAGGGCAAGGTGGAGAGAGACTAGTAGGGGTGGAGAGACTAGTGAAGAGGGAGGAGAATCCTGAGAGTTGGGATGGAGGAATGAGGAGCTAGAGTGCTTGAGATGAGAGAGATGAAAGATTGAATAAATGGTAACTAATCAGCAACCAGCTTGGTCCTCGTTCTTCCTTCGCCTGCCCTGGCCAACAGCCACCCTGATCCAGCCCATATACAGCGGCTCCAGAGCACCGAACGAGGGGGGTTAGATAGAGCCACACAGAGAGCCCGCAAACACACACCCTTCAGCATGTGTAGTTTTTTACAGTTGATCACTTAGAATCATGTATATCGTTAATGGGCCATGGTGCCACAGTGCTCTTGGTGTAGTAGGGTGCGGGAGAACATCGCATGGGCATTCTCTCTGTAACACAGCCACAAGCTGTGACTGCAAATGTGGAAATGTGGTTCCAGAGCGATAGCACAGTGGGTAGAATCCACTTCACAAAGTTCCCGTAATTGGGATGAAAAGACCAATCCACGCCTTTCTGATCTCGTTCACTAAAGAAGAGCTTTTAATTATTTCATTACGAGGAAGAGCTTCCACCCTGGCGAAGCACAGACAGGATTTCTACCGATTGAGTTTGATTTTGCATGGATGGCTTGGAGGCACTTGTCGTGGTCTACTTTCTAGCTCCCCACACTTTGCTTCTCCTGCACCCCACAAGCCTCCCAGTCTCGTGAGGGGCTGTGTGGCTTCTCTTCAGTGACTTCATGTACACAGGGAGTTGGGGGTACCTTGGAAGCAGTGTTGGTCTTCCTGCATTTTCCCCCCAGGGGATGGCTGGAACTCGGTTTAGGAAGTAGACTATAAACCGTAAAGGTGAAACACAAAACCCAAACCAACGAGCCCTAACTTGGTATCCATGTAGCTGGGCCTCCAGCATGTGTCCAGTGCCTCTGCTGCCGTCCAGCACGAGCCACAGAATGATAGAAGAAAATTCAGAATGGAATCCTCAGGAATTGGCCCGACGCAATTTAGGAGTCTCGACCAATAGCACGCAGCTGACCTTTGCAAGTTTTACAAAAACTAATAATACATTGGTGGGGTTCCTCCTGGAGCCCACGGAGTCAAGTGTGTGTGCCAGGGGGGCTCTGCCAGGTGACTCTGAGGTGTATCATCTCAAACAGGCCAGGCCCTAACAGTGCCCAAATCTCCTCTCCTGAACAATCTTCATGGTACCCTAGGACAAAAAGTTCCAGTCACACCATTGGTTACTGTGAGGTACTTACACAGAAAGAAAAGTACACCGGACAAAAAACAAAAGGAGGATTATCTAGCAAAATTCATGATTTAACAGCATTAAATTTTATGAGGCAGCCACTAAACCCAGCGGTTCTCCAGAGTCCTTAATTTTATGCCACTTTGCCATGTTTTCTTTCACAGATAAGTACCATCATAATGCAGTAAACACTCACAGAAGTTTGGTAAATGAATGAAAAAATACATGAAGGAAAAGGTGAATGAATGGTATTGAATACCAGTCTTTGTAAATATATTCTCAATACGTGAAATAAAGTCAGACAGAGGAAGGGCAGAGCCCATGCTCTTTTGCCCAGAACTGCAACGTCTTGTGGTGCGCCTGTCAAAGACGCTGCCACTCAAATGTGGGTGTTTCCAAACAGAAATCGTTGCTTGATGATGAGCAGCTGTCTCTCTCCAAATAAAAATGTTTTTAAACACTCCTGGATGTGAGTTCAATATGGAAATGGAGTTGAAATAAACATTAAACATTTTGCCATCTGTTGTTGTCCTGCTGAGTCACTGAAGAATATCCTCCCCAAATGTTCATATTTTCAAATTAATTGGTCCATGGCTGCCAGGCATGAAGAAGAAAGAAAATCTGAAACTCAGTGATTCCACTAAGTCGTAAAAGATGCACTACAGAGACGCTGTTATTTGGGGATGAAGCTGCGGATTAACACTGGAGTCAAACCAGGAGAAACATTCCGAGCTTGTCAGAACATTTTATCCCACAATTAATCATAATCAGCACATTCCAATCACGTTGATTAATTTAAGTCTTAATATTTTTTATCCCCAACCTTCCACCAAAATATATTTGCTCCACATTTCTAATCTTTAGAGGACATTGCTTTTTAATGAGCATTAGCAAGTTGAAGACAAATTTGGAGTTAGGGAGGGGAAAGATAAAGGGGCCAGGATGAGAGAGAACCAGACAGATGATGGATGAATGCTATTTCCACACAGCAGCGAGGAGAGGAGAGACTTTGAAGCCATCAAAGCCCTCTTCCTGTTCCCCACATTTCTGTCATGCTTTCTGTGGAGGGAAAGGGCCCAGGCCAAAGAAGTCGGCTCCAATGTCCTCTGGGCAAAAAAAAAGGAAGAAAAAGGAAAAAAGAAAACATCACAGGCATGTGCTTCCTTCTGCCCTTCCTGGCCTCTCACGCCTCCAGAGTTACTGTCCAGTACTAACTCCTTCACGCTTAAAGGCAGCCAGAGGTCACGTGCCTGTCTCAGGAGAGAACCACTTCCTCCTCATCCCAGTGGAGATCCACTTTCCCACACCAATGGAGAACCATATTCATGCTCTTCTCATAACCTGAATATCTTCTGGGTCAACTGAGCAATAGTTGTGCCATAGGGGAAGATTTAATGGGAAATAGCCATTAGAAAACACTTTCAGGAATGTCTCTTAAGAAGGCCCAGGAAATTTTTTGGCTGATAGAATCCCAGAAAAAAAATGCTATAAGAATAATTAACTAATCAAAATCACAGCAGAATGCTTCAAAATAAAAATAGACTTCTTAAAAATATATATGTATGTATATACATATGAAAGGGCAAAGAATTTAGTACAACCAAATTAACTCTGAACTGGAAGAATAAAGCTGGGAGAGTTGGAAAACAAAATATCAATACTTATTATAAATCCACAGTACCCAGAACATGGTTATATTGGTTCTAAAAATAAAGCATGAACACAAAAATCAGAGAGTCCCAAACTTATTTCTGTTCCTGTCCCCCAGAAGTACTCTTTTTATGAGGAATAAAAGAAAATATCTCCAATTGCTATTACCCCCCAATTTCTAGATCACTCCAACACCCAAAGGGAAAGGATCAAACACTTTGGTAAACACGAATATAGACAAGTGGAAAAAATAGAGTACAGATATAGATAGATATGTGTGAGTAGATGCGTGTCTGTGTGTGTGGCTCTTTACAAGGTGTTAAGGCAATCCAGCAGTAAACAATGCATCAATCTGCAAAAAAGTATGGTAGAAATGATATCTGCACTTGTATGTTCACTGTAGCACTGTTTACAATAGCCATAATCTGGAAAAAAACCGAGTTCCCAAGAACAGATAACTGGTTAAAGAAAATTTGGTACATCTACACAATGGAATACTATGCAGCTGTTAGAAAAGATGAAATTTGCATATAAGTTGATCAACATGGAAAGTATCATGCTAAGTGAAATGAGTCAAAAAGAGAGGAACAGACATAGGATGATTGCACTCATCTGTGGAATATAAAGTAACAGAATAGGAGACTAACACCCAAGAATAGTAGAGATAAGTACCAGGAGGTTGGCTCCATGGCTTGGAAGCTGGCCTCACATGCTGGGGGGAAAGGCAGCTCAGATAGAGAAGGGAACACCAAGTAAAGGGTGTTTGGAGAACCCACTCAGGATGGGAGATGCATGCTGAAAGTAGACTATAGACTGAACATGATGGTCACTCAGTACCTTTACTTCAAACCACAACACCCAAAAAAGAGAGAGAGAGCAAAAAGGAATGCCCTGACATAGAGGCAGAGTGGGGTGGGGGGAGGATGGGGGTGGGGGGATAGGAAGGATGTGGGATCATTGGTGGTGGAAAATGGGCACTGGTGGAGGGATGGGTACTTGATCATTGTATGACTGAAACACAAGCACAAAAAATTGTAAGTCTATAACTACCTCACGGTGATTCACTAATAAAAAAAATTTTTTTAATGCATCAGTCTCACCGTATAGCTCTTCCTAGAGTAGCAAGTAAGCAGCACCCAAGCAGAGACCCCAGTCAATTGCTCTGTTTATCTGCAGAATAAACCCGAAGGTCCCATCTGGCCAGAGAGCTTGGCAGACAGCCTGCCTTGCTCAGTTTCCCAAGCTTCAGCCTCTACTGGCCATGGAGGCCTGAACAATCAAACTTCAACATTAATTAAGAGAGAAATTTTTTAAAAATTTTAGAGGAATTAAAATGGAAAAACAACATACCAAATCTTATATGGTGTAGAAAACCAATTCCAAGAAGAAATTTTACAGTAATAAATGCATATAACAGGGAAAAAAAGCTCTCAAATGAAAAGGCAAATAGCTTCAAGGAACTAGGAGAAGGAGAAAAGTTAGCAGAAGGTAAGAAAAATAATAAAGCTAATAATCTGGTTCTTTGAAAAGAGAAACAAAATTGGCAACCCTCCAACTAAATTAGAAAGGGAGAGATTAAAAAGAAATATGACTGGAAGAGGAAATAATACTACTGATACTAAAAATACAAGGTGCTTAACAGACTGTTCTGATTACAGCTGCATTACAAACTGGAGAGCCCAAAGAATAATGATAGATTCCTAGAAATATACAGCTTACCCATACCAAATTATAAGTCAATGGAAGCTCTGAATATAAAATAAATTTCCCTTAAGATATTCCCTTTGTGAGGGGATGCAACAACAATTGAAAATCTCCCAGCAAAGGACATTTCAAAACCAAATGGTTTCACTGGGGAATCCTACAAAATACTTTTTTTTTAACCAAATACTTTTTTTTTTTTTTTTTTTTTTTTTTGCTTTTTGGGTCACACCTGGCGATGCACAAGGGTCACTCCTGGCTCTGCACTCAGGAATTACCCCTGGCGGTGCTCAGGGGACCATATGGGATGCTGGGAATCGAACCCGGGTCGGCCGCGTGCAAGGCAAACGCCCTACCCGCTGTGCTATCACTCCAGCCCCCCTACCAAATACTTTTAAACGTATTTAATGCCAGTCCTCGTGAAACTCTTCCTCCAAAAAGTGACGAGGAGGCAATACTCCCAAACTTTTCATGAGGCCAACATTAACCTGAGGTCAGGACCTGAGAAGCACACTGCAACCTGGCTCCAGACAGATATCCTACATGAGCACGGCACTACTGCCCTGGACAGAACATTAGCGAGGCTAGTTCAGCATCATACTGACAGGATCAGGTACCCTGATCAACAGAGATTTGTCCTGGGATGCAAGGATGCTGAGCATCTTCGTGCAAATCCATGTGCTTTACCACCTCGACAGAATGAAAGATACAAATCACATGATTATCTCAACAGATAAGAAAAAGCTTTTGAAAAAATTCGACACTGCTTCCCATTTAAAACTCACAGTAGATTTGCTGTGGGAAGAACAAACCTGAACATAATGAAGGTCACATATGGCAAGGACACAGCAAACTTCGGGTTCAATAAGGAAAGGCTGAAGACTTCTCTCATCAGGAACAGGAGAGAGGTAGCCCATCTCACCACTTTTATTTCTGTTTTTTAGTTTTAGGGTCACTCCCAGCAGTGCTCAGAGCTTACTCTTGGTTCTGTGCTCTAAAATCACTCCTAGCAGGGCTCAAATATGGTTCTGGGGGTCAAACTCCAGTCTGCTATGTGCAAGGCAAGCACCCTACCCACTGTACTATCAGTCTGGCCCCATACCATTTCTATTCAACACAGTCCTAGGACTTCTAGGTGGTAAAAAAATGGGAAGGAAGGAAGGAAGGAAGGAAGGAAGGAAGGAAGGAAGGAAGGAAGGAAGGAAGGAAGGAAGGAAGGAAGGAAGGAAGGAAGGAAGGAAGGAAGGAAGGAAGGAAGCGAGGGAGGGAGGGAGGGAGGGAGGGAGGGAGGGAGGGAGGGAGGGGGGAGGGAGGGAGGGGGGGGAGGGAGGGAGGGAGGAAGGGAGGGAGGGAGGGAGGGAGGGGGGGAGGGAGGGAGGGAGGGAGGGAGGGAGGGGGGAGGGAGGGGGGGAGGGAGGGAGGGAGGAAGGGAGGGAGGGAGGGAGGGAGGGGGGGGAGGGAGGGAGGGAGGGAGGGAGGGAGGGAGGAAGGAAGGAAGGAAGGAAGGGAGGGAGGGAGGGAGGGAGGGAGGGAGGGAGGGAGGAAGGGAGGGAGGGAAGGGAGGGAGGGAGGAAGGAAGGAAGGAAGGAAGGAAGGAAGGAAGGAAGGAAGGAAGGAAGGAAGGAAGGAAGGAAGGAAGGAAGGAAGGAAGGAAGGAAGGAAGGAAGGAAGGAAGGAAGGAAGGGAAGGAGGGAGGGAGGGAGAGAGGGAGGGAGGGAGGGAGGGAGGGAGGGAGGGAAGGGAGGGAGGGAGGGAAGGAAGGAAGGAAGGAAGGAAGGAAGGAAGGAAGGAAGGAAGGAAGGAAGGAAGGGAAGGAGGGAGGGAGGGAGGGAGGGAGAGAGGGAGGGAGGGAGGGAGGGAGGGAGGGAGGGAGGGAGGGAGGGAGGGAGGGAGGAAGGGAGGGAGGGAGGGAGGGAGGGAGGGAGGGAGGGAGGGAGGGAGGAAGGAAGGAAGGAAGGAAGGGAGGGGGGGAGGGAGGGAGGGAGGGAGGGAGGGAGGAAGGAAGGAAGGAAGGAAGGAAGGAAGGAAGGAAGGAAGGAAGGAAGGAAGGAAGGAAGGAAGGAAGGAAGGAAGGAAGGAAGGAAGGGAGGGAGGAAGGAAGGAAGGGAGGAAGGAAGGGAGGAAGGGAGGAAGGAAGGAAGGAAGGAAGGAAGGAAGGAAGGAAGGAAGGAAGGAAGGAAGGAAGGAAGGAAGGAAGGAAGGGAGGGAGGGAGGGAGGGAGGGAGGGAGGAAGGGAGGAAGGGAGGGAGGGAGGAAGGAAGGGAGGGAGGAAGGAAGGAAGGGAGGAAGGGAGGAAGGAAGGAAGGAAGGAAGGAAGGAAGGAAGGAAGGAAGGAAGGAAGGAAGGAAGGAAGGAAGGAAGGAAGGAAGGAAGGAAGGGAGGGAGGGAGGGAGGGAGGGAGAAAGAACATTGTATTTTGCAATGTAGGTACTGAAAGTTTTCCATGTATATCTCTTCAGGTCCTTTCAGTACTACAAAAGCAGAAGCAATTAAAACTGCATGGTATTGGAATAACAGCAAACCTGCATATCAGTGGAATGAAGTTGAATATCCTGACACAGACTCTCAAATATATGATCATTTAAATTTTTGATAAAGGGACAAGAAATCTGAAGTCAAGTAAGTAAAGCCTCTTCAACAAGTGGTAGTGGAAAAACATACAAAAAAGAAATGAACTCAGCCCTCTTTCCAATGCCATGCACAAGAGTCAGATAAAAATGGATTAAAGACCTCAGTATTAGACCTGAGTCCATCAGGTACATAGAGGTGAGCCTAGGCGAGCCCTCCATGACAGTGAAGCTGAAGGCATCTTCAAAGGTGCGGCACCACTGACCAAGCGAGTGGAAACAGAGATAAACAAATGGGACTACGTGAAACTGAGAAACTTCTGCATCCCCTGACCAAGATACAGCGCCATGATTTTGAATTCATGAGAGAGATCAGTATGCTACCCACCAGTCTTTTCAATAGATACTAGGAGTGTCCTATTTCCGGGGTCAGATTTCACTGGGAAAGAGATTGTCTGACATAGAGAGAGGGGGAGGGGTGGGATGGGGGCAGGGGAGTGGGAGATACTGGGGGCCTTGGTGGTAGGAAATGGACACTGATGGAGGATTGGGTGATCGATCATTGTGTGACTGAAACTCAAACAGGAAAACTTTATAACTGTATCTCATGGGGGTTAATAATAATAACAATAATAATAATAGATCACTGTCACTGTCATCCCGTTGCTCATCAATTTGCTCGAGTGGGCACCAGTAACATCTCCATTGTGAGACTTGTTACTGTTTTTGGCATATCGGATACGCCACTGGTAGCTTCCCATGCTCTACCGTGTGGGTGAGATACTCTCGGTAGCTTGCCGGGCTCTCCTAGAGGGGCGGAGGAATCGAACCCGGGTCAGCAATAATAATAATAAATTAAATTAACATTCTGAATTTTTTGTTAAAAAAGGTAATGTGGAGTGCATGCCCAATTCAATCCGCTTAATCAACAGCTGAATAAATAGCAGTACTGCTACATTATAAAAAAAAAAAAGAAAGAAAGAAAAGAAGACCAGCTTGCTTGGGCCCAGGGGTGGGGGGGCTGGGGGGAAGCTATCCAGAAGGCTCTCGCCCAAGACTGCCACTGCGTCCCCTCCTGACAGAACCGGGCACCATCAAGGGCAGTGGCAAAGCCGGCCTAAGCCCTGGCAGACCCTTAGCCAGTGGGCCAGGCCAGCAACATCCTAAGTGGACAAGAAGGTTGAAGCCTCAAATGCTGTGTCTGTCTGCAAGATGGCTTGCAAGTGCTTTGGGGCCGAGCTGAACTGAAAAGCATTCAAAGACGTGCAGCTTCTTTAAGTGTGGTCCAAACCGAACCAGAGGGTCCCCCACTCCCCGCAAGTCTGTCTTCCTCCCTGGCGAGGAACAGCAAGTCTCCCAGGCCGAGCAGTGAGATAAAGCAGCCCTGGCCCGAATGCCTAGCCCCAGACCAACTCCTGCAGTGCGGAAGAGACAACTGGTTGGAATTCAGCTGAACCTGAAAACATGCCGGAAATCATTATGTGAGGTTACAAAACCAACAAGTGCCATTTTCCCCCAGCTTGGCAACGAAAAACAGCCTCAAGCTATCAAAGCTGCCCGGAGTTTGGCTGCTGGCTCTTCCCACCCCATCCACGACAGCTCGCCAGGGGGTGAACATAATTGCTGCAAAGCCTCAAGGCCTGCCATGCTCTTCCCAAGCAAAGACCTTCCTTCAGGCGCTCAGACATGGCCTCTGCCCTACAGGGAGTGGCCGTGCCACAAGGTAAGGCGCATGTATGCCTGGTGGGAGCTGCTGGATTCCTATCCCGCAGCCCCATCCCACAGGTGGTCACAGGACCAGGAGGTGCCTACTGCAATCTCTGTTTCAGCTTTCTCTCGAGATCTAGAGAGGCAGACTTTTCTCTGCTCCCTGGCGTCTGGAATGTAAGGCAATAAGGACCTACGTGCCTGGGGATAAGGACCTACGTGCCTGCAGTTTTGGGGAGTCCGTTGGGGAAGACAGGGCCAGAAGCAGAGAGAAGCGGGAGGGAGAGGTGGGGAAAGAGGCCCGGGGTGCCTATTCCTGGCCCTCACCAGGCAGTGCCCAGGCCCTCCTGAGCTGGTCCATCCTGAAGGGCCCAAGCTGAAGCTTCTTCATTTCTGTTTTACTTTGTGCAAGTTCCAGCTGGATTTGTGATCCTTTCAAGAAAGTGCCCTCTGGAGTGGGGCGGCGCCAGCCCAGCCTCCAAGTGGTCCCGGCCGCCGGAAGTCATGCCCTCGACCCACCCTCGGTGCCATCTTGCCACATTCAACAGAGAAGCAGCCAGGCATTCTGGTGAGCAATGCGGCCCAGAAAATGCTCCGGACCCGGACCCGAATTGGGGCCAGCAACACTGGGGAACCGGACGGAGGAGGTGCAGCCTGCACACCTTCTCCAGATGGAGCCCTGGCGACACTGAGCAGCAACTAACACGGCTCCGGGATTCGGGACTGGGACACATCCGAGCTGCGTGGCCGCTAATGTGGCCACTCGACCTTTTCTAAAACCTGAAAACATACAATCTTTTAATGGAAAACTAATTATCAAATGCTTCCTGAGTAGGGCTACCTTGTTTGGGGGTATAACTCCCACAACAATAGTGAGTTTTGTGTTGAAATGTGGAACGTAATCAAGGTAAAGAGAAAATGAAGTGAAATTCATCAGTTATACAGTTGGGGTGGGGGGCAGGGGCAGGGGGTATACTGGGGATTTTGGTGGTGGAATATGGGCACTGGTGAAGGGATGGTGTTTGAATACGGTATAACTGAGACATAAACCTGAGAACTTTGTAACTTTCCACATGGTGATAAATTTTTTTTTTAATTATACATTAAAAAAAAAAGAAAAAAAGAAAGTTCCCTGTCTCCTCTGAAGACTTTGGTGGGTTTAGCAAGTGGGCTCAGAGACAGACAGACAGAAAGACAGACAGAAAGACAGACGGAGGGAGGGAGGGAGAGGGAAGGAGGGAGGGAGGGAGGGAGGGAGGGAGGGAGGGAGAGGGAGGGAGGGAGGGAGGGAGGGAGGGAGGGAGGGAGGGAGGGAGGGAGGGAGGGAGGGAGGGAGGGAGGGAGGGAGGGTGGGAGGGAGAGGGACTTTTAACACCCAAAAGCCTATCTGGCCATGAATTTCCTCACAGCTTAGAGGTTCGTGGAACTGAATTTCCAGGCTATTTTAGGTTGTTCTCCCACAGGGCATTCTGTCAATTGTGGTCTGCGTGTTGACAGTTGGGCAGGATGGGATGCAGGCTGAGAGGGAGGAGGTGAAGCGAACCAAGAAGGGGGCTCAAAGCTGAACATTTAACAAAAGGCCAGTCCACCTAGCTTCACTAGCCCCCTCCCTCTGGCGCAGCACAGGCTCCGTCCTCCAGTCCTGTGGCTGGAGACCCCCACATGTGGGGCTGCGGCAATATAGTACAGCAGACAGGACACTTGCCTTGCACGCAGCCAGCCCAAATTCAATCCCTGGCACACCCTATGGTTCCCTGATCACCCTCCAGGGGTGATCCCCGAGCACAGAGTCAAAAGGAAGCCCTGAGCACCACCAGATGTGGCCACAAAACCAAAACATTGGAGGAACCTCCTTCTGGTGAGCAAGCTGGAAACACACAGTGTGGAAACCGTGCAAATACAGTGCAGAGTGGAAAGGAGTGGAAAGCAAGCAATGTGGCAAGGGAGATGGCCAGAAGCCTCTCTGCCCACAGCACAAACAGGGAAGAGAAAAGCATCTCCCCAAACACTCCCATCTGCATCATAACCGCACAGGTCAACTGTTTCGATCAAACAGGCTAAATGAAATTAACAGGCAGAGTGGGAAGCTAAGGAACAGGTTAAAGACTAATCACTGCAAGATCAAATGAGATAAAAAGAAAGTTTAAGTGTTTGGGATCATCCCAGGAAATGCAAAAAGTAAAGATTAAAACAAGAAGAGGAGCCAGAGAGATGGTACAGAGGGTTAAGGCGTTTGGTCCACATGCTGCAGACTCTGACTCAATCCCCAGCACAGCCAGGAGTGACCCCTGAGCACAGAGTCAAGCCTGAGCCCTTAACAGCACCCGGTGTGACCCAAAGCCACCTCAAGATAAATAAAAACACTTAAAAGTAATTATTTAAATTCAGACAAGAAGAGGAATACATATTAAAATGACCGAGATAACCCAGACGAGAGACAAGTTTATCATGTCCTTTAGGTACAAAACCAAGACAGAGAAGAAAAAAAAATTATTCAAACATTATTAGAGGAAAGTTTCCCTCCAGGGGGAAAATCCTGACTGTGGGTTGAAAACCAACATGGTGTAGTTGGTGTATGGAGTTTGCACACACCTAAGACCCTCCCTCCTTCTCCTTTCCTGAGAGCAAAAGGTTTTCACGTAGACAGTCACCCCAACTCTACATGATTCCTCTTTGGGGACCGCTGACCCCCGTGTCCAAATCCAGAGGTGGGTGTTGATCCATTGAACCAAGCCTTGTCAATCCCACCTCCCAGCCACAGCTTTGCATTCAGGGCTGAGCATGGGAAGTCAATGCGTCTAAGTGTATAAACATTAAGACTCCTACTTGGGATGTTGAAGCAAAACTATTCTGTATTCAAGAGAATATGAACAGAGAACTTCAACGAGTATTTCTTGTAGATTATTATCCAGCACAGTCTACCAATTTTTGTTTTGTTTTGTTTTGTTTTTGCCTTTTGGGTCACACCCAGCAATGCACAGGGGTTACTTGTGGCTCTGCATTCAGCAGCAATTACTCTTGATGGTGCTCAGGGGACCCTACGAGATGCCGAGGATTGAACCCAGGTAGGCTGCATGCAAGGCGAACACACACCCCCACTACCGCTCTGACCCCCAAACTACCATCTTTAGTTGCACTTTACTTCCCCTTCTGATTTATATTAAATGATAACCTAAATGAAGGTAAGGAAATATTAACTTAAATTGTTGTATTCAAAATACTTCTGGGGCTTGCAGGAAATCTCCCCTGTAGGGTAGAGAGAAAGATTCTCTTGGAGAGAAGTAACACTGGGACTGTTGACTCCTTCTTGCCAGGGAGAAGCTGCCAGAACTGGTTCTTCCAGAGCTGGAGAGAGCCTGCCCCGGGCAGCAAGAAGCAATGTCCTGTCCACCACTAGTGACTGCCCAGAACCTTCTCCTGACAAAGTGGCCCAGCAGGCAAAGGTCAAAAAAGACACAGAGGACCAGGATGGAGTCTCACAGAGCAGTCTACAAGAGCAGACTGGAGGCTGGCGGGTAGCAAACACACACAGGAAAGTTGGCATTATTGTAGTGTTGCAGAGACAAGACGCACAAGTACACAATTTCAAAGTTGAATGTGCTTTTCTCTGTTCTGCTCGTTTTCTTTGTCCGGCTCGTTTCTTCAGTTCACAAGCATATGTCCAGGTGAGTACAAGTATCACCCATTTGACTTCTGCAACAGGAAGTTTTTAGACAGATGCAGGTTCCAGATTAGCCTGTTTCCCCGGTGACAGTTCCTGGTAGCTTGGCCATTGGAGTACTGACTGTCTTTCCTTATTACTGTCATCTGTCCCGACACTTACAGTGCTGAGGGTCGGATTGCCACTGTGCCCTGTGTTTGTGAGAGGGTATGTTGTGTGCTTCTGTATGTAACACGAGAGTATCTTTCCTCAAGTCTCTGTGTCATATATTTATGCTTTTCTGGTAGCTGCTACTAACCAGATATTTTCAATCCAACTTGGGAATCTCTGCCTTTCACATAGCAAATCCAATGTGGGTTTGTCTGTTTACTCTGTTCATATAATTGAATTTATTTCAACTGTCCTATTTTTGCTTGTTATTTCTTTTGTTTTCATTTGTTTTGCTTTGTGTTTTGAGTCATACCTAGAATGTTCAGGCTTACTCCTGGCTCTATACCAAGGGATCACTCCTGGCAGGGATCAAGAGACCGTATGGGGTGCTGGGGATTGAGTTGGGATCAGGTCAGCCATATGCATGATTGATATTTCTTTATTCTGAACTGGCACTTTAGCTTGCCTCTATTTCCCTGTTTTCTATTAGATCTGACTCCTTCCAGACATAGCCATGCCTTATAGAGTCTTTATCTTCCATTCAGTTATGGTGCAATATTTATATTCCACCCTGTTGTTAACCCCCGCTTTCAAATGACCATTTCTATTATTTAATATATTATTTTCTTTATGAAAAATAAGTTAGGAAATGCCTATTTATATTTGCCCGTATTTATCTGCTGATCATTGCTCTGGTAGCTAAAACTTTCCTTCTGAATTTGGTTCTTTTCTTTGTAAAGTATCTCCTTTAGAGCTTCTTTCAGTCACAGTGAGTGCTTGGTACATCTTCTCACCATTTGCATGAAAAAATTTCTTCACTTTAACCTCACTCCTTTAAAAATAATAAAGCTAGGAGTGGGGGCTGCAGCTCACTGGTGAAGCACTTAGCTTGCACGTGTGCGGTCCTGGAATCTCTCCCCAGCACTACAAAAAAATAAAACAAAGCCCCCAGAAATCTAAAAATAATAAAGCTAAACAGAAACTGTCTGTTTGACTTTATTTTCCTCAGTGCTGGAGCTCAAGAGCATCTCACAAATGTGAGCCAAACGCTTTCGACTGAGAGCCTTGAGGAGAGACCCGCTTATCCCCCCAGCCGTTCCTGCCAACACATCTTCTCTGAGGCCTGATGACGCCTGGGCCTGGGGAGAGAATCTGGTTTTGTGCCCATAATTAAGACCTCGCTGTTGGCTTGGCTGCTCTGGAGCTTCACCACCCTGTGATTGGTTTGTATTTACACTTCACAAGGATTCCGCTCAGGCAGCTGTGCAGCTAACCCAGTGCAGACCCACGCCCAGTTCCCGCTTCTCGGCCACACATCACAGCCCATGAGGCAACCGGATCCAGCTTGTTGCCTTGAAAGCAGCCCTCAGGACGGTGCTTCAAGCAACCGTGACGCATGCAGACTGTCTCCTCCTGGCAGTGTGGCTGCTGAACACTGACCAGAGCAGTAAGGATGCCATGGTCCACACCGACCACCCATGCAGGGTGCTCCAATGGCTCATATACCACGTAACCCCAGGGTCAAGTGGGTTTCATTGTGTTCCATCCTGTGTGCACACGGAATATCCCCAGAACACATCTCATGGAACCACTATTTCCCACTGCTGAGCATCACAGTACACCTGGGTCTACGACACTTCAAACTCAGAACCGGGACCAGCTTGGGTTTGGTTCCATCAGTTTGGGGAAGTCCTAAGCCAGACTCTTCTCTGGCACTGCCCCCTCGCCATCCATTCCTCCGTAGCTTCTGACCTCATTTTCTCTTTCCTTATCTCTGTATCTTTCTCCGACACTCTCCATCATTTTCACCGCCATGTCTTCCAATTCACTAATTCTTCCGCTGCCCACGATCTGGTTCAGGGTTCCCCCTGGAAATCTCAGCCACATCCCTACATTTGGAGATGCACTTTCAGTGCCAATCAATCTCTTCCCCAGGTGCTGCTCTCGCCTTAGGATTTCCACATCTTCTCTCTTTGACCGCTTTGCCACAAGGTGTTTTAATGCAGAGATTGCACTTCTGCTTCAGACACAAGGGAATTGCAGTGTTTGCTAACTAGTAATGATGGATTACTTTAATCGTTTACCCTCTTTCCTCCCTCTACCCCCATGGGCATAGAGGGTACGATGGAATCATTTTTGTTTTACTTTCAGTCTGAAATTAGTTTGGACCCTCAGTTTCTCAACCTGAACAGCCCAGGTTTAAACTCATGTAAGCCAGGTTTAAATTCACTTATGTAAATTTCAACTTCACATCATTAGTAGTGGCAAAGAGCTTTAATTCCTTCCATAGTCTCCCATCCATGATTCTAAAAAGCAGCAGGTTTTCTAGTCCCCTACCTAAATCAGGGAGCAGGTTCTTACCAGTGTCCTCTTACCGAAGGACTCATCCTTTCTTTCCAGAGTTTCAGCTCTGAACAGGGCCGGCTGCTCCAGCTCCCTGCCTTCATGGGCCTGATGCCATATTTCCTGTGTTTACATGGGCACTGAAACCTCCACCTCTAATTCCTTTATCCAGCCTGACATCTTCCAATACCATCACCACATCTGCTCAAGTTTATTGCTCAGACCTAAAGCTGCCTTTATATCTGGCTCACCCTCTTGCCAGAAATAATGGTGTAATTAATTTGCCTTCCTAGATTCTATCTTCATATATTGTAACTAGCATGTCAACGTTTTCTATTTGTGTAACTGAAGAGCTGGGTGGAGTTGATGCCAGTCCAGCTATTCCTGGAACGTTTTCATGAAATGCATTCTTCTCTCTTACTATCTTGCTCTGTGAACATGCAGAGGTGTCCAGAACAATGTTCGTGAACCATTCACTGTATCACTGTCATCCTGCTGTTCGTCAATTTACTCGAGAGGGCACCAGTAATGTCTCTGTTACACTCAGCCCTGAGATTTTAGCAACCTCTCCTTACTCGTCTTTCCCAATGATTGGAGGCTATTTCAGGGTCAGGGGAATGAGACCTTTTGTTACAGTTTTTTGCATATCAAACCATTATGGGTGTTATTTCCAGGTTGGATTCACTGGCTTTTTAACTGCCTTTGCATAAGTGTAAATTATGTTTACATTTTCATAATCGCATTGTCACATTTTTATCTGATAAGGAGCAGTTATAAGTGTTAGTGTCTGTGTGTCTACTGGCAGTCAAGAGCTTTCTTGGAGCTGGCCTCATCTCACCTGTCCAGACCCAGTTCTCGATACTCCCCAGTGTTGGACAACCCAACTTTCCTCCTATGCATCTCTTCTGTCTCACGATATCAAGGTTCCTCGGTCTGGAAAGATCTTCTCAGAGTGCCTAAGACCAATGGAATCCTATCTTCAGGACCACTTCTTAGGAACTTTTTCTCACCTTTTTCATCTTCACTCCAAAATACACAGTCTTTTCCATATTGTGTTTTTAAATTTAAAAAAAAATAGGGGCTGGAGTGATAGCACAGCAGGTAGGGCATTTGCCTTGCACGCAGCCAACCCCGGTTCAATTCCCAGCATCCCTTATGGTCCCCCGAGCATCGCCAGGAGTAATTCCTGAGCACAGAGCCAGGAGTAACCCCTGTGCATTGCCGGGTGTGACCCAAAAGCAAAAAAAAAATGATATAGCAGGTATTGTTGGCCTAGTGTCCAAAGAACCCAAGTCTCCCGGTGGACCATCCACTAATATGGAGTCTCTCAGCATCTGTGGCTCTGCTGTGTGCCTGGTTCCCAGGGTGGCAGGAGTTATAGTTCATCTGTGACATGCCAGGGCAAGGTCAGGGGCCAAACACCACCGCACCCCAGCACACCTGCTTGTCTTCACGTCGCCTCTGTCCATCTGCAGCCTCAGTTTCTTCGTCCCCAACAGAAGAGGCCCTTCCTCTGGACTGTACTTACGCCAAAGTTCTCTGAGGATTTGCCGCAGGAACCACTTCTACTTCTGGCTCTGGACTTCTTCCTAGCACGGCACCCTGGAGGCAGCGTCAGGGACCTCAACGCTCACAGGCTTGTTCTCTCCTCCAGGATTCTGTCGTGACCAAGAGGTTCTCGCTCCTTTCAGAGACCAAATGGAGCAGTGCTGCAGCTGAGGGCAGCGAGAATCACCATAAATCGCAGAACACTTTTAGAGAACACACACACACACAAACACACACACATGTGTACATGTGCACACACACATACACACATGCATGCACACACAGCAACATATGCACACACACAAACACATACATACACAACACACACAAAAAAGAAAAGAAAAGAAAAGAAAAAAAGGAAAGAAAAGAAAAGAAAAGGAAAGGAAACTGAATTACCGCATGCAGCATCACCCCACCTGGTTGCTGGATCCCAAAGAACATCCATATAAACCCCAAGGGCCTCAGAGCAAGCAAGATGGAGCAATAAGAGAAGGCCCCGGTGTGCCGTTCCTATGAAGAGACTTGTAAATCACGAGAATGGTGAAGAATCAGGGGCCACTCTCAAAATGAGAATGAAGGTGGTAGAGGATTTAACGGGCATGTCTGGCACCAAATAGACACCTGATTTTCACACCTCCTACAGAAAAGACGCCTGAGAATGGGGGAGGAGGGGAGGGGCGTGTCAGCAGGTGAGACCAGCACACACTTGTCTCCCTGCACCCACAGTCCACTCCTGTCCTATCTAGGTGGGCACCCCAGGGACGTGGTGAAGCCCCCACAGTCCCCACCCAACCCAGAGAGCTGGAAAATCATAAAGCCAGTTAAAGCAGCCTGCAAGGAACAGTGGACTCATGCAGTTTGCTACAACAGAGTTGGAACTGGAAGGTGTCCTGTGGAGTGAAGTAAGTGGAAGAAAGACAAACACAGGATGGTCTCACTTATCTGTGGAATACAGAACTCTGGGTGAGGAAATGTAGCACAGTTGAAGGGGGAGGCTGGATCACCCTTGACGCTAGTGTTTAGAGAGATGGACAGAGAAGGAAAGAAATCAAGCAGGGGAGAAAAGAACAAGAAGTAATGGGAGGTGTCTATCAACTTGCAGTGAGGGTGGGGGGATATGGGGACCCTGGTGGGGGGATTGGTTTTGAAATATTATATGCCTAAAACTCAACTATCAATAACGCTGTTAATCACAGTTCTTTAGTAAATTTCAAAATCAACAAAGGTCAATTAGACATAGATGTGCCACTATATTCATTTGAATCTTATTAATAGTATCCAAGATTTGTGTACATATAACAATCAATAAAGATATTTATATATACAAAATAAAACATTATTTGTCTTTAAAGATTAAAAAAAAAAAAAGGAACTTGAACTAAAAGCAGCCTGGTACTGATCGTGCCCCTCTGGAACTGGCCACGCCCCATGATGCTGACCACGCCCCCATGGAACTGACCACACCCCTATGAAGCTGGCCACGCCCCCACAGAACTGATCTTGTCCCTCTGGGGCAAAGAGGCAAGAGATCCAGGCTCCGCCAGCCCAGGCTGGGATGGGGGGGTTGGGGGGGAGGGGGCACTACTTGGTCCCCTTGCAGAAGGCAGACGCGCATTTCAGCTTGAGCTGCCCTCGTGTCCCCTGTTCTCACACTAGCCACACAAGGGGAAGGGCAGGAGAGATGCCCCCCAGAGCAGCGCCAAAAACAGGCTCCCCATGGGCTCTGCGGTGGCCATCTGCAGGGGTCCCTGCTCCCTCCCTCCGAATCTCCGCTGTCTGCACATAGAGTGCTGGACCCTGCAAGTTCTAAAGAACACTCACGGCCTCTGCTCTCTGGCTGGGGGTCCAGTGGTTTCCATCTCCCCCCAAGCCCCTGGCTTTCTCCCCCTGAGCCAGACCCAGACGCCCGCAGGGTGCAAGCTCCCCCCAGCAGCCCCCGCCGGGCTGCCGCACTGCCCAGAGTTAGGTCATCTGGTCCTGGTCCCGCTGATGATGTGTGTTTGTTTGTCTCCTCGAGCGGCTGCGAAGGCCTCGCGGGCCAAGCTCATGTCTAATTTGCTGCCCTCGCCTGTACTACTGAATACATCATCCCTCCGCAAGACGCCGGCCCAGTGGGGACTCCATAAAAACCTGTTGACTGACTGATTTAGCACAGGGACGATGGTGACGTCAGCCACTTTGGTAAATAAATTTCAAATAATGACCAGCTCACACAAATGTTTTACTAGCTCACCGTCCCCGCGGAGTTAACATAAAGAATGGAAATCAGCAGTCAGTTCTACTCGCCCAACGTTCAACGTTAACTCGCCCCCAGAGGGTAGCAATTTTCAAGCCTAATTTCAAGTCAAAATGTCTAAAATGGTTCTCATTCTCGGTGACATGCTGGGAAGATTCTAGAACTAAGGTCTCAAAACCAGTCACTTGCACAGGTTATTAACCTCAGCCCTCCACATCATTATGTCTAGCGCAGGGCCGATGATAATGTGAGCTGGGAATTTAAATTCATGTTTATCCAATAAGACAAACTTAACTCTCTGAGACATTCCAACGAAAGCAACTGGATCAGCCTTATTTTTTTTATTATTTTATACATTGGGGGAATAAAATTGATTAGAAACTTAAATTCGGTTAATACTATTCTTTAATGACTCAATTAATCTATTTGGCCCTAAAAAATAATCACCTGCCCACTTGTCCATGAGAGGCCAAAAGCATGTAAATTTTTTAATAAATTGAGCACATATTGTCACTCTACCCTCCTCTGAGCCTCTTTGTCACCCTTTCCTAGAGGCCTGGGAAGGGCTTGGGAGCGCCTTTTCATGTACTCTCTGTCCAGGTGACTTCAGAAACTATTTAAGTCTTCCGATGTATGCAAGACTGGTACAGTTTGGAATTCAAGGACAACAACCCACAGTGAACAGAGAATAGGTGGTGATGACAGACACCAACGATACGGGCACATGTGTGTGGAATAAATGTGCCCCAAAAATGATCTGTGTTGGGGCTGGAGCAATAACACAGCAGGTAGGGCGTTTGCCTTGCACGCGGCCAACCGAGGTTCGATTCCCAGCATCCCATATGGTCCCCTAAGCACCACAGGGGTCATCCCTGAGTGCAGAGCCAGGAGTAACCCCTGTGCATCACTGGGTATGACCCAAAAAGAAAAAGACTAAAAAAAAAAATCTGTCTAGATCACGAATCCTAAATATCAGTTCAAGGGAGAGTGTATTGCCACTTAGGAATTATCCCCCAGTACCACGGCCCGATAATATTTAGCATATTCCAGAATGCCCGTGGGAAAATGGGCACGCCTCTTTCTCTACCCGAAAGTCCTACTGTGCCGTGACTCCCTTGCTTTGGGGCCTCTGACAGCCTTCCAGCACACACGATTTTTCTTGCCTCCAACTCTTGCACCAGAAAGTTCCTTCCCGGCCAAGGTGTGGGCCTGCAGCTGCGTCCCATGAGAAGATTTCACTGCCATTTGGGCCGTCTGGGTGAAAAGGCTCAGCAGGTCAGAAGGTGCTGAAACATATCTGCACAGCAGAAGGGGGCCAGGAAGTGGGTATTTGTAAGTCCATTGGACTTGAAGCTGGATTTCTCATTTTCTCCCCTTTCCTGGGCCCAACACTAGGTCATTCTGTCCTCAGTGAGCCATGCCCAGCTCAACTTCCCCTCCACCATGCAGGCCTCCAAGCAATCCATGCCCACAAGGATCTGGGAGTTGGGGGAATCCTCTGGGCGAGAAGGCACGGAGCAAAGGGAGACAGGCCCTGATTTCCCGTCAGCACAAGGGACCCCAGAGTGTGGAGTCTCGGGAAAGGTGTGTCCACTGGACTTCCCCTCCTGACACTCCCAGTGACTCCTGCTGGGGGAGGAGGGCTGGAGGAAGAGTGTGGCCGTGGACAGCCCCTTCATGTCTCTCTGGGCACTTGAGCAGGCAGAGCAGGGTCGAGAGCCAAACAGGGCTTGTGGCAGCTGCAACAGTCTTTTCTACAGGGGTACGAGACGTGGATCTGCAGTCAGCTGACAACAGGTCAAACCCGTGAACATCATCTACTCCAGGGACACAGAGAAAGACAGATGGTACTGTTCTGGGACCCCCGGCTGGAGATCCGGGCAGCCCTCAGGGTCTGGAGGAGTCATTTTCCTGGCACGCGGCGCCCTGGCCACTGGGTGCCCCCTAGTCTTGCCAAGCTGGGTGGTGCTCTGGGAAGAGGCCTTCCTCCTGGCAACTACCCTAGCTCTGCGTGTTCGGTCCTGAGGCCCTCTCCAGCACCCACTGCACCCCAGTGCCGTTGGAAGCTGGTCCCCTCCAGCCACTCCGTCTCCCCCGCTCCGCCCGACACTCCTCATGGGTGTCAGGTTTGCTTCACTCAGGACGTGGTCAAGGCTCTCAGTGGCAATACGGCTCCCCTGGGTTCTGCTCAACTTGTCGACCTAAAGGCGGATGTTCAGTACGATGGCTCCAGGGTAGAGATAAAGGTGCTCCCATCCCGTCCACCGTGCTCCTCCTCAGCAACCCCAGTCCCTGAGCACACCTGCTCCCTTCCCCCACGACAGCGGCGTGTTGCCAATCCAGGACCACTGGCGTTTTCTTAGCACTTCCCACGTGAGAGAACGCTTCCAAGCTTTCCTTCGAACCAGACAGCAGTCAGTAATAAAGCAATCAGTAATGAAGATGGCTACCACTTCTAAAGGAAGGAGTTCAGATGCACAAAGGTTGGGTTCATTTTCCCCCAATCTCATAAGTATATATTTATATTTATTTTATTATGTATATTTATATTTGTTTATTTTTATATGGGCTGGAGCAATAGCATAGTGGGTAGGGCACTTGCCTTGCACCCAGCCAACCCAGGTTCGATTCCTCTGCCCCACTTGGAGAGCCCAGCAAGCTACCAAGAGTACATAGTCCACACAGCAGAGCCTGGCAAGCTACCTGTGGCGTATTTGACATGCCAAAACCAGTAACAACAAGTCTCACAATGGAGATGTCACTGCCAGATGTCACTGGCAATGGATTTGCCCACTCGAGCAAATCGATGAGCAATGGGATGACAGTGACAGTGACAGTATTTTTGTATATTTATATATTAATATATAAATATATTTGTTTATATTTATATATATATATATTTGTTCTCCTCTCTGGCCCCTGTTGGAGCTGTGTCTGGGTGCCAGGAATCTGAGACAGGCTCCCTCTCAGGTTCCCTCTCAAAATGTTCACGAACCATTTTTTAAATTATTCATTCCATATTTTTGCCCAGGTAGTTTCAAATTCAGTGGTCTATCGTTTATAGCCTGATTGCTCAAGCTTTGTCAATAATCAAGTCTACCTTTCAGCCTCGGGGCCCCTTCACCAAGCTCCAAGGTCACCAGAAGGTCACCAGTTCTGACTCTGGGGCCCAGCAGGTGCCGGATTTGCTAGTAAAAAGCTTCCAAATGTGCAGGATAGTGATGCCGGCTCTGTGTCTACATCAAGGGCGTTGACGACAGTTTTTTCACTGGAAAGACTGAGCTGAGACCCAAGGCCTGGGGGAAACAGAGACCCTGGGGCCTCCTGCCCCCGAGAGCTGGGCCCTGAGTACCGGAGGCTGGGAGAACGTGTTAGGCGAGAAAGCACACGGCGTACCAGGACAGTGCTCGGTAGTGCGGAAAGTGCTCCTGGCTGCCCATCCCAGGAGCTCGGGAGTTTTCAAGGGCCAAGGACTCTGAAAGTCCAGGACACACTGCCTGAGTTAGCAGCCCGTTAACCAGGATCCTGGAGCACCACTGGGCAGTTAGCTATAAATCCAGTTGACTTTTTTTCCGTCCAGCTCATGTTTTCTTTTTCCTTATAGATGGGATTTCACTATGACTCTGCCATGGGTCCAGGTACTGTGTTTATTGCCTTTCTCTGATCTCCACTCCTCCTTGAAACACTTTTAATTTGGTTTCCAGGGAGCCAAGCCTGCTTGGGCCTTCCCCGTGCATTTCTGGCCACTTCTCCAGGGCCCTCTCCAATGCCCTGACATCTCGGTCTCAAAGGAACCCAGAATTCAGTCCAGTCCTTGAGCCTCTTTCTCTTTCTCTTTCCTAACTATGTTGATTCCTCGATGATCTCATCCAGACGGCTGGCTCAGGACACATGCCCCTCGTTCCCCTGGGTACCAGCTCTGATACGGGTCTACCTGGCATCACCATTCGGGAGTCTCATAAGATTTCTCAAAGTGCTGAAGGCTGAGTCTCTGGTCATTCCCCTGCCACCTCAGAGTCGCCATGGCTGTAGTCCTCCTGCTCCGTCACAGCTGAGAAGGAAGATTATGCTCCAAGAAAAGTCTTGACTCTCTCTCCCCCGCCTCTTTCTCTCTCCCTCCCTCCCATCCTCCCTCTCTCCTGCCTCCCTCCCTCACTCATTCACTCACTCTCTCCCCCCTCCCCCTCCCTCTCCCTCTCCCCCCTCTTTCCTTCTCTCCCTCTCTCTCTCTCTCCCTCTCTCCCCTCTCTCCCCCCTCCTTCAGTTGAGCTAGCATTGCTTTAAAATATTACAGTTCCAGGCCTATCTTCACCCCTCTGGTGTGTGAAAGATCCACCACTCCCACCACTCCCACCACCCCCGTTCCTGGCCCCGAGTGGCCCCTCCTGCTTTCTCTTTCCCTCTGGAACCCACCGTGGTTCCGCCAAGCCCCAAAAGGGCAGGTCCTTCTCCCAGTTACTGGTTTCTCTCGATCATGTCTTCCCCTCCCCTCCCCCCATGTTCCGGCCAATCCTACAGCTCCAATGGCAGAGTCCAGGTTAGACCCACTGTCAGCATTGCCTCTGCCCCAGGCCAGGTCCGTGTCAGACCTGGGAGCTCCCCGGCTCCCAGATGGTTCTAGAAGGCAGAACAGGCACCCCCAGCCAGGGCAGAGGGCTGAGAAATTGTGTGTGTGCATGCATGCATGCAATATAATAACTTATTCACTAATGGAAATAATCATTGTTTAAAAGGATGAATAAATGAATAATTCTAAAGTGAGAATATCATGGGTCAGGCACTTGCCTTGCACACAGTGAATCAGGGTTTGACCCTCAGCACCCCATGTGATCCCTGCATCCCCACAGGAGTGATCCCTGAGCACAGAGCCAGGAGTAATCCCTAAGGTGTGGCCAAAAAAATAGAAATGAGGTTGGATGACATATCAGGGACTACGCCAAAGACTTTTAAATCTCCATATTGAGGTGGTGGGGTTGGGGTTGAATACTGATGCTTATAACAGACCATCATGAGCAACTCTGCAGACCACAGTGCTTCTGTAAAGTGTTGCGGGGGGAGATTTACATAAGTAGGCCTTACCTACTTTCATGTAAACTCCAAAATATATTAGCACAGAACTTCTGTAAAAGTTTTATTAGGGGCTGGAGCGATAGCACATCAGGGAGGGCGTTTGTCTTGCACGTGGCCAACCCAGATTCGATTCCCAGCATCCCATATGGTCCCCCGAGCACCGCCAGGAGTAATTCCTGAGTGCAGAGCCAGGAGTAACCCCTGAGCATTGCCAGGTGTGACCAAAAAAAGCAAACAAAAAACAAAGTTTTATTAATGACAGGTAGTACATGATCATTACCATAATGATATCCAAGTATAAAATAAGACTTAATGCAATATAAAATAATCTGCATATTAATTTCACAATAATTTTGCAAACTTCACAAAGCATAGTAGTGGGTATTGATGAATTCTTTAACAAGAAATCCTCAGTTGGAGAGGCCAACACTTGATTTAATATTTTTAAAACTGCTAAAGGGCCAGAAAGACAGTATATGGGTGAGGCACTTGCCTGCTCAGCAGCCGGGCCCACCTCATTCCCCAGGCACTGCATGTGGTCCCCCAAGCACCACCAGTACAGCCACCTGAGTTCAGGAGTAAGTCCTGAGCACAGCCACGTGTGACCCCAAAACTCAAAAACTGGTAATTAAAATATAAGCATAATGAATTAACGTTCTATCAAAAGAAGTTAGGGCACATGTAATATATCAAAATCTAATTGAAATATGTTAAATATGAGATGTATCAGAATGTATGAAAGTACATTTGCGCACCTGCTTTGGAAAGACCTCTGACACTTCACGCTAAATATTGTTCTGCAGCTTGATTGAAAGTGAGCACGCTTGTCAAATGGACACGGGCTGCCAGCCAGAAGCACTATCCAACACGAAATCAATTCTCAAAAGTGCACACGCCCTTCCCTTACACACCATACCCAGGTGCAAAAGCTCTGAAAATCCGAAGGCTTTTGTAAGAGCAAAAGCAGGCCTAGCCTAGTGCAAGGCTATTGAGTCTATATTTATCTGGCTGCGTGATAATATTCAAGCATGAAACTGCAAATAATTACAGGGTGCTTCTCAGGCCTGGCGGGGGGTACACGCATGAGCCCGCATATACATACAACTGGCTGTCTGAACTCTGGAGTATTTGGAATTCCAAAGCAGGCCTTCACCCCCCACCCCGCCAGCGGGGGTGGTGGGGAGGGTTGCATAAAGACCTGTGGCTTGTGTTCCTAGTCCTGGGAAAAGATGTTGAAAGAACAAGGCGGAGAGGGAAGAAGTTGGCAGGGGAGAGGAGGGAGGCTGGAGGGGAAGGGACAGGCTGGGAGGGACCCTTCCTTGGGGCCCACTCAAATCCTCCCCACCAGCCTTGTCCCTGAGCTGGACTGACACCTCCTCTGGCCACTAAACGTGGCCCTAAACTGGTCCCCCCAAACCCCTTCTGCTAAAATGTATCTGATCAAACAGACCCCTTTAGAAATTCTGAGCATCCCTCATCATTCTGGTCCCCTCCACAGCCCTTAGGGTTCCCATCACGGTCCTTGGGGTCCTCACCCAGCATCCTTGAGGGTCCCTCCACAGCCCGTAGGGTTCCCATCACAGTCTTTGGGAAACCTGAAGCCTGGGAGATGAGGGGTGGGGAGTGTGGAGACAAAGAAGACTGACTCTGCGGCTGCGGGGTGCCTCCTTGCACCCCCTCCCCACCTTTCCTGGCTGGTCTGGTGGGGGTGGCGTGCTTTAAAGCCTGCTTGCTGTCTGTCGTCCCCATGTCCGTGCACCCCCCACCCAAGGAGACGAGAAAGAAAGATCCGAGTTTCAGCGTGGGGCCTTGGCACGGATTTAAGACAAATATTCCCCCTGAAGCGTCTCAGCCTGCAGATGAGGCTGCTTTCCTTCAAGCCCCCATTTTCACGTCCCCTGCCAACGTGCTCGAGCGCGGCCCCATGCGCCAGCTCGTGGGAATGTCTTCAATGGGAAACACGTTTCTGTCTGTGCGCTCCTGGTCCTGCCAGGGGTGCCTTCGGGATGGCCACAGCAAGCCCCCCTTCCCCCCAGGCAGCCCCCACCCAGCTGCGAGAGACTGCAGGGGGCCGGGGGCCACCCTCGGACTCAGGGAGACAGTTAAGGGGGTGAGGATCTGGAGCACGACCCCCAGTCACCTTACCTTTGGGTTGACTGGGTTTGAGATACGATGGGCTAGAGCGAGGTGGCGCAGGATGGCATGGAAAAGAAGGCAAGGAGGGCAGGGCCTCCGGGGAGAGCCGGGGAGGGGACCCCACAGACACTGGGTGGGACCCCAAGGATGCTGGATGGGGACTCCCCGAGGACACAGGCTGGGTACCCCATGGATGCCTGTTGGGGACCCCAAGGGCTATGATGGGGACCCCAAGGGCTTGTGTATGAGGACCCCAAAAATACGGGGTGGGGACCCCATAGATGCTGGTTGGGGACCCCAAGCACTGTGATAGGGACCCCAAGGGCTATGTAGGGGACCCCAAGAGCTGAGTATGAGGACTCCAAGAGCTGTGTATGAGGACCCCAAGAATACTGGGTGGGGACCCCAAGGATACTGGGTAGGGACCCCATGGGTGCTGAGTGGGGATCCCAAGGACTGTGATGGGGCCCCAAGTGCTGTGTATGGGGACCCCAAGGATGCTGGGTCACCCAGGGACATTGTCCACACCATACTCTAAGCTGCTTTCTTCCTGGGCCCCAGAACCTCCTCCCCCAAGGAGGCTCCACTCCAAGATGAATTCTGGTCTCTGCACACGCAGCCAAGCCAGGCTGGGCTGAAGTTCCCCTAGGAGACAGCCCCAGAAAAGACCCATTAGTCCAGCCACGGGCGACAGCCTCAGTCCCTGTGGTCAGACTCAGGGGCAGGTGAATGGGACACATGAGTCAGGGGTGGGGGCGGGGGGTGCTAGAGTCAATTCAGGTCCCTTAACACGTCACTCCTGTCCAATCCTCACCACTTCAGAAATTGCTACCTAGTCGACTCATGGCACATGGACAGAGACTCGGAAGCCAGCTAGAGGACCCTGTGACCAGAGGGCAGGAGAAGGTCAGCAAGTTCTTGGGGACAGAAGAAAAAGATACATATTCAGGAGCCCCCCAAAAAAGGTCTGGGAAATCTTTTAGAGCATAAAAATAATATTTTTCTATGAAACACACAGTAGTTAAATTTACAACAAAGAAGCTCATCATTCTGGTTCTAATTAGTGCTCTGGAAAAACAAGTGCAAAAATCACAAGAAGAGGATCGGGGGCCTTAGGAATGCATGAAAACAGAGACTCTGCAGGTGCTCCTTCTAGTAATAGGAGCTACTTCTACTGTGTTCAGCAAAACACAAAACATTAATTCAAAAAGATACAGGCGCCTTATGGTCATTGCAGAACTTAGTACAGTAGCCAGCTATGGGATCAACCCAAATGCCCAACTATGAGTGAATGGATCAAGATGTTATTGTATATATACACAATGGAATGTTATGCAGCTATAAAAAAAGATGAAATCCTTTCTTGCAACTTGCCGCTACATGAATGAAACTAGAGGGGATCATGCTGTGTGAAGTCAGTCATCATAAGGAGGGAAGTGCCAAATCATAATGCCAAAAATTAGAGAGAGAGTAAAAAAGAATGTATCTGCCACAGAGGCAGGGGGTGGGACGGAGTTGGGGTGGCTGGAGGGACACTGGGAACAATGGTGGTGAAAAATGTGCACTGGTGGAGGGATGGGTGCCCAATCATTGTATGACTGAAACATAATCATTAAAATTTTTAACTGTATCTCACAGTGATCCAATTAAATATATATATACATATATATATATAAAAGAAGGAGGGAAGTGGGCACTGAAATTGTGGGTATGGTGTTAGAACAATGTGTGCATGAAACCACCATTAATAGGATTGTAAATCATGGCACACAATTGAAATGGTGAATTGGAGTTCAATTACAAAATAAAATAAAATACAAAATTACAAAATAAAAATAAAATAGTGTACTCAGAAAAAAAGAAAGAAAATATAAGTACTTCTGAAAAAAGAAAAAAGAATTGATGGAAGAAAGTGCTCGTTGGGGCAGGGGGTCCTGGGAAGTAGAGGAAAATGTGCCTACTCTGAAGAAATATTTGAATCCTCACCTGGAAATATGTCTCGGGTCTTGGGCCAAGTTAACAAATAAGAAGACTCATACACGAGTTAAATTTTTCAAACTCCGAGTAGAGAAGGGACAACTATGACAATGAGAGTTGGAAATGATCACTCTGGACAAAACCTTAGTATTGAAAGGAGGTAAAGGGGTATACATAATAACCTTTCAATATCTTTTTTTTAATAATGTAGGAGTACTGCTTTTGTTCAGCCATTGATTAAGCTGATTGAACTGGGCATGAACTCCACATTACCTTTGTTATTGTATCACCGTGAGATAGAGTTACAAAGCTTTCATGTTTGAGATTCAGCCGTACAATGATGGAACACCCATCCCTCCACCAATACACATTTTCCACCACCCATGTCCCCAGTATCCCCACATACACAGACACACAGACACACACACACACACACAGACACACACACACACATCCTAGTCCTCCCCCTGCCTCTATGGCAGACAATTTCCCCAATACTCTCCAATACTCTCTCTCTAATTTTGGGCATTATGGGGTTTTTTTTTTGCTTTTTTCTTTGGGGGGGTCACACCCGGTGTGATGCACAGGGGTTACTCCTGGCTCTGCACTCAGGAATTACTTCTGGCAGTGTTCAGGGGCCATATGGGATTTTATGGGATGCTGGGATTCGAACCCGGGTCAGCTGCGTGCAAGGCAAATACCCTACCCGCTGTGCTATCGCTCCAGCCCCTGGGCATTATGCTTTGCTCGAATTTTCCCACCACCATCCAAGCCTACCTGCCAGGGGAAGACACTAGAGAATTTATTTTCCATTGCTCATTTTGAATATCATGAGAACTCACATGGCCGCGACTGTAAATGTAAATTTCTAGGTTGTAAATGGTTGGGTTCCAGAGACATCTCTGTATGGCACTAATCCATTTTGGGATTCAATTGGGAGTCTCTGGGCCAGGGCTGTTGGTGTGCTAAGATGGCGCCTGGAGGCAAATTGTGGGCATGACAGCCAGTCTACTGGGTGTGTTGGGACCTGGGGAGGGACAGTCTGGGTCCTCTTCTGCCATGTGGCCTGGAGATTTAGTCCTGAACCCGCATACCAAGGGCCTTGCTTGTGGGAGTTCTTGGTCACCGGGATTCCATTTGGAGTAGACTGGGAGACTGCACCTGCTCCATCTGGGGTGCCCAGTGATACTGGCCTAGTAAGGGGCCTGGAGAGATCTATGGCACTGTGGTGTCTTCCAGGACTTGCCTCCTTGTCTCTGGGCCAGAGCTGTTGGTGAGCTAAGATCCACATTACACAATTTTCAGCAGATTGTATCTTGGTGAGGTCCATCCTAGAGACGGTGGATTCATGCTAGGAGTATGGCGGCAATTTTGGATTGTGGAAGCAAGTGGCTACCGGGGACTCTGCTTGGGTGGGCACAGGCCAACCCACCCCCTATAATTTACTTTGGTCTGTTTAGCCAAGCATGGGTCCGAGCTTAACTGTGGCTTTTGATCTCTTTCGAGATTTATTGAGGGGTCTCTGAAGCAAGGCTGGTAGTAGAGCTTACAAGGTGGCGCTGGAGTTGGTTCATGGGGGTGACTGCCAGTGCTTCCATGTGTATTGGGAACTGGGGGGAGGTAGCCCACCCCAACTCTGAGAAAGTCGTGAGCTTATATAGCTGAGCTAGAAGTGGTTTGTGGGTGTGGCTCCCACATACCTAACTTTTGGCCATTTAATTTCTTGGTAATCTTGGTCCCAAGTTGTTGGGGTCTGGCCAAAGGCACAGCAGCAATTTTGGGGTATCAGGAAGCATGAAGTCACCATCAGGCTGCTGATGCACTCGCCCCACAGGTACAAGTTGACCTGTTGGCGGCACCATACCCACTAATCTTTAAATATCTTTATTGAAAAATCATAATGCCCAAAAGGAAAGTGAGAGTGAGAGAGAGACAAAGAGACAGAAACAGAGAGAATAAAAGTGCCTGCCATAGAGGCAGAGGCTGGAGGCAGGAGGGAAACTGGGGTCATTGGTGGTGGGAAATGTACACTGGTGAAGGAACAGGTGTTGGAACACTGCATGACTGAAACCCAATCATAAAAACCTTCTAACTGTGTATCTCACTGTGATTCCATTAAAGATAAATAAATAAATTTTTGAATGGGAGAAAAGAAGGAAAAGAAAATTTCACACTTTTGGGGAGAAAGAGAAAACCTGATGTCGTGAAGATACAGTGTAGGGCCAGAGAATGAGTTCAACAAGCTTCTTTACATACAGGGCTCCAGGTTCCAACCCTAGCACCATGTAGTTCCCTGGGCAGTGCCAGGGGCACCCTCCAGGTCCAAACCAGAAGACCCTGAGCACCACAAGGTATAGCACCAAACTAATAATAATAATAATAAAGCTCAACTTACCTACTCTCAGGGGGGAAGAGGGAATCCAACTCTCACCCAGAATAAAGAAACCAGGAGTTGGGGAGGGGTCTACATAAAGCAGCAGGCAACAGAGAGGGAGTGCCAGGGGTTCTATACCCCACCGAGATCCTTCCCTTGACAATGGAATAGAAAATACCAGAAAACTGCTGAACACACCCCAGCACTCCCCCCAAAAAATATGCATTACATACAGTCCCTGAATGCGACTGCTTGAGAAAGCATTAAAAAAAAATACTTCAGTAAGTTCATCAGATCAGCAATGGAAAGATAGGGGATAATTACTGAGCAATTATTTTGTAAGTTTAATTCAACTAAGATCGCTGATAGTGTCACGTACATGGCGCTATTGTACAAAGTTCCTGCATCCCACGGCCACAAGCAATAACTCTTTCTCACTGTGCATTTGTACGTAAGTTCATGTCTGAATGAAAATGCACCTCTATTCGCATAGTATATCATGTGTGGTTTATGACAAGCCAGGACTGTGAAAATAGAAGGAATATGGGGTAGAAAGTACTTTTTGACCAAACTTATGAATCAAAGGGGAAGGGAAGTCAGGATACCTGAGGGTAGGAAAGGGAGAAGTGGGAATCTGAGCCTACACAGAGATGGAGAGGAGAGAGGATCCGGCAGCCGGGGGTGCCCCATCTTCCTGCCAGGAAAAAGGGCCCCAGGGAATCTGACTTGCTGACAACCACCAGAGGCTGAGCAAGGAGCAAATTAAAAATCTCCTAGTAGCAATGATGTGACTACATGGTTAGAACAGGATTAACAAGACAATCTGGAGAGGAAATGATGCAGGCCAAAATGAAAACAATCGAGGGTTTTCACTTCTAGAAGAAACTCTTGGAAATGAAATGGGGGGAGGAATATAAATAATCGAAGTAGGAACAGACTCAACCAGAAACGCACAAGAATAATACGAAGAACACTGTGGATATTTTCATGGTAAACAAGATACCCATGGTCCTGGATGGGAAAAACTCTGATGGCCAAGTGTCAAATTTTCCTGCGTAGCTTATGGGAACACGGTGCCCTGGGGTATGGCTGGTGGGACAGAACGTTTCCTAGCATTTGTGGAAAACAATCTTACAGCATATGCTCAAAGAAACAGGATCATTTGCCTTATGAGGCCCCATCCCAGGGACTGAAAAGTTCTGTATCAGCGACAGAGGCACAGGAAACTGGTCGCGCAGTCCAGGAAAACGTTCACTCGTGCGTGAGGCTTGGCCTGAGCGTGTGGGGAGCGACCCGGAGCATGGCAGTGGTTGATTTCTGGAGGTTTCTGGCTGCGGGGGCGGGGGCTGGGTCCTTTGGGGCAGGGAGGGGCCTCACCCGACCCCCTCTCTGGGGCGCCCCGAGTGAATCAGCCTGGCGTGGAGTTCCAGGGCATGGTTATGGCGGGCATCATGTTGCTCCCTTCTGGGAGAAAAGCCGTACGATCTGGTGCCCGCAGGAGGTGGCTTACGGGCGTGACCCCTGGGACACCAGAGACAAGGGAAAATGGGCAGAGGATCTCCACACTGGAATGCAACTGTTTGTAACATGAACAGAAAGAAGGAAAGTGAGGTGGTAAAAAAATCTTGTATAATTACGGTGAAAGCTAGAGCTTTATAAAATACATATTATAAAATATATTTTAATAAATATATAGATATAAAACATATTTTATAAATATAAACTTATGAAAATAAAATCTATTTTATAAAATTTTTATAGATACATGTTTATAACTATAAAATATTTTTTTATGGGCTGGAGCGGTAGTACAGTGGGGAGGACATTTACCTTGTATGCGAACCCAACCCGGGTTCTATCCTCAGCATCCCATACAATCCCCCGAGCACTGCTGGAAGTAATTCCTGAGTGCAGAGCCAGGAGTAACCCCTGAGCATATGCCTTAGTGACACAAAAAGCCAAAAATAATAATAATAAAATTTAAATTTTAGCTGCTCTCTGCCCAGATGAGACCCCGAGGGGCCCCACATGAACAGCTCCTCCGCTCCTGAACGCCCATGATCCTGGAGGCCCACTAACTACTTTCAGCACCCAGCGGCTTCTTGCAGAAATGCCTCTAGACTGTGAACTAAGCTACAGCCCTGTGCCGCCCCAGGAGGACAAAGGTTTTTCTCCCTCGGCCTTTCCTATCGGGGGCGGCGGTGGCAGCGTGGCGACCGCCATCTTTTAGAGCCCACTAAACAGAGGTACAAGTTTTCAGTGATGCGACTTCTGGCAGAAATTTCTCTGGACTTAATTACTAAAACACCAGAAATCCTTCATTCTCAGCAATGGAAAACAAATTATCAAATGATGCCTTTTCAGCAGGTCTGATTGTTGGGGGGAAATTCCAAATAATAATAGCGAGTTTTCTGTCAAAACATTGAATGTAATCAAAGTAAAGAGAGGGTAAAGTGAAAATCATCTGCCACACGGTGGGGGGGCGGGCCAGGTAGGGAGAGGGATGGGGGGTATACTGGGGTTCTTGGTGGTGGAACATGTGCACTGGTGAAGGGTGGGTGTTTGATCATTGTATGGCTGAGACTTAAACCTGAAAGCTTTGTAACTGTTCAATAAAAAAAAACTACAAAGTAAAAAAAAATAAATTTTAAAATACATATTTTACAATCTATATGTATATATATTCTACTGATTTGCTCAAGCGGGCACCAGTAACGTCTCCACTGTGAGACTTGTTCCTAGCTTTTACCCTATATATATATATTATATAAATGTATGATATGAAATACCTCATTTCCTCTATAAATCTCCCCCAGAAGCACCAGTATCTGAGTGCTTACAAGTCATTCAGACTTTGAGGGAAAAAAACTATACCTGAGTGAGTGTATGCACACACACACACACACACACACACACACACACACACACACACACACACACACTTGACCCTCACTACAAGGAACAAAACCAATAAATGGGCTTCAACCCGCCTCTCGAATTTCGCTGTTCCCCCACTGAGTGCCTTCTCTGCACCACCAATCTATTCACTCTCTTTTATTGGGTAAAACAAAAGCCGCTGCCTGGAGTGCATATTCTCTCGAGCCAACTTTCCAAGTAGAACTGGGCCCTCTTCCGTGTCAGAACACCAAACACCGCGGGCAGAGAGCTGACGCCCTGTGGAAGGGCCGGCAGGGGGCGTCCGTGGGGGCTTGGCCCTTGCCGAGCCCACTGGAGCCGCCTTTGGTGGTCTCCTGGACAGAGGGGTCCAGGAGACTTCCTCAGGGAGCAGGAAAAAGCATGAGTGCACACCGGGGAGCGCCTTGGCTCCGCTCTGCAATGGAACGTTCAAAAATCAGCAACACAGAAATACAAGAATTTGGGGGCCCACACGCACTGTCCTGCAGCCGAGAAGCAGCCCAGATTCATAGTGGACCCTCATCAAGCCCCAGTGGTTCCAGCTCCACAGCCCCCTCCAAACGCCACAATGCTGCCGGCCCGGGAGGGTCCCAGCAAGTCTGACGGGAAGGTGGCAGAGACCCCCGGCAGGCTCGGGGAGCCCAGACAAGGGCCCAGGAGGATCGGCTAGCACCAACCACCCAGGAAACCCTTAGCCAGTGGCTTCAGTGACACCACGCTGAGACACAGCGACCATCACAAACTGACTTTTATTGATCTATGTTTGGATAATTCCATTTGCCTTACAGTTGTAACGAGCAACATGAAATAAACTTGTGCCTGCAAGTGGGATTGGGATTGGAGCATCTAATGCCTAAAACAGCTATATTATGAACAAGTCGGTAAATTATGGTTTGTAATACAAAAAAAAATTTTTAATAGATTTTTTCCCAGCAAAAGGAAAACCTCCACCATACTGCAACTCAAATGTGACAGAGATTACGGCACTGGCCTTGCATACAGCAGGTCTAAATTCAATCCCCAACACCACCAGGCACTACTGGGAGTGATCCCTGAGCACAGAGCCAGGAGTTAGCCCTGAGCACAGAACCAGGAATGAGCCCTGAGCACAGAGCCAGGAGTGATTCCTGAGCACAGAGTCAGGAGTAAGCCCTGAGCACAGAGCCAGGAGTGAGCCCTGAGCACAGAGCCAGGAATGAGCCCTGAGCACAGAGCCAGGAGTAGCCCCGAGCACAGAGCCAAGAGTGAGCCCTGAGCACAGAGCCAGGAGTGATTCCTGAGCACAGAACCAGGAATGAGCCCTGAGCACAGAGCCAGGAATGAGCCCTGAGCACTGCCTGGTTGGTTATTTCCCAAAACAAACTAAAAAAAGACAAATGACAATCTGAAAAGCTATTTAGAAATGTGTGTGTGAGTGTGTGTGGATATTGCTTTTAAAAGACAAATCACCACATCCCAGGGGAAAGTTGTGATTCCTACTGAGAGTTCCCGAAAGTGGAGGGAGGACCCTGTAGCGCCTATTACTACAGGAAGATGCTCACAGAACAGCAGCGCAAACCACTCCCACCCCAGCCATCCCCTTTGCAAGGCAATTATTTTCATGGTGTTGTTAGGACAAAAGCAATACCTAACCATTACACTTGCGAATGGGGTTCATTAAAAAAATTCCATCTCTTGGGGGCTGGAGAGATAGCACAGAGAGTAGGGTGTTTGTCTTGCACACGACCGACCGGGGTTCAATTCCCAGCATCCCATATGGTCCCCCGAGCACCGCCAGGAGTAACTCCTGAGAGTACAAAGCCAGGAGTAACCCCTAAGCATTGCTGGGTGTGACCCAAAAAAAGCAAAAAAAAAAATTACATCTCTTTCTGGGTGAGTTTTTTGGGTGAGTTCATGGAGTAAGGGAGAGGAATCAGGAAATAAATTAGACTTTTTTTTTTTTTAAGTTTCTGTGTCACACCTGGCAGTGCTCAGGGGTTACTCCTGGCTCTGCATTCGGGGATTACTCCTGGCGGTGTTTAGGGGACCGTATGGGAAGCCAGGGATCAAACTCAGGTCAGGCATGTGCAAGGCAAGCACCCTCCCCGCTCCTCTACCTCTGCAGCCCTGATGAAAGTTCCTTAAGCTCTTGTTGGTAGAGGCTAGAGAGAAAGCCGGGAGTGAGCCTCGCCCTGACTCAAGCCCCAGGGCCATGGAGTGAGTCCTGCTCAGAGTAAGCCCTGAGCACCACCGGCTGTGGCCCAGAAACAAACAAATAGAAGCTAATATTTGCAGAGTCGGCTTTTACAGCACTCACGCTTTATCTAAAGAGATGAAAATACAGAATGAAATTTGGAAAAAGCAGGTCTTGAAAAGCAGGGGAAGCCAGTTTCCCTAGCCGAGCCCCTTGCTGGCGGCATTAACTCCAGGTCGCTTTAAACTGAGACCACTGGGTAGGGGACAGAAGGCACCCAGGGCAGAAGCAGCGGGCACTGGGGGCCCAGCCAAGGGACCCAGGGTCCGGGGTGCCCTCTGGGCGCCAGTAGGCTGAGTCCCAAGAAGAATCAGAAAAATACCATCAGGTAAAAGCTGATAATCAGATAAAACCTGGCGGAAGGGGCTGGAGGCTTCGTTTCATGAGCACTTGCCTTGCGGTGGCCAGCCCAAGTTCGACTCCTGGTAGCACATACAACCCACAAGCCCACTCGGAGTGACCCCTGAGCACGGAGCCAGGAGTAAGCCCTGAGACCACCAAGTATGGCCCAAATTACATGCCCCCCCCCCCCGAGAAAAAAAGAGAAGAAAAGAAAGTTGGTGGGTCTGGGCTGCAGATGGCTCTGTGGGCGGGGCTCACACAGGTGTGTGGGGGCTTTAGGGGGTGACCACACGGTCCCCGAGCACTGCCAGGAGCAACGGTAAGACCTGAGCACAGAGCCAGGGTAAGACCTGAGCACCTCCGGATGTGACCCCAAAAGCAAGATGTAATGCTGGAAAAACAACTGTGGCCTCTCCTAGACACGGTGACTGCAGGGGGGGGACACAGGAGGGCTGGCGAGGGGAGGAGGAGCAGAGGGTCCCTGGGGTGCAGGGGGCTGAGACGAGGGACGCGTCAGGGAACCACACACAGAGGTGTGACGCGGCCTGACAGCTGCCCTGTTGTTGACCAGCCATGGCGGGGTCACGCCTCGCCTGTGGGGGTCAAGGGCCTCTCGGCACAGAGGCCAGGGGAGGGCAGGCTTTCCCCACAGGCTCCGTGATCCTGGCGCTCGGGCTTCTAGCCCTGGACCGTCGGTCCCAGTTCTGCTCCAGGAAAACACCCTCCCTGGCACGCCCAGCTGATGCCCTGAAACATGGGTGTACACACTCTCGGCTGTTACTAGCCCTGCTGGGGGTCACATGAAGCCAGGGAAAGGCTGGAATTGATGTCGGTGGGCCCCATGGGTGGCTCATGTGCAGCAGGAGGAGAGAGACGGTCACTTCCTCCCCGTCCGCCTCTGCCACCCGGGGCCCAGGGCTACTGGGTTTTTGTCTCGCCTCGCAGAAAGGAATCTCAGGAGTAGACAGGCAGTGAAGTTACAGATTTTATTTGGAGGCGTTGAAGGGAAGGAGGGAGAGAGAGTGGGAGAGTGGAGAGCAACATGCCCAAGAGAGAACCCGGGCTTCTCCAAGGGCGGAGAGACCCCTACACACCCCAGCATTAGACAGGAAGGCATGAAAGTCCACGTCTTGGGGCTGGAGAGATAGCACAGCAGGTAGGGTGTTTGCCTTGCACTCGGCCGACCCGGGTTCAAATCCCAGCATCCCATATGGTCCCCTGAGCACGGCCAGGGGTAATTCCTGAGTGCAGAGCCAGGAGTAACCCCTGTGCATCACCAGGTGTGACCCAAAAAGCCAAAAAAAAGAAAGTCCATGTCTCAAGATGGGAGACGCGGGCGACACATGTGCTCGGGCACCACATGTGCTCGGCCACGTGGGCACAAGCAGCAGGTGGGCTCGGGCAGCATATGCGCGCTCCCTTTGTTCAAGGTGGCCTTTATAGGGTTTCTCCAACCTGCCCCCACGCGGGGCTTCTACCTAGGTCAAGGTCTGTTGCTTAGGTGGTTACCAGGGAGATTGGGAGTGGTGATGGTCTTTGAAATTCCTTTTCTGGCCTTTTGTTCCTGCAGGAGCTTCTCTGGGTCTGCTGCTGTAGACGGGTGAGGTCTTATTAGGCCTTAGCTCTGTTTTCTCCTGTTTTCTTCTGAGGGTCTTGCCAGGCTCTCAAAGCAACTCCGGGGCTATTTCTTCCCAGGAAATGCTGCCACTGCCTGGGAGGGGCCTTCCCTGTCCTGCCCACATCAGAATCTCTGCCCATCTCTCTCCCTGAGGGAAACCTCTGCTCGGAGGGGGGTGGGGGGCACACCTGTGGTGCTCAGGGCTGACTCCTTGCTCTGTGCTCAGCGATCACTCCTGGCGGGACTGGGGAGACCATATGTGATGACAGGGACAGACCCAGGATCGGGCGCGTGCAGGGTGAGTGCCCCACCTGCTGGGCCATCCCTCCAGCCTCCAGGCCCTCCGGCTTTAACTGAAGGTGAAGACTCCTGAGGCCCCTCGGGATGCGAAAGACTCTCTTGTCCCCACGTGTGTCCTTGAAGACTCACGGGCCGGGAGCCCGAGCAGAGGTGACCGGCCATGAAGGCCAGGGGTGCTGGACAGTGGGCCAGGCCCCACTCCATGCTTCTCAGAGGGAGGAGGGTCCAGCCACATCACACTGGCTCCCTCCAGCTCCGAGGAGCCACGGAGGAGGGAGCCGGAATGCAAGAAGCCCGGCTCCGGGAAGGCGACCCCCAGGACACCCACACAGGCAGCCAGCAAGCGGCATCTCAGCCTGCCGGCCCGAGCAGGGGCTCCAGCCAGAGGTCACGAGACGCAGAGCCCAGAGCCAGCGAAGACTGTGAAAATACCTGTTTCTCCAAGGGCTACCTTTTTAATTAAGCCAGCTGAACGCGTGGATCTGAGCTGCATCGGTCCATTCGGGAGAGGGACTGTCAAACTTGGGAGCAAACCAGAGGTGGTTTGGGGGTGGTTGGTTGTTTCCCCCCCTCCCAAAGGGAAGGCAGCTCTCTGAGAGAGAAAGCTGAGAGGCCTGAGGTGCTCTAGCCCAAGCCTGACAGAGAACCTGGATGTGGCTTTCACACAAAAGCCCCTAAGGCAAGACAATACCGAGAGGCCATCACGTTTGGTCCTTTATCTGCTTCCAGCACACATCGCCCATCCCGAGCGATCCCTCCAACCATCATTGACTTAGTGATCCCTTCTCTCTCCCGGCTGCCTTCTCTCCCGGCTCACGAGGCGGGCTGCCAACCACGGAGCAACCATCCTGGCCCTCGTGTCTACTGTCCTTGGGTGTCAGTCTGATATTACAATATTTTATAGTCCACAAATGAGTGCACACTAGTGGAGGGATGGGCGCTCGATCGTTGTATGACTAAAACTGAAAAATGAAAGCTTTGGAAGTGTAGCTCACAGTGATTCGATAAAAATAAATAAATAAATAAACAACCCAAACTGGAAAAAAAAAATCCCCTAAGAACATTTCCAGGTACGGCACCCCCACACCACCCCCAATCCCGGTTTCCCTCAATCAAAGGCGTTTGTGGGCTGCATGTCTGGCACATGTGGGGTGCGTGGAAGGGACAGGCCGAGGGGAGCCCAGGTGTCGGCCTTGATTCAGGACAGGCTGGTTTGGTAGCTGTGGCTGCAGATACTCTATTTTCGTCCCTGGGTGGTGTTTGTCTGGTCCCGGGCACAACCTGCAGCTCCTGAGAGCAGCCAGGCTGCCTTTGACACACAGCGGCAAGACCCCTGGCCAGCAGCCCCACACCCCCCACCCCAGCCACGCCCCACAAGCATCTCCTATTCCGACTCGGTGGTGCCCACCCCAAACTATTCACTTCTCGGGTGTTTTCTTGTCTTTGGAATCAATTAAGGAGCCTTCAAGAAAACGCGTGGCTATTACTGTGTAGGGATCCTCCCTCCCACCACCATCGGTGGCCTGCGAAGGGGGAGAGGAAGGACAGGGGACGCGTGGGGTCAATGAAGGGACCACGGCATCTCCCAGAGGCCTCAGGGAGGGCGAAGGAGCCTCCTTCTGCATCCGGCCTGGAAGCCTCTGGCCAGTCTGAGATGCTGGACCCAACCAGGAGGCCGAGTTTGCCCAGGCCCAGCCTGTGCCCACCCCCCACACCACTGCTAGGGCACAAAACCAACTTCATCCTTTGACTTGGGTCATGTCACGTGGAACGTGGACGCACACCCAGGTCCGCCAGGCTCCAGAGCCCTGGTCTCAGGGCTCAGCTTTGCACCGGAGGCCCCGGAACCTGGCACCGACTCACGGGGCAAGGGCGGGGCCCCTGACCCCCTCCAGCCTCTCCCCTTCTCTGGGGACTCCCTCCCAGCAGCCAGCCAAGCTGGACTTCATTTTCCTCTGCTCAAGAACAAAACTAAGGACTGGAGTGATAGCACAGCAGTAGGACGTTTACCTTGCATGCAGCCAACCTGGGTTCTATTCCCAGCATCCCATATGGTCCCCTGAGCACCGCCAGGAGTAATTCCTGAGTGCAGAGCCAGGAGTAACCCCTGTGCACCGCCTGGTGTGACCCAAAAAGCAAAAAAAAAGAAAAAAAATGAAACTAATACCAAGACTGAACGCTCAGTAGGGTCACGTTATCACGGCTCTGTCTTCAAATATCTCCCGTGGAGAGATAAGGCCAAGGCCGTGGTATCTGCTCACGGTGGTGCTCAGGAAAGATGAGGGGATGTGGGGCAGGAAAGGGAGTGCAGTGGGGAGGGCACTTGCCTTGGACGCAGATGACCCAGTTCAGTCCCCGGCACCCATATGGTCCCGGGACTGCCTGGAGTGATGTCTGAGTGCAGCTGGATGTGGTACCACCCTGTGCACACACAAAAAGAAGAGGGAATGAAAGCAGGTCCACAAGGGTGGTCAGGCTCGTCCTGCAAGACTAGAAACCGAGCTCTGTGACTCAGCAGCCTCCCCTCGGGCGGGCCAGTTGCTCTGGGTCCCGCCAGGTCAGACCTCAGAACAGCGCCTGGCCCGGCATCGGAATCCCGTGAATGCGGGTTGTTGACGCTATTATTACCACACATGAACAGAGCTGGTCTCCCGAGCACGCCCAGCCATCTCCCTGACACAAGGGTGGGGCAAGAACAGCAGATCACAACCCAAATGCGGTTCCTGCCATCCTAATGGCCACTCGAAGGTTAAGGACACCCAACGGTCCCCCTTAAACACACCACACTTGGCAGAGGACACAGATATAAACCAAAGCTATGAAGACCTCACTCATGGCGCAAAGCAGACTCTGAGTTCACTTTTGGTCCCTCGGACGGCACGCACAGTGTCCCGGCAGCATGCGTGGGGCACGCACAGGTGAGCAGGTGACAGGGTGGAGGGACCCGTTTGTGGAAGCCAAGAGGATTCTCCTGTGCCTGGGGGGCTATCACACAGGGACCCACAGTGCCCAGGGCTGTCACCAAGAAGCCCACCCCAGCAGGTGGGGGGTGAGCCACCAGCTTCCCTGTCCTGTGACCCAGCCCCATGCCACACGTCACAACACCCAAACAGGTCGTTCCAGAGGCGAGTTCGAGACCACGCTAAAGACTGCAGGGAATGAATGAGGGTCCCCGAAGCCCCCACAGAGAGGCCGCCAGGGCCCCGAGTGCCATGCTGGGGGGGCCAGGACACGATGTCAGCACTACAGCCTGAACTTTCAGTGGCTCAGCACCGCGGCAGTGGCCGGAGAGGGAGAGGGGGGAGAGGAAGGAGGCAGGAGGGGTGCTGGGGCAGAGTTCTCTGGAGCTCACCCTCCTTTTCCCCTCTGTCCTGCCGTGGCCATGAGGATGCAGGGAGGAGGTCACTCTCGGCAGAATTCCCAGCATCCAGCGAACCCTCCGGGTTGGGGGGGAAGAGGAGAGGCCAATCTGCACTCAGGAAATCCCAGCCCCGCTGAGGCCAGGACGCAAGGCAGCAGGCCTGGGGACTGCGGCCTGAGGCGGGGGAGTGGGGGGAGGAGGGCGGTGGCAGGGGGCGGGAAGGACAGACGGACGGGGAAGCTGAGCAGCCGCCCCATGGAGGGGTCGGGAGGACCCCCAGAGATGCAGAGGCCCGCCCTGCGCTCGGGACGCTCTCTGCGGCTGGAACAAGTGTTCCTCATTAGCACTGTGTGGACGGCCCTCACCGCCCTTCGAGGCAGATGCCACCCCCAGGGGCCTGCAGGATAGCTGTCCCCGAGGCTGGGCCCTCCCCTCCACCCCCGGAGCAGCCCGCCTCCCTGCCCGCCCGCCCGGTTCCCGCCCTCCTGTTGCACACAGCATCTCCCGGAGAGTCAGGAGGAATGCGGGCCCCGGCCAGGAGCTAGGGGGTGCCCGTCATCACGGCAGCAGACACAGTGCAGGCCCGGGGGGGGGGGCGTCCCCAGAGCCAGGCCGCCGGCCAGCGCCCCACCCCCCTGCAAAGGTTGCAGCCTGGGAAGCGCCTTCCCTGCGGACCCTGCCCCCTTGCTCTGGGCTGCCCCACAACCCCGCACATCCTCTGGCCTGGGGCTGAGCGGGAAGCCCACCCCTGCCAGGAAACTGCCGCAAACCCCCCATGGCAAGACCCTCAGCCTCTCCGGCCTTCCTGGTAGGAACTCGGGCAGCCGAGGATGAGCCGGAGGTCCCGGGTCACACACGCTGCACAGGAAAGGACCAGGGGGCAGGCAGCTCCCCCAGAGCACCGGGACCCTGAGCCTCTTCTTAGTCCTGCTTCACCCAGGCACCCCCAGACTCGGGGCCATTCCCAGTGCACCTGGCAGTGGTCTCCGCACCCCACGGCCCAATCCCCGCCCCCTGAGTGTCCCCTCAGCTCCTCACTTGGCCAGCAGACATGCACTGGCGTCGTCGCCTGGGTCAGTGTCAGGGTCAGCACTGGCGGGGCCTGGGGGACGAGGCAGTGAGGACTCTGAGGTGGTCAGTGTTCTGGGGTCCCTCTCAGTGGGATGCCAGGGCTCCTGGGAGGGGGGCGCTCTGAACACAACAAAGAACGGGCTGCTTCTGCGTGTAATGGACAAAGTGGGAGTATGGACACTCACATGAGCACATACACATACGTGCTACACGTCCCTGTGTGCAAGCATGCCCCGTGTGTCAGTGTGCACACAGCCGCCTTCACTTCCTGCGCTGCTGCTGCAGCAAATTCCCCAGCTCAGAAGCTTTGGATCAGGTGAGCACCGGGTCGGGTCAGTGTCAGGGGGGGTCAATGTCATGGGGGGTCAGTGTCAGGGGGGGTCAGTGTCAGGGGGGGTCAGTGTCAGGGGGGGTCAGTGTCAGGGGGTCAGTGTCAGGGGGGTCAGCATGGGGGAGGTCAGCATCAGGGGGTCAGCATGGGGGTCAGTGTCAGGGGGATCAATGTCAGGGAGGGTCAGTGTAGGGGAGGTCAGTGTCGGGGGTCAGTGTCAGGGGGGTCAGTGTCAGGGGTCAGTGTCAGGGGGGTCAGTGTCAGGGGTCAGTGTCAGGGGGTCAGTGTCAGGGGGGTCAGTGTCAGGGGGGTCAGTGTCAGGGGGGTCAGCATGCGGGAGGTCAGCGTCAGAGGGTTCCATGTCAGGGGATCAGTGTCAGGGGTCAGCGTCAGGGGGGCTCAGTGTGAGATCAAGTCGATGTGACGTCAGGTCTGTGTCAGATCAGGAGAGTGAATTAGCCCCAGCCCAGGAGTTGTGGTGAAGTCGGGTCTGGCTGGCCCGAGCAGCCCCCAGACTCCAGGGAGACCCTCCCCCCAGCCAGCCCCTTCTGTGAGGCTGCCCTCACGCAGCCCCAACACAGAGCCACAGGGACCCGCCCCTTTCTCCAGGGCCCCTAACCAGTCACAGGGCCTGGCCAGGGGCAGGGAGAATGTGGGTGCTGCTGGGGCAATGCGAGACACACACACACACACACACACACTACACACACTACACACTACACACACAGATACACACAGACACACACCACATACACTACACACACACTACATACACAGACACACACACCACACACAGTACACACACATTACACACACTACACACAGAGACACACAGAGACACACACTACACACACTACACACAGAGACACACATACTACACACAGACACACACACTACACACAGAGACACACTACACACAGACACAAACTACACACAGACACACTACACACACAGACACACACAAACACACACTACACACTACACATACACACTACACACACACACACAACAAACACACACACACACACACACGGACACACGCACGCACTTCTGCCCAGCGTCCTCACCTGGGGAAGGTCTGTGTAGGTGGGCTCGTGCAGAGGACCCTGGGTCTCCTGGGAAGCAGGTTCCTGATGAAGCCTGCCCAGGGTGGGGGTCCTCTGTCCGGCCTCACACCCCGAGTCTGCCAGCAGCAGTGTTGTCGCTGGAGTGGGGGCGGGGATACAGTCCTCCATCTGTGGGAGACTAGCGGCCTGGATGCAGTGATGGGCCCCCCACTCAAACCCTTGGACGTCTCCACCGGTGTCGGCAGGAAGCGGGTCATTCGAAACATGCTTGTTCAAATGCCGAGAGGGCAATGGGCACCCAGCGGTGTGGTCAGGGCACAAACCGCACCCCGAACTGGGCATGAGCTGGGGGTCCCAGAAGTCTCCCAGCAGCAGAAGAGCCTCCAGCGCCCTTTAGGACAGGAGGGCGGCGCCCGCAGCAGGGGCAGATGGGCACAGGGGCATGGGCAGAGAAGCAGTGAGACCCCTGGGGAGGGGGCAGGATACAGACCCCCAAAGGGGGCTCCACAGCCCTGGGGGCGGCAGCAGGAAAGATGGGGTGTGTGGTACCAGCCCGATTCCCCAGTCCAGGGGCACGTGCACATGTCCCACCCGTTCCCAGAGCCCCCGCCCAAACCTAGGGGGCACTAGCCTGTCAAAACATCAGCCCAGCTGCACACACCTTCTGGAGACCCACACGGGGGCCCCCGGGTCTAAAATAAACTTGAAATTGGATGCAGCCTTCCCAGAGGGCGGGCTGGCAGCCCCTCCTCACTTAGTGCTCGCTGGAGGCGGCTTTGAGCATGACGTTTTCATTTCAGACCTTTTTAAGTATGGACTTGGTGGGAAGTAAACAAAGATGACTTAGCTGGGAGCCGCAGCGGCCCCCAGGCCTGGGCCCCCATCTCTGCCCAGGGCCAGGGGTGAGCAGCCCACACAGCTGTCCACGTCGTGGGCGGACGGCCCCAGCGTGTTCATGTTCCTCCACAGAGTGCAGGCCCAGGGCGCTGGGGGGGGGACCCCCAGGCCAAAGCCTTGGCCTGCGCGACCTTCTGCCACTGTGTGCCAGCTCCAACTGGGGCGCAGGAGCCCAGGGCCCAACAGAGGCATGTCCCACGCCCAGGTTTTCGGCCTGTGCCAAGGCCCCTACCCCGGACGGGACCCAGTTTACAGCCTTAACTCTGGCACCCACTGGGCACAGACCGGCCGGGAAAGGAATGTGTGGGCCTTGAGGCGCCGCACCCTGGGAAAAGATGAAGGAGGCCCGGGTAAGCCGGGGAGCAAAGGCAAGGGGTCCCTGTTTCCGCTCCCTCAGAGACTCAGGGGCAGGGGGCGGGAGGCAGGGCGGCACGCGCCCCTGTGCCCTGGAGGGCCCGGTGAGTGTGTGCAGGAGGTTCCAAGCCGACCAGGAGCCAGGCGCAGAGGACGCTGGTCCAAGGGGCCCCACGATGAACTAATAGGCAGCATTTGGCCTTCACTGGGTGTGTTTTAAGGCTTCAGAGAGGTAGGAGGTTGGGTTCCCTCTATTCCTCTTCTGACTTCCTGTGTAGACAAAGAGGCAAAGAGATGCTATTTGCTGGGTGGCGCGGGGCCAGAGCACCTCCAGATACTAGCTTACTCACATCTTAAAGGCGGTTGCCCCTCCCGCCAGCAGGAGGCCGAGTCCCAGAGCACCATAGATGAAGCCTAGGAGAGCCCACGGAGCAGACCCTCAGAAACCCCAGGCAGCACCGAGGAGCGGGGTCCCTGCAGCAGGTCGGCTCTGTTACCTAGCGATGCGGGTGGAAATGCAGGGTTTAAGCAGCTCTGGGGTCACACTCCCACTTGCGTGGAGCAGCGGGACGGATAATATAGAATAACCTCACACAACGCTGGGTCTGATTTAGCAGGGAAGCGGGACGCTCCTGCGAGACCAACGTGGACCTGGGCCGCCAGGACGGCGGGCAGGGGCAGAGAGCAACACGGAATGCTGGATTGGCACCAGGGCTGGCAGCTCCAAGGCTGAGACGGTGGGGCTGCCGTGTCATGGTCCAGTGGGAGTTGCATTGCAGAGCCCTGGGTGGGATGCAGGTCCAGTCTGCCCTCTGGTACCCGGGAGTGTCAAGGAGAGGAGATAAACACTTAAATTACAGGAGGAGAGCCCAAGGGTGAGGACAATAGGCTGGGAGCCTTACCTGCATGTGGCCAACCCAGACTGGATTCCTGGCATCCCATATAGTCCCTGAGCACCTCCGGGAGTGATGCCTCAGCACAGAGCCAGGAATAATCCCCAGCACCACCAGGTGTGGCCCAAAAACAAAAACAAAACAAACAATAATTTAAAAAAAAAACACTGCAGGAGGAATGTAAGCCTACAGGCTGATTGAGCCAAATGGAACTTTTCAGAATTCATTTCCCCAAAGTTGCTGGCGGTTACCTACAAACTGAAATGTGTAATGTGTAAGCAGGTCAAGCCTTGCGGCATCTTCTTGACATAAAAATGATACAGTACTGTTCCACTTTGCAGTAATTCTAATAACCAACAATTCTATAATTCTCCCAATTTTGGATAACCTTTCCCAAGTTCCTATCTGTTCATATGCATACAAACCATTGCAGGTCCAGCTCTTGGGCAGAAACTAAGAGTCAGCAGCCTGGCTATGCTCATTTCTGTTTTGGAAAAAGCATGTGCTAAGAGGCGTTGAACCCTCCAGGGTTACCTCCCACGGTTGCTCTGCACCCAGTCCTGCCTGACCATTCTCACCCCCCAGGTAAAGAGGAGAAGGCGCCTTCCCTTCGGGGCCAGTTCCATCCGGATGCTCTCAGGGAAGAGGAGAGGTATGAGTGACAAACACCACAGCCACAAACAGCAATGCAAAGCAGCATGCTCCAGATCCCCCCAGACTCAGAAATCTCACTACCCGCCCAGGTGCAGAAGTTGTGGGCTGGTCTAGCCCCTTCTGAGAGCGGGCTCAGCACCGGGCAGGACCCGGTGAAAAGGAATGCACCCCCCTTTCAACCATTCTTGAAACTCTTGATCCTTCCATCATGGCCTTTGTGGCCAGGGAGGACCCAGGACACATGTACGCTGCTGTTGTCACGGACATAGAACCTGGGCACGGCTCCTGGGAACAGACCCACTTGAATTCCAGTGAGTCTCTTATTGCACATTTGGAAAATAGAGAACACTAAGAGAATAAGAATCCTTCATGGGGGGAAAAGAGAGAGTACAGGATGGTAGTGGAGGTGGCACAGTGCTTACCTTGCATGGACTGACCCATGTTTATTCCCCAAACACCACAGGTATGATCCCCAAGTGAAGAGTCCAGAGTAGGCCCTGAGTACTGCCAGGTGTAGCCCCAAAACCAAAATAATCCCTTATAAGCCCACAGCACATGGATAGAATGTCAGTAAATACCTTCTTCTTTTTTCCATGAATACTCCTAGGTCACTCTGATTTTCTTTCTAAAATGGTATGTCTCAATCCACACTGCCTTTATGATCTGAGTTTTTCCACTTAACTGTGGTTTCATTTCCTGATCAATAAAGATCTAGAGACAAGGATGTGGCTTAAGTGTTAGAACACAAGCCTTGCACGTGGATGGATGGATGGATGGATGGATGGATGGATGGATGGATGGATGGATGGATGGATGGTTGTATGTATGTATGTATGCATGTACGTATGTATGTATGGATAGATGGATGTATGCATGGATGGATGGATAGATGAGTGGATGGAAGGGTGGATGAGTGGATTAATGGTGTAGATGGGTGGGTGGATGAATGGGTGGATAGGTGGGTAGATGGATTGGTGGGTGGGTGGATGAATGGATGGAAGGATCAGTGTGTGGATGAGTGGATGGATGGATGGATGGATGGATGGATGGATGATGGATGGATGGATAGATGGGTGGATGGATGGATAGGTAGGTGGGTGGATGGGTAGATGGATGGATGAATGGATGGATGATGGATGGATGGATGGATGAGTGAGTGGATGGATTGATGGATGAATGAATGGGTGGATGGATGGATCGGTGAATGGATGTATGCATGGATGCATGGGTGAATGCATGGGTGGGTGGATAATGGTGGATGGATGAATAGATAAATGGATGGATGGGTGGATGGGTGAGTGGATGGATGGATGGAATGTTGTGTTCCTGAAACCTTGTCACTGACAGTGTCATAAATCACGGTGAGCAAACAAAGATTCAAAAGAGAAAATTCACACAATAGCACTGTGCTTAGGTCAAGGGCAGAAGCTCCAATTCGCAGAGTCTTTTCTGAAAGTCAAGATTGCAGAAGTTGTGGGTGCCTGTTCTCTGCATCTTGGTCACATCTAACTAGGAGATGTGGATGAAGGCCTGGGCTGGAGCAATAGCATAGCGGGTAGGGTGCTTGCCTTGCATGCAGCCAACCCGGGTTTGATTTCTCCACCCCTCTCAGAGAGCCTGGCAAGCTACCAAGAGTATCTAGCCCACACGGCAGAGCCTGGCAAGCTACCCGTGGTGTATTCAATATGCCAAAAACAGTAACAACAAGTCTCACAATGGGACATTACTGGTGCCCGCTCAAGCAAATCAATGAGCAATGGGATGACAGTGAGAGTGACAGTGGATGAAGGCCCAAGAATAGATGACTGGATAAAGAAAATATGGTATATCTACAAAATGGAATACTATGCAGCTGTTAGGGAAAAACGAAGTCATGAAAGTTGCCTATAAATGAATGGACATGGAGAATGTTATGCTGAGTGAGAAGAGTCTGAAGGAGAAGGACAGATATACAATGACTTCATTAATTTGTGGTCATGATCACGATCACGAAATCCCGTTAATCATCGATTTCTCTAATAGGCTCAGTGACCTCTCCATTCGTCCTTTCCCTGAGATCTTAGAAGTCTCTCTCGACTCAGCCCTCCCAATGATGTCACACTGGAGGCTCTTTCAGGGTCAGGGAAATGGGATCCAGCTTATTACTGGATTTAGCATATAAATACACTATGGAAAGCTTGCAAGGCTGTCCCATGTGGGCAGGAAACTCTCAGAAGCTTGCCAGTTTCTCCCAGAGGGAGAAGTAGGCTACAAGATATTGCACAGCCGCAAAGCAGCCACGCGCTTCTGGAAGCTCGCTTTTAAGTCTCTGGATGTTGGCCATTGATGGGATTACACACCTGGGTTCCTCTGCCGGTACCTTCATGCGTGAGGCCCATCCGAACGTGTGGAGAGGGGCCTCGAGCATGGCTGTAGCTAGGTTCCGGTGGTCTTCGGCCACCGGGAGCTCTGCTCTGCAGAGAGTCTCTTGCCCGAATGCCTGGCTGTCTTCCCCAGGGCTCCTCGGAGGGGATGGGCTCCAGCTTCCCTCCCCACCCCGAGCAGAGCTCCCAGCGGCTGAAGACCACCAGAACCTAGCTACAGCCATTAATTTGTGATATGTAAAAAAAAATAATAGTATGAGACTAATATCCAAGGCCAAGGAAAACAAGGCCCAGGAGGACTGGTCAATGGTTGAAATCTACCACAAGTGTGTGTGGGGCTGAGGGTAGGTAAGATAGATAAGGTACCAGTATGACAATAATAGCTGGGAATGGTCATGCTGGACAAGAACTGAGTGTTGAAGTAGGTAAAGGTAGGTAAAGGTTGATAACCTATCAGTGCCTGTATTGCAAACCACAGTAAGAAGGGGAGGGAGGGAGTGAGGGAGGGAAGGAGAGAGGGAGCGAGAGGAAAGGCGCCTGCCATTGAGGTAGGCTGGTGGAGGGGAGGGATTTAGAGGGCGTGGGAGGGAAAGTAGGAACACTGGTACTGGGCAATGCACACTGGTGGAGGGGTGGGTGTTGGGACACTGCCTAACTGAAACCCCATCATGAACAGCTTTGTAGTAGTCTATCTCAGTGACTCAAATTTTTTTTAATTATAATAATTTTTCTTTAAACATGGATAAAGTTGAGGGGGTGAGCGAGGGATGCGGGGGTATGAGGGTTCCACTGAGAGCCACAGGCGTGAGACGTGTTTGTGGGGAAGCAGAGGCTTGGCAGGGGCGGCCGGCCTTTACCGAGGGGAGACCCCCGCTGTCCTGCGTCCTGGTGTCTGTCCAGCCGTGGGTGGGGGACCGTCCTGTGCCTCGGGCCTGGGCCCACCTCGTCTCACAGGCGCGCCTGGTCCCGCTGAGCAGACGGAGCCGAGGGGCTGTCGGTCACAGCTGGGCCTCTGGGTGTTCCGGGCCCGGGAACGGAAACCCAGGCCGAGAGGGCTCGCCTCCCCGCGGTGGGCCTGAGCGGTAACAGCTGCAGCATCTGGGGGTCCCGTCCCGGTTCCTGCCACCACGAGGAACCCCTGTCCAGTCCACGTCGGGTGAGGTTTTATAAATACAAAAACACGTGCGGGGGCCAGAGTGCCGTACAGCAGCTAGGGGATTTGCCTTGCACTCGGCCGACCCGAGTTCGATTCCTCTGTCCCTCTCGGAGAGCCCGGCAAGTTTCCGAGAGTATCCCACCCGCACAGCAGAGCCTGGCAAGCTCCGTGGCATAGTCGATATGCCAAAAACAGTAACAACATGTCTCACACTAGAGACGCTACTGGTGCCCACTCGAGCAAATCAAGGAGCAACCAGATGACAGTTGACACAGTGCTACAGTGGCTGACCCAGGCTCAATCCCCAGGACTTCATCCCTGAGTTCCCCAGGAATGATCCCTGAGCACAGAGCCAGGAGTATACCCTCAGCACCATTAGGTGTGGCCCCAAAACAAAAGTAGTGGTTTCTGGGGGCTGAGTGATATTACAGTGGGGAGGGCACTTGTCTTGCACAAGGCTGACCTGGCCTAGATCCGCTCTGCCCGATATGGGTCACCGAGTGCTGCCAGGACGGATCCCTGAATGCAGAGCCAGGAGGAAGCCTTGAGCACTGCCGGGTCGGCCCCAAAGCAAAAACAAAACGTGTACACGGTTTCATGACAGGTGCAAGATTGATGAACTTGGTGACATCTCTCTCGGGGCTTTTTGGGCCCTTCTAATTCCAGGCTGTTATTAAGAGGCCCAAGGGCAATTTCCCTTATTTTTTCTCTATTTTGGGGGGCCACATCGGGCTGTACTCAGGGCTTACTCCTGAGTCTGTGCTCAGGAAGCTCTGCTAGAAGGGCTCAAGGGACCACATGCAGTATCAGGGGTCAAACCAGGACCAGCGGCACACAGGCAAACACCTTGACCCCTGCACAATCTCTCCACCAGGCCCCCATGCACACCCTCGCTTCTTGTCTTTCTCTTTTTGGGGCACACCTGACAAGGCTCAGGGGTTAGTTGGAGCATCACACTCAGGAATCACTCCTGGCGGTGCTTATGGAAGCATATGGGATGCTGGGGATCGAACCCAGGTTAGTCGCATGCAAAGCAAACACCCTCCCCGCTGTACTATCACTCCGGGCCAACCCTTGCTTCTATTTTTTTAGGAGGAAATTAAAATAAATTATTTTATCTTAGTTTTTTTTAATTTTTATAAAGTTGTTCACAATATTTTATTACACTTAATATTCAGACACCAATCCCACTACCATTATACCTCACCATATTTTGGGTGTTTCCATCCCAAACCCCAAACCCTGCACCCAAAGCAGAATGGAAACAATTATTTTCTATTGCTTGTTATGAATAATCTGCTGAAAATGATCCCCAAAATAAATTCTTTTTTTTTTTTTTTTTTGCTTTTTGGGTCACACCCAGCGATGCTCAGGGATTACTCCTGGCTCTGCACTCAGGAATTGCTTACTCCTGGCGGTGCTCAGGGGACCATATGGGATGCTGGGAATTGAACCCAGGTCGGCTGCATACAAGACAAACGCCCCACCCACTGTGCTATTGCTCCAGCCCCCAAAAAAGATTTCTTAGAGGAAAGTGTGTGAAGATTGTTGTATTTCACCCAGGAGCCAGTAAGCCACTCTATAAGAGATCACTAACATGCTAAAGGTGGAGCCTTGTGTGCTTGTATCTATATCTGTATAAATATATTTCCCCTAAGATTGGTCGCCTTCTACCTTAAGCCCCATCAGATGTGGTGGCCACTCTCGGTGTCTCAGTGGTGTAAAGTATGAGATGTCCGGGAGTAGATTCACTCGCAGATGGGCCTGTCTGACCGCGTGGAGCGCAGCCGTGAGTGTGGTGGCTGGAAGTTCTGGAAGTTTCCAGCTGCCGGGGCTGCGTCCCTTGGGGCGGGGCGGGGCCTCACCTGCCTCCCTCTGGGGTGCCCCGAGTGAAACAGCCTGGCCTGGGTCTGGCGGCATGGCTACGGCGACTCGTTCTGTGCTCTCTCCGAGGGATTGATCGCTGAGTCTCCGGATGGTGGCCGTGGGTGGGATCACACGGCCGGCGCCCGAGGTGGCTTGTGCAATGGCTGCTTCTTAGGGACTTTCCAGAACCCTGAGCCCACGCACCAAGCCGAATCGTGCTCCCGAGTGAGCTGAGTGACCTGAGCAGTCACTGGGAAATCAATGGTGGTGGCCATGCGGGGGCCAGGGTCCACCCGACTCCCTCCCCAAGCCTGTGCGTGTCAGATAAGGCCGCCTCTCGCGACGTGGTACCTCTGCAGACCGATGCCCCGAGCTCTTGGCTCCAACACGCCTCTTGAGTGAAAGTGTCAAGAGCGTCCCCCGAGAAGCACTGAGATCTTTCATCACGGCTAACTGAGGCAGCCGCACACGTGTTCGCCGAGACTCCTCAGCAGATGCAGGCTTCCCGGGAGATCATGGAGCCTGCGTGGGCCCAGCACTCCCCGGGATCCCCGACCAACTAAGGGCGAGAGGCGGCCTCGGGCGTGTGTGCTGCGCCCCACGTGCAGCCCGGCTGCGTCGCCCCCGGGAGTTTGGCTCTCTGTAATTCCAAGTATTCGGGCCCCCGCAGCCCAGACCCTGGCGATTTGACAGTTCGATTAATATCGTTGCTCCTAGATTAATGGGACTATAAACCATCCACGTGTCATTACAGCATGGTCGGGTTGTAGGCGGCTTCCAAACCCAGATGGGGTCTTGCGGGTCACGCGAGTCTCTGGATTTACGGATTCCTGGTCAGAGGCCATCTCCCCCCGCCCCTCACCTGTCCTCCCTTCCCGGTCCTTTCAGCAGATGGTCAGTGGCCGGCGTCACAGGTCAAAAAGGCCGTTTATCTGCAGGGCTGCTCCCACCTGACCTGGCCCTCCACATCTCGAGCAACACACTTGTCCCGCCCTCGGCGCAGTGGGGAGTGGAGAGACAGACCCTCCCTAGCACTGCGGTGTCTGCACAGCAGAGCTCTCGTAAACGGGACCTGGGCTCCATCCCCCCAGGGGTCTCGGGCAGGGCTCTCCCTGCACCAGGGACTCCGTCTCACTGGAGGAAATGGAGCCTTTCGGGGCACAGAGCCCAGCATGCCAGGACCCCGAGGGTCCCAGCTCACTGCAAACGCCGACACATTCTTGATCTCGCCCAGTGAGAGGACCTGGTGTCTCATCCCGTTCTGCACTCGGGGTGCCTTGAGAAGTGAAACGGACCCCCCAGCTACCCCCAAGGTCTCCACCCTGAGTCGGTCAGTGACGCAACCGGCGATGCTCCTTTTCCACACGGCCAGGGCGTGCGCGCTGTCACAACACAATGCCCACTGGGTCCCCTTAATTCTCAGACATGGTTCCATGTCGGCAGGATGGATGTTACACACTGCAGACTGGTAGCTATGAATGGGCTGCAGTGTGTCTGGTAACACTCTTAACTTATAGTTAGTTAAGCATTGGGGAGGGCACTTTGCGCAGGCCCATTTCGATGCCAGGGTAGCTCATAGCTCACCACTTGCCCTGGGTCCATCCAGTCCCTCATCGGGACCCTATTTTGGGGGATCTAGGAAGTAAGGACAACTGAGGCTTAAGTCAAGAGGGCAGATGTCCAGGAGGTAATATTATCTGGAGTCAATCAACTCCCAAGACACAGGCTTGTCTTTTTAACTGTCTTCCTGTACCATACAAAAAGCAATTGCTCTGAAATAACTAACCATGCAAAGGACAGTATTACTTGTATCACTTGTCATCCCACTGATCTTCAATTTGCTCAAGCAGGTGCCAATAACATCTCCACTTATCCCTGTCACATGCTAGTGTAGCCCAATGGTATCTGCTCACTCCAGGAACACGAAGCACCTCAAACCATTTGTTCAGGGTTTTGACGAAGAAGTCTGACCATCTCCTCATTAGTGGGCAGCCACTTGGTCTTTTGATGTCCCGTGGAATCCAATCGATAACAGCTCTAGTCCAGCGGTCGTCTCTAAATCACATTACGTGTCCGGCCCGTCTGATTTTCAATGCCTTGGCAAACGAGACAGCATCCCTGATTCTTGATCATCACTGGAGGTTGGAACTCTGAATTCCTCCTCTCACTTGAGTGAAATGTGATATTCCAAGCATAGCTCTTTTGATTCCCTCTTTGGGATACCTGAATAGCATTCTCGTCCTGTTTTCGCAGGGCCCAGGTCTCTGAGGCGTATGCTAGTGCAGGAAGAACGGTAGAGTTGAAAAGATGTGCCCAGAGCCAGAGGTTCTTCATCCTCTTAACCACTTCTTCGACGCTCTTGAAGGTGTTCCACGCTGCTCTCTTCCTCCTGCGCAGTTCTGGCGCCAAGTCAATCCTCATGTTGAGTTCTCGACCCAAGTACACATAGCTGCTGCATTTGGAGATGTTCATTCCATTGAGAGCAAATGGAGCGTCAGGGACTAGTTCATTTTTCGTGAACATTGTCTTGGTGAGACTCAGCTGCAGTCTGACCTTTCCACTCTCGTGGTCAAAGTTGGCCAGCATTTGTGCACTTGGCTAATGTTTGGTGTTATGAGAATGTGTCATCAGCGAAGCAGAGGTAGTGTAGTTGCCGACCATCTATCTTCACTCCCATTCCTTCCCATTCCAGTCATCACATAATGTTCTCGAGGGTGGCACTGAAGAGTTTCTGTGAAGTGGTATCACCCTGCTGAACTCCTCTCTTTACATCAATGATCACTTCCTTGTAGAATGGTGAAATTCTGATTATGAATCCATAATACAGCTCACGGGGGATCCTGATGTGTTGAGTTTGAACGCCCTGTTTGGCTAGGGCTTTGATGAGTGCTTCAGTCTCAACCAAATCAAAGGGCAGTAAAAAAGAAGAGAAAGACAATATTTACAAGTCAGGTCTGATCAGGAGACAAAGGCAATTGACAGGTTGAGGGGCAATCAACAAACACAAGCTCCCAGTGGCCAGGGAGGAAGGGCAAACCAACATTATCCTACATGTACTCTCACTCACACATTCTCACACATACTCACACATATACACACTCACACACATTCACTAACACATACACACTCTCACACACACTCACACACTCACAGACATACACACACTCATACACACACACATACACACACACCTATTCCCTCTGCACACGTGCAGGTGCACAGATGCATATACAATAAACTGAGTCTGTCCTTGATCTTCTCCATCGCTCCTGAGTGCAGGTCCCAGTGCTCTGCATGAAGACAGAGATTATTCCTTCTTGAAGGAATGAAAATGAAACTGTCTTCATTTACTCCACAGTATGAGTTGAATTCTCAGTTCTTCAGGAGCTCACCAAGCACAAGGACCAGCTCTTGTGTCTCAGCGCTATTTCCCACTGTAAGACCAGAGCGGCTTAGAGAAGCTGGCCCAGGACTCGCCGGGGCAGCAGGTAAGGCACTTGCCTTCCACCCATGCAGCCCGGCACCCCATTTGGCCCCCTGAGCACCACTAGGAGTGAGTCCTGAGCACAGAGCCAGGAGCAAGCCCTAGGCTCTACCGGGTGTGACACACCCTCCGCCCACCACCACAACCACCCCCAAAATTAAGACTGTGATTAAAAAAATGAAAAAGAGACTAAACTATCTTGTCACGGGAGAAGCCAGGAAACAGAGATCAATGGGAGCATGTCCAGGGACACAGAGGCCAGCTCGGAAGGACCCTACTCGGCCTGGCAACGTCGGGCAGAAAGAGACAAGTCGGAGCAAGTGGTTCCAGTGCCACACAGGAGAACAAGATTCCAGAAGACCCTGCATGAGAAGCTCGTGCTGGGACTAATTGGCTTCATTGCCCTCATGTCTGCCCGTGGTGCTAAGTGCCAAGCAGGTGTGGATGGCGATGTCCCGCCTGGTGTCCCCCTGCCACCCTCCTAGGAACAGGTCAGAAACCGTCCTTCCCTCTGCTCCCGGTCTCGGGGGAAGCCGCGGTGAAGCAGCTGCTCTGAAAGGCCAGTGACGCTTCAGCTCAGGGATCGGGTTAGAGGGCCCTCGGGCTGCCGGGATGTGCCCAACACAGGGGCCTCCCCCGTCTGTGACTCTCCCGACACCCAGGAAGCGCCACCAGCCTTTGGGTGCTGAAGCTGCGTCCTGTCCTGTCCTCGGCAACGACCTCTGACCTCCCCTCCACCCAGTTTCCTCCCAGGATTCCAGCCCCCTCATCCTTTCATGATTTTTTCTTTCTTCATCTCATATTGCAACTAGCACTTTTTCACCATTCCCCAGATACCGGGAAAATTGCTCCGGGTTTAGCTTTTAAAGGCAGAACTTAAAATGCTTCATGAGAATTAAGTTCTGGCTTCATCCCAGAGATTCTTCTAACATGTCCCCAAGGCCAGTGTGAAAAGAAACGTAAATGGGAGGAACATGCAGTAGGTTACCAAAGTGTGGTGAGTGCCAGGCGGGGGTGGAAAGGAGGAACAGGCAGTGGGGGCTTTCTGGGGTGGGATGGCCCTGGGAGTTTGGTGATGGGAGTGATGAGTGTGGGACACATAGAGAGGTACGAAGGTAAACCCGAGATTCAGTAATATTGCATACGGATGATAGTCAATCAAAGGAGGGAATATACGTGATGGAATACTATGCAGCCAGAAGTAAAGATGAATACACGTGATGGAATACTATGCAGCCAGAAGTAAAGATGAAACATGCTGTTCACTGCAATTTGGATGCAACTGGAAGTATCGCGTGAAGTGAAGTCAGGTCGGTTACCAGATGACCCCCCTTATCTTTGGTTTGTACCGAACAAGGGAATGGACGGTATCAAGTGATGGAAACCCTTGACTCAGACGAAGACAATGAGAGCCAAGAAGGAGGGGAGTGAGGGGGGAGTGAGGGGGTCTGGTGCTGACTTAAGGGCACTGGCCAAGGGTCAAAGGTGAGGGACATCAAGCCCTTCCCAGCCCGCGCTAGTGTAAGCCGTGACCCAAACGCTCACCAGGCAGTTGGTCACGAGTTTGCTAGGAGGCCCTGGGGGAGGGAGCCGGGCCCTGACGTGGGTCTGGAGTTGGCACCCGCGTGCCAGCACTGCAGTCGCAGCTCTCTAAGGCACCGTGTCGAGCCAAACCTTTCCATGCGATGACAGGGGGACCCCAGCAGCAGTGTGGAGGAGGAGGTAGGGAGAGGAAGGGGGCATGGCGGGCACGGCGGGGAGGGCGCCGGTGAGCACAGCCCTCCAGGCCAGGGCAGTCTTTGCCCTCGCAGAACCCGCCGGCCAGCAGGGCAGCTGGGCTCGGAGCCGCAGCGGGGGCCACCCCGGGCTTGGGGCTACCTGCTCTTCCTGCAGGCCCCCTTCCCCTTCCAGAACCATCCGTCTCCCCCTCTGGCCAGTGCCCAGCTAGTTCTTGGGGAGAGGGAAGGGGGTGAGTGACCTCAGCAGCATCCGACCCCAACACCTTCCGTCTCTAATCCAAGCCGAGCAAGTGAGATGGCAGCAGCTTCCTCGGGGTCCTGCCCGGGCAGCAGGGCTGCTGTCAGGGGGCACTCTGAAGGCCAAGGGGCGCGGCAGGGAGGGGTCTCGAGGATAGGGATCTCTGAGGCTCTGGCGTCACTCTGGGGTGCCTGTGCCCCTCCTCCCGCTCCCCTGCTCCCGGGGGCCCCGTCCCCCTCCCCAATCCAGGCGTCCGGCGCCCTCGGCCACGCTGTCGCACAACCCCTCCACCCCCAAACTTGCTGCCATTCCACGGGAGAGCCGCGCCCAGCGCCCCGACGTCCTGTCCGGAGGCAGAGGGAGGAGCGAGCGAAACACCTGCGTCCCAGCGGCTGGGACCAGAAAACAGCCCTTGGGGGAGGCCAAAGCCCAGGGGGCATGTTCTTCCACCCAAGCATTATAAAATGAGGTGCGTCCTGGTGTGTCTGCTGTTCCTGGGGTGCGGCGGGCGGCACGGGCTCCTACAGGGTGGGGCTGTCCCGTGGCAGCCCAGTGCTCCCCGCGTGGACAGCGGCTGAAGAAGGGCGTAGACACCGCTATGTGATGCCACCATGGATGCCACCGTTGGCGCCATAGTCACTTTAGAGAGTTTTCTTCTTTCCTTTGGTTTCTGGGCCACACCCAGGGGTGCTCAAGAATCACTCCTGGCGGTGCTCAGGGGACCCTATGGGATGCCGGGGATCGAACCCGAGTTGTCCGCATGCAAGGCAAACGCCCTCCCCGCTGTCCTACTTCTCCAAGTCCTGGGGGTCTTTTGAATGGGACTATCTGGGTCCACTCCTGCTGCCAGTATTCTGATGGGAATGTCTCTGGGTCAGTCATGCTCAGGGGCAGCAGTGGTCAGCCAGGGACCCGGGCCTCTCTGGGGACTGTCCAGGGGTCAGGGGTCTCCCTGGCGATGCATCAGTCAGGGATGGCCAGTGGGTACAGCATTGCCCCCTACCTCAAAGGTGGCCAACACCGGCCAGCGGCTGTCAGGGGCCTGGACACCAGGACTCCTTCAGCACACAGCGCCTTCCAGGGGCCGAGGGGCAGGAAGGGGAGCAGAGGGTGGGCAGCCTGTGTGCCGGGCTGGGAGGGACGAGGGGCTCTGCCCACCCCACCCCGAGGGTCCCCGTCTCTCCCATACGGAACTGGGCCTGACGTCATCCCAGAGCCCCCAATTTCACCGTCCACTCTCAGCCTCAGACGGCCCCGCTTGGACAGACCGAGCCCCCCCCCCCACAAAGGCCCAGCGCTCCACCCCCCACATCAGGCTCCCCGTGGCCAGAGAAACGCCCGCCTTCGGGACTGACCTCAGAGGGAGGCCTGCGGGGCCACCTGCCTGCAGTCAGGCCAGTGGACACCGGAGGAAGCGTCTGGGGACTCCGGAGATGTGCGCACACCCCTGCAGGCTGTGGATGGTCACCCCGCCCTCCACACCACAGCCTGGACAGAGCAGAAAAGTCAGGGCTGGCCCTGGTGTCCAGGCGGCTCTGCTGACCCTCAGGCCCAAGGCAAAGCCCCCGTGCAAGCTCCCTGCTTCCCGGCACCCCCTCAGCCCTGCGCTCCCAGCCCAGCAGAGCCAGTCTGGGTCAGACGCCCGCCCGCCCCTCTGCACGCCCCTCCCCTCCCCTCTGCACCCCGTGCTCTCTCCACACTCACCCACTCCCCTGCTCGAAGGTGCGCACTGGACCTCCACCCCCACCTTCCCAGGGCCTACACTGGTGCCCAGAGTTTTTCAGCACGAAACTCAGCTGCTAACTGTTGGAATATTTCCCCTTTTCCAGCTGCCTTCTGGAGTTTTGTCACAGAAACCTTTTGTCACAGAAACCTAGCTGATCTTTGACCCCCGCAGATCTAAGGTGCTAGCCAGGCTTGATTTGACATTGTAGATTCCAGGCTGCAGCCCAGCCTGGTCTTTGGGATGTAAATCCGAGTGCTTTCAGCCCAAAGAAGGCTTCCGTTTTGGTTTTGTATCTTCTTTGGGGGGGGGGGGCCTAGATTAACGGCCTGCAGATACAAGAGAATTATGTTGCCTCAATGTTCTTCCTGTAAGATCTTTTGGTGCCTTTGGTGACGTCAATGTATTGCGCCCTTTGGAAGGGCCATGATCAATAAAAGGGGTTTGGAAAGAAGGTGAGGCGCGGAAAGGTGTAGAGAGGACGGAGAGTGTATAGAGGGAAGACTGGAATAAACTGCAAGTGAGACCAACCATCTTGGCTCCGTTCCTTCCTTCGCCTGCCACATCTTTGCCATCAACCTCCCCGGGGTGGGGGAAGTGGCTGGAGGCTACCGAACTCGGGTGGCGGGAGAGACAGCTGCTGCCCTAGGCCCTGTGCCTGGCTTGGTGCGGTGAGGCGTCCCTTCCCTCGCCCGCGCCTTTTCTTTTTATTTTTATACACTAACCGCTTGGCCCTGCTAGCTTTGGGGGGGGGGAGGGGCGGTGTTTTCCCTTAATTCCGGAGACCCGGGCACTCTGCTGATGCGAGTGGGGAGCGTCCGGCTGAGCACCGGGCGGGGAGCCAGCAGGTCGCGGGCTGCAGTCCACTCCTGAATCTCTAAGGTGACTGCGGGCTGCTCCACCTTCCTGCTTGTGGGAGAACCTGGGAAGGCAGGGGGGAAAGGGCCGGGCCCGGAATCAGCCGGGACACCTCTCACTCAGCGTCACAGCCGCCGCTTGGCCCCAGGGACAAAGCCAGAGGGCGCTGGGCGCTCGCCCCGCCCCCGGGGCCGGCCCCCTCCCCTCCTGTCCTCCGCTGACCGGCCGGCCGGAGGCCCACAGCCCGCGTGAGACCCGGGGCGCAGCTCCAAGCCCGACGCCGGGCACCTGCGGGGCGTCCTGTTTGCACTGGGCACTGCGCAGGGCAGAGCAAACAGCGCGCGGGGCCAGCGGAGGTGAGAAGCAGCACGCCCGCGGGCAGGGCGCAGGAAGCAGAGTGGGCACCGGGACCCTCCCCAGCGCCGCTTGAAAGCAGCCGGAAGGGGCCGCGCGCGGCCGCAGCTGGGCTGGCGGGTCCTGCCCTGGCCGGCCGCCGCGTCCGCGAAGGTCAAGGGGGGACCCGGGCAGCGCGCTGGGAGCCGGCGCCCTCTGCTGGCGGCAGAGAGAAGCGCCCCAGGCGGCCGTGCTCTGGGGTCCCGGCGAGCTGGGGGGCTGCTCCCCTCCCCACGCCGCAGAGGTGGCCGCGGGAGCACCAGCTCTCCCTCCCCACCCCCGAGTTTCCCGCAGACGCCAGGTCTCCAGCGTCCAGGGTCCCGGCCCCCGAGTCTGCCCCCTCCCTCGCCCAGGCTCATGCTCCCCCCAGTGCCAGCAGCTGGCCCTTGTGCCTCCCTTCCCCTTCAAGGCTTCGTCCCCTCTGAAGGGGGCACACCTGCGTGGCACTTGGGAGACACCCCCCCAACTCAGGAGAGACAGTGGGACCCCAAAAGTCACCTCTCTCCCCGATGCTCGGAGCTCCGTCCTGTGCCCAGCTTGGGCCAAGCAGGATGCCGGAAGAGGCAGAGAAGGGGCCTCAGAGCCCCCATGCTGCCTCCCAGAGAGGGTGAACACACGAGGGAGAACAGCAGCGAGCCCCCAGGTGGGCAACGGAAGTGGGGGGCGCCCAGGAGGGAGCAGAGAAGGGCAAGTGGGGAGGCGGGCCACCCTGGGCATCAGGGGCCCCGGGCATGGCCGCTCCCCTGGCACAGGACGGCAGGCTGGCTGGAAGGCGCAGCACTCTCTGCCAGCCCGGGGGCGGGGGCGCAGGACAGAGCGAGTGCCCTCGAGGCCAGCAGCAAGGCCGGACACTGGGGCTGTGGAGGAAACAGGAGTCAGGGTGATAGACGCGGGCAGAGATCCCCACCTAGGCTGGGGTCTCCCAGGACCTCACACTGGGTCTCATTCCCGGAAGTGGAGCCCAACGGGGTGTGGGTCGTCCCTCTCCGGGGGGAGCCCCGAGAGAGCAGGGGAGTCAGTCCCGGCCCCGGACGCCAGGCCCAGGGCACTCGGGGGCCGCAAAGGGTGATTTTACTTTCTGAAGTCACCGAGACGCCGTCGCCCCTGAGCCCCCCCAAAAAAGAGCATCGGCCGCCCGTGGGGGCCTCCCTGTGTGCCGGTATTCCACACGGTACCAATACAGTACCCTCGTGTTCTGCCACGTCCAACCAACGGGGCTGTGTGCTCCAAGAGGCGAGGGCTGGGGGGCGCCCACCGAGTCCTAGAGAGAAGGGGCACCCGCCTGACCCGGGAGTCACAAAGGCAGTGGGTGTCCAGTCCTTCCAGGGGAGTCACTGAGGAAAACAAACCCTGTTCCCTCCCCCCCGCCCCCGCCCCGGGGATGGGCTCCCGGCTTCCTGGCCAGCTCCCAGGCCTCGGGTCAATGAAAGATTGACTCGCCACAGACAAGGCAGCCAAGGCAACTGCCTTCCCCAGGGATGCTCTCGGGAGAAGAGTTAAAGCCGCAATGGGTGGGCGCCCGGGGGAGCACAGCAAAGCCACCCACCTGCTCAGACCCAGGGCAGGCTCGCAATCAGATTCCTGGGAAAGAAACGGCCTGGGCGTCTCTTCTCACCCCCACCTCTCCTGAAGACCAGCGGGGTGGGACGGCCGCTCGCTGGCTCCTTTGCGTGACCGTTTCTGCGCGCTGGCCTGGCCCTGGGGTGACAGGGCCAGTTCTGGGGCTCCAGGAGGAGCCTCTGCTGCCTGCGCTGGTCTCACTGCCCTCGCCCTGAGGGCCCAAGTCACCCCACGAGACTCAGCAGGACGTGATGGTTCCTCGTGCTCAGAATGTGGCTGCTGGGTGGGGAGAGTCGCCCGAGAGACCCCCTGGGCCACGATGGCGCCCCACATGGCTGCCATGCCAGTGCCGTGGCACCCTGGGCCCCAGCAGGCTGTCCCCCCAGAACCCTTGGTGCTCATAGAAACTGCTCCAGAGATACGTGAACTTCTGCATAGCATCCTGGCTGGGCCCCAAGAGGTCACTCCAAGGGTCCCCCCTCCCCACCGCAGCCCCAGGGGCACCCCTAGGGACGGGGGTCTGTGTCCCCTTGTCTCTACAAAGCTGACCTCCTTGGTGAGCCGCTTCCCTCCGGGGCTCCAGCTTCCACCACCTTCTGCGTGCCCCCTGGAATCAACGCTCACCACGCTTGTGCCCCGGGAGAGAGTTTCCCATCAGGACACTTGGGGGCCCTGGGGCCACTTCTGACACTAAGCCCCGCCCCCAAGCCTGCTCTGGCTTGCAGGCTTGCCCCCCTGCACGCATCCCTAGCCATGTGGTGCCAGGCCCCCTCCACCCCCACCTCACACTGACCACCGCACCACACTGCCTCCCACAATCCCAACTGAAGTGTCTTGTAGCTAATCTCAGGCTCCCTCCCCAAGTCAGCTCTCCTTCCAGCGTTCCCCCGTGGGAGAATGTGTCCCTGGCACATCACCTCAACCGGCCTTTGGCTCCCCCTTGGAGAAAAGCCACCTTAGATTCTGCCGCCTCCGGAGAAAGCCCACGTCTCCTACGCTCACCTTCCTGCTCTGCCCTTGGCCAGGCTGTCCCGCCCCTGCCCTCAGCCCGCCTCACACCCTCCTAGGGCCCCCTGGCCAGGCACGCCTCCTCTTTCTTGAGGCTTTCGGCCTGGCCTTTGCCCCCCCAGCCCCCCCAGCCCCCCCCCGCAGTGGCCCCTCACTGGAGCACCAGCCCCCCTCCCCCCCACAGACACTTCCTATCCTGCTGGTCTGTTTCTCACACCACATACTGGGGAGACTGGCGTGGTCTCGGTGACTGGGCCAGAGAGCAAAAAGGGGTTCCGAGAGAGAGACAAGGGGAAGGAGAGACTAGAGAAAGCGGCAGAGTAGATCCAGAGAGAGGCCGGAGCTGGGAGTGCGGGAGATGGAAGTTTAAAGATTGAATAAACAGTAACTAATCAGCAACCAGGTTGGTCCTCGTTCTTCCTTCGCCTTTCCTTGACCACCGGCCGTCCCGATCCAGTCCACACACTGCGGTTCCAGGGCACCGAACGTGGGTGGTGAGACAGAGCCGCCCGGAGAGCCCGCGAGAGCACTCGCCCTTCGGCGAGCTTTAGTTTTTTACAGGTGGGCGGTGGACAAGCCCAGGGGTGCTTGGGCAGGAGCGGGAACAGAGCAGGTTAGGGCAGAGTCCCACAGGGCGGGGGAGAGGACCACATTTGGGGGGGGAGCAGCCCGGACAGTCGCTGGTTGGAGGCCGCAGGTGTGGGCAATGGAAGTTAACACTTGATGTGGGCGGCAGGAATTAACATTGATGTGGGCAGGGCAGAAAACAACATGTGATGTGGGGCAGTGGGAGATAAAATGAACATGTGATACGGGCAGTGAAATTAACGTGTGATGTGGCTAGTGGGGGAATTAAAGTATGGTGTGGAGGTCTCGGTAATCAACACATAATGTAGGGGTAAAAATAACGAGTGATGTGGGGGTGGAAATTAACATGATATGGGTGGAGAAATTCACATGTGATGCGGGGGTGGGAGTATGTGAAGTGGGTACCAAAACTAGCATGTGGGGGGCTGAGATGAACAAGTGATGTGTCTTTGGGAATGACTGATGTGAATGGTGGGGATCAGTGCTGGACGGTGCATCCTGGTCAGTCTCTGCCCCTCCTCCCAGGCCCGGGTGTCCCACACTGTCTCACCACCTGGACCTACACCTGTCCGCCAGAGCCAAGCAGGAGGGTCCTGAGGAGGGTCCTGAGAAGGCCCAAAGAGCCTTTCGTTTCAACAAGGGGAGTTGCCAGAGCAATGGAACAGCCCACAGGACGTTTATTTGCCCTACACGCAGCCGGCCAGGACTGGGTTGCCAGTCTCCCCTCCGACCCCACCCTGAGCACCGCCAGGAGTGATTCCTGAGTGCAGAGCAGGAGAAACCCCTGAGCAGCCCTGGGCGTGGCCCAAAAACAAAAACAAAAAATAATCATAATAAGAGGGTTTACAAGCATACCTGAGATTTTCATACCCAAGAGTCCATCCGTGACACCTCAAAGACCAGTTCTGAGCAGCCCTCACTCGCCCCCTCGAGCGCCAGAAGACGCTGCCATTTCTGGAGGCTCACGAGACCCTGCCCTCGGCTGGGTGTTGGACAGCATTGCCTTGTCCTTGCTCCTCCCTCAGGGAACTGAGGTTTATTGAGCTACTCCCACAACAGTGCCCCTGAGGCACACCCAGTTCCATCAGGCACCAATAATCCTATATTGCTTTTCTCTTTCCTCTAGGTCACTTGCATGGTTTAGCAATGTCCTTTTTGTATAGACACAGGAAGACAGTTCATGCTATGCTTTGTAACATGGGAGTTAATTGACTCCAAAATAATATTTACTCCTGAGCATCCATATTGACTTGACTTAAGCCTCAGTTGCCCTTGGTTCCTAGCACCCTAAAAGCAGTCTTCCAATGAAGGGATTGGATGAACCCAGGGCAAGCTGTAAGCTACCCTTGCATCGAAAGGGGACAAGGTAAGCACCATAAGTATAAGTTAAGAGCATGGTCATGGGACAAACTTTGTCATGACCCAAAAAGAAGTAACTGAATAAGGACCCTGCTGGGGTTAGGAAAGACTGACCTGGCCTGAGGACTGTGGTCTGGGATATATAGCGAGATGTCCCCAGGAAGAGCCACCCTTTAAGCTTAATATATCTCTTACTGTGTTCATACAAAATGACTAGAAATATTATAAGAACTAAATCCATGGGGCTGGAGCGATTGCACAGCAGGTAGGGCGTTTGCCTTGCATGTGGTCGATCCGGGTTCGATTTCCAGCATCCCATAGGGTCCCCTGAGCACCGCCAGGAGTAATTCCTGAGTGCAGAGCCAGGAGTAACCCCTGTGCATCACCAGGTGTGACCCAAAAAGCAAAAATTTTAAAAAAGAGCAAACTCATTATGACTGTTTAAGTGGATTACTTAGCTAAGGAAAGGAGAAAGCAATACACCCTGGATGGAGTCCCGCCCTTGAGCGGATCTCCTAGTAATCTGGAGTGCTGAACCCTCAGATGAGATCTTGTCCTTGAGTTAATCTCCTAGAACTTCCCCTGAAGGAGTGGCTTTACCTTTGTTTGCTGTTACGACAATGTTCAAGCCCAACTGTGTGTACCCCACCCTTCATGGTTTCTATGGAACTGTGCCGTAGGGGGTAGGAGGGGTGGGGGACTTTGAGATCTACGAGGAAACCAGGGTAATGGAACTATGATGACCGGGACTACCACTGAAACTACAGCTAGGACTGCACTGTAAGGGAGAGCTCGGGCCACGCTGGGGAGGAGAGCATGAACGACTACCCACCAGCCTGGGGCCCAGCCCTGTTTCTCTGTTCCCCCTCCTTCATCCATCCGTCGCCGTCATCTGGCCTGGGGAGGCAGCTCTCGGCCACCGAACACATGAGTCCAGTGTGCCCACAAGCTTTCCCTCTAAAACTCACAGCTGGGCCCCCCCCCCCGCCCCCTCCACCCACCCCCATTCCTTCCACCCGAAGTGCAAGGTCCGAGAATTTGTTGTCTATGCTGAAACTCTTGCCCGGTGTGGAAGCACCCAGCACCTATTCCACTCTGCCCCGGGTGTTCCTGACCCCGAACAGGAACGCTTGCCCAAGAGGAGGTTTTGGTTTTTTTGTATGAAGTCCAAGGAAAATTCTGCCAGTAATTGCATCCCTGCAAGCTTTTACTTCCCTTTTGTGGTGCTCATATGATGGAGAAGCCTGGAGAGCATGGGCCAGGGGCTCCCATCACAGTCTGGAGGCCTCTCCGGGAGCTGCTCGTGTCCAAATTAGTTCAATTGCCTCCAGGGTCAAGCTCGTGCAGCCACTGAAAAAGCGTATGACTGAGACTTAAACCTGAAAGCTTTGTAACTGTTCTCACAGTGATTCAATAAAAAAAAAGAGTTCAAAAAAATAAAATAAAATAAAATAAAATAAAATAAAATAAAACGCCAGGCTTTCTCACATCGCATGGTTGTCCTTCATCTAGTGTTCTGCCTATTCTTTTCAGGATGACAACTTGTATATGACAGACAGCAGGCAGATTGGGTGATAGTTGCCGATGTTGTGGATGTCTCCCTTCTTGTACAAAGAACAGTCCTGCTGGTTTTCCATTGGGACAGAACCTTGCATTCGGACAGATAGTGTGTGAAGAGCCAAGCCAGTGTATTGATGAGTACTGGCAGCAGATTCTTCAGATGTTAGGGTCTGACCTTGTCCAGACTAGGTGCTGAACCAAGATCGGTGTCTTTACCAACAAAATGGCATGTCGGAAGGAAGGACGTTGGGAATGACATATCCATCCTGCAGAATTTGGTATGTGGGCAGGTGGACATGGCTGTCAAAGAGATCCGAGTAGGAGTCATGAATAATCCTCTCCATTGCCCTTTTGGAAGATGTGATAGATCCATCGGGACATCGGAGGGCAGTCATCTTGGTCTTGTAGTTGGTGAAGGACAGGCGAGCGCTGCGAATACTTTTCCAGGCTTCTGCCGTATCGGCCAATACTGGTGCTCTTCTCTCTTTGAGGTCTTCCTTTATCGCTTCTCTGCACAGCTATGTGAGCTCGAACTTTAGCTTGTGGTTGCCTGAGGCTCGCGCCAAACCACGTTGATGAATGAGCTCAAGAGTTTCCAAAGACAGGCGTCTGTTTGTGGCTTTCTCACTCTTGGCATTCTTCGCGCAGTCATGGAGGTGCTGAACCAGTCCATTGTATTCCTTGTCTATGTTGTCAAGGACGGCATCTTCCCACATTGCCGCAATAGTGCCAAAGAGCTCCCAGTTGGTGGTCATTCTGGGAGTTCCCTTCTTAAACTTAAACTTTGCAGACCTTTCTCCCCTCTCTGTGAAGTAGAATTTTGCATGAAGGAGATGGTGGTCTAATCCTGTTTGGAATTTTGGGACAACAGCGACATCGGTCAGGCAAAACCTTCGATTGAATATGATGTAGTCAATTTTGTTGTGGAACTGTCCACCAGGAGACTCCCATGTCCAGCGTTTAGATTCGGCCTTCTGGAACTGTGAGTTACCATGGATGGTCTTGGTCGACATGATGAACTCAGACAGTCTCTCACCCTGATCATTCCATTCTAGGCCATGTGATCCAATGTGGAGTTCTTCAGGTGACCTTCTTGGTCCTATCTTGGCATTAAAATCACCAACAATGATCATGTAGAAGGTGTGGTCTTCTTTATAGAACCTCTCCAGTTCCATGTAGAACTTCTCAATTTCTTCTTTATCATAGTCGGATGTTGGTGCGTACACGACAAAGAAACTGCAGGCAGTGAGCCACATATATTCAAGCATAATAGTCCGATTTGGGTTTTTAGGCATTTGAATGAATCAATGCTCATGGCCAAGTTTGTGTTGACAAGGACACCAACACCACCGACGCCTCTGTTGTCGCATGTTCTGAAGAACAATTCTTCTCCAGTGTCGAAAATGACAGGATGTGATCGATGTCTTCTCATTTCGGTCAGACCAATGATGTCGTACTTGATCTTCTGTGCTTGCACCATCAGATGGATGCTTCCAATGCCAGCATACGTACATTGAAAGTACAGTCATTTCAGTTTTTCTTCATTTTGCCAGTCTAGTTCATCCCTGAGATTTTCTTCAGCCTCTTCTTGCTCATCTTTCTTAATGCTGCCATATTAGGGGCTCTTTCGGTGTCAGGTGAATGAGACCCATTGTTGTTACTGTTTTTGGCATATCGAATATGCCACGGGTAGCTTTTCAGGCTCTGCCGTGCAAGCGGGATACTCTCAGTAGCTTGCAGGGCTCTCCGAGAGGGATGGAGGTTTTTAGAGTGGCCTCCAATCGCCCTTAGAAGTGTTCCCATGGTTCACACCATATTTGAACTCTATCAAATATGGAGTGGGAATTATGGAAAATGGGTATTAAGTGTCTTCCGAAAAGGATTCAGCACAATCGACCATATCCACACAGCGACCAAACTCATTAAAGTTTCGAGAGAGTTCAAGATGCTGCTCTGTTTAACGTTCATCAATTTAAAGAAGGTTTTCAATTCTGTTGAGACTGAAGCAGTCATCGAAGCCCTAGCCAAACAGGGCATTCAAACTCAGTACATCAAGATCCTCTGAGAGCTGTATTATGGATTCACTACCAGGATCTCACCATTCTACAAGGAAATGATCATTGATGTAAAGAGAGGGGTTCAGCAGGGTGATACCATTTCACTGGAACTCTTCAGTGCCACCCTCGAAAACGTCATTCGACAACTGGAATGGGAAGGAATGGGAATGAAGATAGACGGTCAGCAACTACACCACCTCCACTTCCCTGATGACATCGTTCTCATAACACTGAACATTAGCCAAGTGGCACAAATGCTGGCTGACTTCGACCAAGAGTGTGGAAAGGTCGGACTGCAGCTGAACCTCAACAAGTCGATGCTCATGAAAAACGAACTAGTCCGGGGCTGGAGTAATAGCACAGTGGGGAGGGCATTTGCCTTGCACACGGCTGACCCGGGTTCGATTCCCAGCATTCCATATGGTCCCCTGAGTACCACCAAGGGTAATTCCTGAGTGCAGAGCCAGGAGTGACCCCTCTGCATCGCCGGGTATGACCCAAAAAGCAAAATAAAAAAGAAAAGAAAAAGAAAAAGGAACTAGTCCCTGACACTCCATTTGCTCTCAATGGAACCAACATCTCCTAATGCAGCAGCTATATGTACCTGGGTGAGAACTCAACATGAAGAACGACTTGGCACCAGAACTGCGCAGGAGGAAGAGAGCAGCGTGCAACGCCTTCAAGAGTGTCGAAGAAGTGGTTAAGAGGACGAAGAACCTCTGGCTCTGGGCACATCTTTTCAACTCCACCGTTCTTCCTGCACTAACATATGCTTCAGAGACCTGGGCCCTACGCAAACAGGATTCCTATTTGGGTATCCCAAAGAGGAATCGAAAGAGCTATACTTGAAGTATCACGTTTCACTCAAGTGAGAGAAGGAATACGGAGTTCCGACCTCCGTCGATGGTCAAGAATCAGGGACGCTGTCTCGTTTGCCAAGACATCAAAAATCAGATGGGCCAGACATGTAATGCGATTCAGAGACGACCGCTGGACTAAAGCTGTTACCAACTGGATTCCACTGGACGTCAAAAGACCACGTGGCTGCCCACCAATGAGATGGACAGACTTCTTTGTCAAAACCCTGAATGAACAGTTTGAGGCTCTTCATGTTCTGGAGCAAGCAGATGCCACTGGGCTACACTAGCATGTGACAGGGACAAATGGAGACATTACTGGCGCCTGCTTGAGCAAATCAGAGATCAACAGGATGACAAGTGATACAAAATGCCAGGATGAGCTCCTCGGTCCTGGCCCTTTGTGCTAAGCCCCTCGCTCGTGGGGATCAAAGGCACTCAACACCACACTCTGAAGAAGAAAAAGAAAAAAAAAAGGATTTTGGATGCATCTGAGAGTTTCTCCGCCAACAAAAGCTGGTCTGGACCAAAAGGCAGTGAAAATTCCTCTTAAACGTAAGTGCTCCGTGCACAGCTGCAAGAGTGACCGTCGGTCTGCCCTATGTCCAGCGAGTCTGAGGGCACCGTCAAGGTAGAGCAGAGCCGTGGAGGACTCGCCGTCAGCGAGACGCACAGCTTCCCCGCTCCAGGCTCTGTGTGCTGACCAGCTCTCTGTTCCTGTCACTTTCCCGCTTGTCTCAAAAATCATGGTTTATCTGGACAAAGTTCTGATAGGGTCAGGGGTAATATCAACAAAAGAAAAGTATCTGGTCTTGAAATTGGAGGAGGAAAAAAGAATCTAGGCAAAGTGCAATTAACGACAGAGCAATAATCCACTCAAACCAAGAGGAAATGGCTTGAACAGAAACAAATGACTTGAATTTTTTAAAAATAAACCGTTTTTAAATTATACAAATGCAATTTCCCACTTTTGTTTACTTTGGTCATATTCTTTTTCTATTTACATGTAAGCCAAAAGAACTGGGTGGCTGATTTTATCACAAAAAAAAAAAAAGAAAGAAAAGGCCCGACAGCAGAGGGTCAGGGTCCATGGAACCATGGGGTACCTGCCACAAGAATCAGAACCGCCCTTTGAGTTCAGTGTCTGCAGCTCTGGGGCTTCTGTGTGGCTTCTGCCCTTGACTCCGCCCTGACCTTATCTACAGTCAGGAAATCTGGACCACTGCTCAGAAAGGCAAAGAGAGGCAGAGACAAGCTTCCTGCTCGGCTCACTAACTCACACACACACACACACACACACACACATGCACACACACACACGCACGCGTGCACACACACACGTGCGCATGCACACAACACAAATCGGCTAGTTCATTCTCTGGACCCTGTTAAGCACGCCCCAACTACACCCAATATTTCAGTGCCACTCTACCCAGTGAGTGTCACTTCCCCTCCTAGTTCCTGTCCTAGGGACCCTGCTCCCAACTCCATGTGGCCTTAACCAAGGAGAGCAGAGGGACTGGGGGTGGGTGGAGGGGCCCCGCATCCTCCTGAGCTGCCACGCCCAACTGAACACTATCTGGACATTACCAGGGTTTTGCAACACCAAATTACACCCAGACAACATGTGCCCACACATGTTCTGTCATGTCCGAGAGCCTCTTCCTGCCATCAAAAGGCTGGAACAGGGGCTGGAGGAATAGCACAGCGGGTAGGCCGACCCGGGTTCGAATCCCAGCATCCCATATGGTCCCCTGAGCATTGCCAGGGGTGATTCCTGAGTCCGTGAGCCAGGAGTGACCCCTGTGCATCGCCAGATGTGACCCAAAAAGCAAAAAAAAAAAAAAAAAAAAAAAGGCTGGAACAAATGCTATGAATGGTGCCTTGACTTCATTCATTCAGTAAGTGCAGGCTCCTAGATGAGATCACGCAGACACGGTATCACACAGTGACGTCACACAGACGCAGTGTAATGCAGTGACTTCACACAGACACAGTATCACACAGGGATGTCACACAGGTGTAGTATCACGTAGTAATGCCACACAAACTCAGTATCACAGTGTCTTCACAGGCACAGTATCATGCAGTGACGTCACACAGGTGCAGTGTCGCGTGGTGACATCACACGGCAATATCGCACGGTGACACAACTCTCACAGCATGCTCAGTCAGGGGCTGGCCCTACTGTCCAGAAGCAGAGGGACCAGGGTGAAGGCTGGGGGCTCCCCGTGTCACTCCCTGGCGGGTGCTTTGCTGAGTATCCCTCACTCCTGACGGCTGGGAAGGCCCTCACAGACCGTGACTGCCAGGCAGGGCAGGTGCTTATCAAACCGCCCGCTGCACCCGGGGTGAGCCACACTGAGGGCGAGATTAACGCCATGGCGGCCCGCAGCCAACACTGAGTCTCAACCAGGCCTCAGTCTGTTTCCCCGGAGCAGGACTTGCAGATGCTGGTGAACTCCCAGTTGGGCAATTTGCCAAGGTAAGGACTGGGCAGCTGGGTCTGGCCATCATGAGGGGTCACTGCACCCTCCTTAGAAACTGCTGCTAACCATTGCCTAATTGCTGACCGCTGTTGTAAGAGGGCCGATACTAAAGATAGACCAGTATGTAAATTGCTTCTGAACTCTGAGCCCTATGTAAACTGCTTGTAGTTAGGAGTCGGGGTCCTGGTCCAGACTCCACTGTGTTGGATGAGGCTCGGACCCTAGCTGGGGCTAGTGATAAAGTTCCTTTGCTTTCGCATTATCATGTGTGGACTTGGTCTCTCTGTGACTGGGGACCCGAAACTCGGGCACCACACCACAACCCCCCTGCAGCTCAGAGACTGTCGTCACGCCAGCAGACTTAACACTAAACAAAACTCCCAGATATCAAGACCCAGCAGGGCGCTGACCCACACCACAGAGGGACGCAGGCCAAGAAGCCCGTTCCTGTGGGGGGTGTTGTCCGGGCCAGCCTTGTGGGAAACAGCACAAAGACCCTCAGCATGCCAGAGGGTCAGCGGGGTAGGCTCTTGCCTGTCGAACCACCCTCAGCTGAGCCCGGGCACCTCCGGGAATGGTTCCTGAGCACATTTCTAGGAGTAAGCACTGAGCACTGCTGGGGGTTCCCTCCCCCACCACCCAGTAAAAAAAAAAAAATGTTCTAGTAGAGTCCAGAACTGGAGAACAACAGCTCTGAGGAATGAGCAGGGAAGCAAGGGTGTAAAGTTGCATGCATCAGATAGACGTGACTATCCAGTTCTCAGCAGGGCCAGGTGGGCGCGGGGGCCGCCAGCAGGGGGTCGAGCTTGGGGGCTGGAAGGCCCGAGGCTACTCAGCCCACCCACCTAACCCCCAGGGCTGCCACTGTTCACCCACTGAGCCCCACATCAGATGCCACCAAGACGGTTCAGGTGAGAGACCAATGTCCCCAGTTTCTCTACCCCACGCCCCGCCCGCCCGCTGCTGCTGGAGTCCCCCCATCAGCACACGGGAAGGTTTGGCCTGACACTGTGCCTTAGAGAGCTGTGACTGCAGTGCTGGCACACAGGTGCCAACTCCAGACCCATGTCAGGGCCCGGCTTCCGCCCCCAGGGCCTCCTAGCAAACTCGTGACCAACTGCCTGCTGAGCATTTGGGTCACAGCTTACACTAGTGCGGGCTCAGAAGGGCTTGATGTCCCTCACCTTTGACCACTGAGGCGGCCGAGACCCTTGGCCAGTGCCCTTAAGTCAGCGCCAGACCCCCTCCCTCCCCCCTCACTCCCCTCCTTCCTGGCTCTCATTGTCTTTGTCTGAGTCAAGGGTTTCCATCACTTGATATTTGTTCGGTATCAACCAAAGATAAGGGCAGTCATCTGGTAACCAACATCACTTCACGGAATGCTTCCAGTTGCATACAAGTTGCAGTGGACAGCATGTTTCATCTTTACTTCTGGCTGCATAGTATTCCATCACATACATTCGTCTTTATTTCTGGCTGCATAATATTCCATCACATATATTCCCTCCTTTGATTAACTTATCATCGGTCTGCAATATTACTGAATCTCGGGTTTACCTTCGTACCTCTCTATGTGTCCCACACTCATCACTCCCATCACCAAACTCCCAGGGCCATCCCAGCCCAGAAAGCCCCCACTGCCTGTTCCTCCCTTCCACCCCTGCCTGGCACTCACCACACTTTCACTGGTAACCTACTGCATGTTCCTCCCATTTACATTTCTTTTCACACTGGCCTTGGGGACATGTTAGAAGAATCTCTGGGATGAAGCCAGAATTTAATTCTCACGAAGCATTTTAAGTTCTGCCTTTAAAAGCTAAACCCGGAGCAATTTTCCCGGTATCTGGGGAATGGTGAAAAAGTGGTAGTTGCAATATGAGACGAAGAAAGAAAAAATCATGAAAGGATGAGGGGGCTGGAATCCTGGGAGGAAACTGAGTGGAGGGGAGGTCAGAGGTCGTTGCCGAGGGCAGGAGGCAGCTTCAGCACCCAAAGGCACGTGGCCCTTCCTGGGTGCTGGGAGAGTCTCAGACGGGGGAGGCCCCTGTGTTGGGCACATCCCGGCAGCCCGAGGACCCTCTAACCCGATCCCTGAGCTGAAGCGTCTCTGGCCTTTCAGAGCAGCTGCTTCACCGCGGCTTCCCCCGAGACCGGAAGCAGAGGGGTCAGTTTCTGACTGTTCCTCAGGGCCAGGAGGGACACTCGAAGGGACAGCTGTGCACCTGGGCTGGACCCCGGCTCAGACACCCCCCAGTGCCACCGGGGATGGGCCCTCCTTGTTTCTTAATAGAAAATACCACTTAGGGGCTGGAGCGATAGCACAGCAGGTAGGGGGCGTTTGCCTTGCATGCGACCAACCCGGGTTCGACCCCCAGCATCCCATATGGTCCCCTGAGCACCACCAGGAGTAATTCCTGAGTGCAGAGGCAGGAGTAAACCCTGAGCATAGCCAGGTGTGACCCAAAAAGCAAAAACAAAAAAAAGAGAGAGAGAGAGAAAAGAAAAAAGCAAAAGAAAATAGCACTTAATTTCCTTGTAATTTAGGTTGCACGTCCATGGCTGCTCACTCACCACAACTGGCGTGCCCAGGCCCCTCCGCCATGCCGAGTCACCCCCAGACCAGACGACCCCCCTGTCTAGAGCTCCCTCTGTAGTCCAGTCTCCAGGCCGCTGCCCACGGATACTGTCCACGCCTTGGATCCTGTGGGCCATGCTCCCGGCACGGCACAGAGGAGGGAGACTGTCTGGTACCCCCTCTCGCTCCTGTGCCTCCAAGCTGCTGCGACCTGCTGTTTCCAGTGACTGCACCCCGCCCCGTGTCCACACACCCCGGCTCTCCAGCACTCACCTGCCCTGGACACGGGATCGCGTCCACATCCCGCTGCTCTACTCATCCGGCCAGGACGGCAGGTGCACGGAGACCTTTTGCGAATGAAGGTTTCTGGGCGTTGGGGATCTGTAAGCACTTAACTTGCAGATCCCTCTTCCCCGGCTCTGGTTCAGATCCACCAAGAGCCGAGTCCCTGTGTCCAGGGAGCCCTGTTCTTCGTGTCCTGGGGAACCCTGGACCAGGCTACACTCCTCACCACATCCACCACTCTGGCCGCTGCCCGTGCATCCCTCTCCCTGGCGTGAGGGAACACGCACTGTCATGCTCCTGATCATGAGTGATGAGGAACACTCGTTCATATGCTTATCGGGCCCCTTTCTCGGTGTATGACACCCAGCTCAGGGCTTACTACTGGCTCTGCACTCCCAGATCACTCCTGGTGGGCTCGGGGGACAATATGGGGAGCCGGGGATGGAGCCCAGGTCGGCTGCATGCCAGGCAAAAGCCCTGTCCTCTGTGCTACCACTCTGGCACTGTGACCCCTGTCACTGTCACTGTCATCCCGTTGCTCATCGAGTTGCTCGAGTGGGCACCAGTAACGTCTCCATTTTAGACCTATTTTTTAAAAATCTGTATAGTCAGAGAAGCAATTGCCCAAAGTGAAAAGGCAGAGCAGGGGGAGAGAGAGAGACAGAGAGGGAGACAGAGAGAGGGAGAGAGAGACAGCGAGACAGAGAGAGACAGAGAAGAGAGAACATGAGGGCAAGCGCTTACCTTGCAGATCCCTCTTCCCCGGCTCTGGTTCAGATCCCCAAGCACTACAGAGGGTCACCTGGGTGACTGCCAGGGGTTACTCTGGGACACAAAGCCAGGAACAGCCCCCGAGCACCACCAGGTGTGCCCCCACCCCGCAAAGCCAACAAGACACAAAGTGAAGGGGCAGCTCCCAAGATGAGAGAAATGCTAATCAACCAGAGCTGCAGGAGGGTTAAGATACAAATAAAATCAAGAACTCACAACTTAACAACCAAAACAGCCAGTGAAGAAGTGGGCAGAGGATCTGAATAGACATTTTTCCAGAGGAGACACACGCGTGGCCAACAGACACACGGGCCAGCGCCCGTGTTCCAATCCCCAGCAGACCCCGTCCACGCCGTAAGAACAGCCGTCACCAGGAAAACACAAGGTGACGGGAGCTGGCACAGCTGTGGGAAGCAGGAACAGCTCGAACCTGGGGCCAAGTCCAGGAGTCCACTGCTGGGGCACGAGTCCAGGGCGCAGAGAAGGGCACTGGGGTGCCCCTGGTCCTCACGAGAACCAGAGTACATGCGGAACAACCAAGGGTTCCCTCACACAGAGGGACAAGCAAGTCTACAGCACCACACCCACACACACACCACACTCACATATGCACACCTCACACACACCCCACCCATATGTACACCACACACGGCACAATCCCACAAACCACACATATGTACACTACACATAGCATACTCACACACGCCACACTCCTACATCCCACCACACACATATACACACCTCACACACACCCCACACATATGTACACTACATACAGCACACACTCCATGCCCCACACATATGTATACCACACATAGCACACGCACACATGCCACACTCCTACATCCCACCACACACATATACACACCTCATATATACCCCACACATATGTACACCACACACAGCACACTCGCATTCATATGCCACACTCATACATATACTACAGTCACATATACACACCACACACACACCCCCAAATGCTACATACACATTTATATATACGTATACATAAACACACACACACTACTACACAGACCTACCTCGCATCTGTACACATACTCGCATGCATACACCCCACAGACTGCACACGTCACACACCTGTACACACCACACAGGCGCACACGCTGCTGAGCGGCCCTGGGCAGACTCGCGTGAGACAAGCCATTCTGAGGAGGACAGAGACCTGGGTGTCGCTCGGTGCGGAGCGGGTCAAGTCCAGCTCTGGGGAAGCAGGCGGCCCGGTGTGGGGCGGGAGCCAGGACAGATGCCGGCGAGGCACCCCCTCCAGGAGCTGCTGGGTGCCGGCTTGCTCGTCACGGCGAGAACAGAGAGGGCAGCGCGGGGGCATGACCCGCACACTGCCGTGGCCTCCTGGCCCAAGGAGGAGGCATTGTTCCGGCCAGACCTTCGCGCAGGACGAGCCCCAGCTCCCGTGACCCTCCTGTCTGCCAGGGTATTCCCGGGGACCCTGTGCCAGAGGCAGCTGGCCCAGCAGAGCCGACAGAACCCTCCAGCATCCCGCTGGGACTCGCGTCCAGCACCCGAGACCAGCACAGCACAGGCCCAGCCCGGGAGCCGGCACAGAGCCAGGAGGCCTGATGGGGACCCCAGGCTCTGCCCCCCGCCCCAAAGTCCCCGTCTCCCCAGGGTCTAGTGAGAGAACGATCGTATGGCCCCACACTCCTGGGGGCCGGAGGGAGAGGCAGCGGGCCCCCGCGTCCTGCACCTCTGACTCCTCCTCCCGGGGTCCTGAGAGCCTCATGAGTCCTCCCAAGGCCAAAGAGCACCAGGCAAGGGAGGTGCCAGGCCCAAACTGCCGGCAGAGGACGTGCGCACATACCAGCAGGCGCGAGGACGCTCTCCTGGGTGAGGCCGCCGAGAAGGCACAGAGGGCGGTGTCCCAGCCGGCTCAGCCCCAGGACAGACTGAGTGCTCTCTGCACAGTGCTCTCTGCACACTGCCGGGGCCACTGGAGATGGGACAGTGAGAGGACAGAGGCCCTGCCCCGGGAACCCCGCCGAGCAGAGACACACACATTCCCACAAGCATGCAGGGCGCCGAGGAGTGCCGAGACTGTGGAAAACGGGGGATTATGGTGGGCTTCTGTTTCTCTAATCAAATATATATATTCCAGATTTTCTCTAATCAAATATATATATTCCAGATTTTTCCATTGTAATCACTAACTTAAGGTCAACATAAAGACTATGGTAATAACCTCACACCACTCACCCAAGAGTAGCGCAACACATTTGATGGGGTTTAAGGTAGAAGCAACCAATCTTAGAGGGAAACATTTTTACATTATATCACTGTATCATTGTCATCCCATAGCTCATTGATTGGCTCGAGCGGGCACCAGTAACGTCTCCATTGTGAGAATTGTTGTTACTGCTTTTGGCATATCAAATATGCCACAGGTAGCTTGTCAGACTTGCCATGCGTGTGGGATACTCTCGGTAGCTTGCCGGGTTCTCCGAGAGGAACGGAGGAATTGAACCCAGGTCGGCCGCGTGCAAGGCAAATGACCTACCTGCTATGATATAAATATAATATATGTATATATATTATATATAAGCACACAAGGCTCAACCCTTAACAACATATTGGTAATCTCTTATACAAGGGCTTAATGAGCCCTGGGCGAAATACAATAATCTTCACATACTCTCCTCTAAGGAAAGGTATTTGGAGCATTTTTCAGCAGTTTATTCACAACTAACAATACAAAATAAATTGTTTCAGCTCTGCTTTGGGGCAGGGCTTGGGGTTCGGGATGGAAACATCCAAAATATGATGGTGGGAATGTGTAATAGTGGTGGGATTGGTGTTTGAGTATTAAATATAATCTAATATTGTGAACTACTTTTTAAAAATTAAATTAAAATTTTTAAAACATTTAAAAGACTAAGGTAACAAAGGCTGGAGTGATAGCACAGAGGGAGGGCATTTGCCTTGCATGTGGCTGACCCGGGTTCTATTCCTCCATCCCTCTCAGAGAGCCCGGCAAGCTACCAAGAGTATCCTGCCTGCACAGCAGAGCCTAGCTGCTTTGGCCGGGAACTGAAGACATGCCGTCTGGGCATTTAGACTCCATCTCACAGAACTTCACAACTGGGTGTTTGGAACTTGAAGTACAAAAGCACCAGGGCGACTCCTCCACCCGCGAGCAGCCCCAGTGCCTCCCACCATCAGAGCCTAAGAAACCTTTATACCGCAGGGGAGGCGCTTGCCCTGCAGGAGACCCCCTGGGCTCCATCCCTGCCGTCCCATAGGGTGCCCCGAGCACAGAGCCAGGAGGAATCCCTGAGCATTGCTGGGTTTGGGCCCCAAACAAACCAACCCCCACTTGGGATGCCAGTGAGCCAGACCCGGCCTCTGTCCAGGCTGCCCTGCCCTCGGCATGGCCAACAGCCCCCATCCCGCAGGCCGTGTCCATGGCGACCCCTCCCGAGAAGCCGGGGACAGGTCCTGACGCTTTCTCCAGTGACAGAGGGCTCGTGGCCCCTGAACTTCGGTGCAGAAGAGCCTCCAAGCAGCCACGAGGCCTCGGGCTCTGACTGCACCTGCCGGGAACAAATAGAGCCTGACGCACGGCAGGGGGCCCAGCCTGACCCAGTGTGCAGAGGGGACAAAGGAACAATCTCAGCTCCCACACCCAGGCCTGGCCCCGGCGCTGCCCCTCCCAGCCCAGGTCCTCCAGGCCCCATGTGCCACGCTCACCGCAGGGGAGCACCATGGGTGGGTGGGGGCATGCAGAAGCCCCATCCCTCCGAGCTAGCACAGTGCCACCCCGGTTGGTTCACCCTCCCTGGCACGCTGGGTGCCCCGGGTGCCCTCTCGGAAGTGGAGCCGGCCCGGTTCCCCTTCAGCTTCCACTGCCTTTCTGCCCGGTCTGAGTGGCGGCCCACGCGTGCCCCGGCCAGCTGGCTCAGGAGGACCCTCCTGGCAGAGAGCACTTCCCCTCACCACCCAGCCGCTGGCTGCTTCCTACCACAAGGACGCCCCCACCCACAGGACGCCCGTTCCTGTGTGCTGCTCTGCCACCCCGGCCTTTCCTGCCCCCGGGCACGGCCGAGAGAGCTCCTCGGAACAGCTGGGCTGGCAGTGAAGCTGGTAAGTTTCTCATTTGCCAGGCAGCAAAGGTGGCACAGAAAAATTTCACTTGGCAATTCTTTTTTTTTTTAATAAATCTACTCATTTCACTGAAAGGTGTTTCCACTAATTAGACATATTTTTAGCCAGTAGTAAAAGATGAAGCAACAAGCACTCAGTGCAAGATGCTGGAAACACTTTTCAGACCCTTCCGGCTTGGCAGGGAGGGAGGGAGTTGACCCACATCATGAGCCACCTCCCTGCAAGGTTGACACATCCTCCCTCGAGCAGCACGTCCAAACACAGCGGTGAGTGCGAGGTTTGGCCCAGGGGGCGGGCGGGAAGGTCAGGGCCTCCCAGGAGACACAGCAAAAGGAAATCTCCAGGAGCACAAACAAGGGCTTGTCAGAAAGTCATCTGCCCGCGGTCTGTCCTGTGAACTAGACACAAGTTCCCCTCGGGCCTTGGCCCTGTGGATGCAGCCTCAGTCCATCTGTCCATCCATCCATCCTTCCATCCATGGCTGGAGCCACAGGCCAGTTTCACTCCAGCAACGGAGCACTGAAGCCAGAGAGAGCAGAGTATCACCACCAACTCAGTAATCCTCCTTTACCCCCCATGTCAACGGTCAAGCTGTATCAACTCTTGCAATAAGTTAGTTGGTCTGTATTTCCAACCACTTCATGTACCCCAAAAAAAAAAAATTTAAGATGAAGTATGCATAGGCACAGCCTGTACAAAGCAAAACTGAATTCTAACACAGTGACTAATCAAGACTGTAGGAATTCTAAGTGAGGCCCAGGAGAGCTCAAAGGGCTGAAATAGAGTCTCATGGCACGTCCAAGGCCCTGGGCATGGCCCCCAGCACCAAATGGCCCTTTGAGTCCCACAGGTTTGGCCCTGGGGGTCCCAGCCTCTGCTGCCCTGGCAGACCCAGGCACTGAACCATCAGCCCACGCACAGGCCAAATATCACTGGACATGACCTATAAGGCCCCTGAGACACTGATTATGCCCCCAAATATTTTAAATTTTAGAAATAGATTTTGTCAGTGTTATCCGTTGCTCATCGATTTGTTCGAGTGGGTACCAGTAACATCTCTCATCATGAGACTTATTTTTACTGTTTTGGGCATACCAAATATGCCATGGGTAGCTTGCCAGGCTCTGCTGTGTGGGCAAACACTCGGTAGTTTGCCGGGCTCTCCGAGAGGGACGGAGGAATCAAACATGGCAGAGCCTGGCAAGCCCCGTGGTGTATTAGATATGCCAAAAACAGTAACAACAAGTCTCAAAATGGAGACGTTACTGGTACCCATTAGAGCAAATTGATGAACATCGGGATGACAGTGATACAGTGACAGTGAAATAGATTTTAATAAAAGAATATCAAAGGAAAACTGTTAAGCATAAAATCAGTAGAATATATATGCTAATTATTTGGAATATGAAAATGTGTAAATGTATTTCATTTCTGTAAAGAAATAAATTGGCTGAGTATATATAATGCATCTAAGCTGCAGGGCCGGAGAGATAGGCCAGCAGGGAGGGCACTTGCCTTACTGACCAGTTTTTTTTGGTTTTTTGTTTGTTTGTTTCTTGGGTCACACCCAGCAATGCTCAGGGGTTACTCCTGGCTTTGCACTCAGGAATCACTCCTGGCGGTGCTCAGGGGACCATGTGGGATGCTGGGAATCAAACCCAGGTTGGCCACGTGCAAGGCAAATGCCCTCCCCGCTGTGCTATTGCTCCAGCCCCATTGACCAGGTTTGATCCCCAACATCACATATGCTTCCCTTGAGTCTGCCAGGAGTAACCCCTGAGTATAGTTGTGTGGGCCAAAATCTCCCCCACAACCCCCTCACCAAAGACAAAATAAACATACAAGCCAAGAGTTTTCTGAGTACACACAAGCACACAGGTGCATTCTGCTCTAGCGGGCTCACGACTCCTTCCATGGTCAGTGTTCTGGAAAGTTCCTCCCGTACCTCGAGGGGCATAGACATTCAGAGCAGGACCTATCCATCGTCTGCTTGCCTGCCCTGGCTGAGTGCGCCACCAGGGACCGAGAGGTGAGTCCACAGGCTGGTGTGGACCTGCCCACAAGGTGGGTTGCCCCTCACTGGCCCATGCTTCAGGGACCAACACCTGCTCGCCCAGGGCCAGCATTCTCGAGATCTTTCCCTGCACATGCCTGTTCCGTGGGAACTTAACCATCTGCCTCATATTTCTTTACAACAAACTCATTGAAATGCGTTGGCAAGAATTGCAGATCCAAGAAGCCTTTTGAGTTTTGTTTTGTTTCTTTGTTTTTTCATATAGACAGAAAACCAGAGATCACTGAGAACAAACAAATGGAAACCCCAGAAGGTCCAGGTTTGATTTGAAGCTCTGAAGTCTGTGAACTGTCTTTTGGGGGAGTCTTGTCATCTGGGACAGTGTCGAAGGGCCTGGAAGGACCACATGGAGTGTGATCACCCCGGGTGAGAAAGACGAAGATTATCTGGTCTCAGGTGAAGAATCGCAGAGAAAACAAAACGTCGCAGGTCACTGAGATGGGAGAGTGCAGGTCACCGGGTATAGGGGGCACAAGAGAAATGCAGGGGCCGAAACCCCCACTTTTTTCCGGCCTCTGAGCCTCACTGACCCCCATGGGGGGCCCTCAGCCCACACCCCACTCCAGGTTCACTCTCAGCTTCCTGCCCGCCTGCCCTGGGTGGTGCTGGTTCTTTGTCCCTTGGCCATCCAGGGACATCAGGCTGGTGCCAGGACATGAGCACCTCGAAAGGGCAGGCCTTGCCCTCGAGTGCCAGGTCCCATTGCCTCTTCTAACCCTTGCCCAGCCCACGCCATCTCCCACCTATGGGTAGGAAGGGGGATTTGTTCTGCCTCCTGGGTCATTGGGAGGGAGGGAAGGTATCTCTGCCACCAAGCCAACGTCCCACCAAGCTCACTCCTGGAAGAACTCCCCAGAGTCAGGGGGAAAGTGAAAGGTCAAAGGTCACCTTGGTCTCCCACTCTCCCTCCCTTCCCTCTCCCCACACGCCCGCTCTGGTCACCCAGCACCAGGGAGACCCACAGAGCTGTCGTCCTTGTTTCCCTGGCCAGGAGGGCCCCTTGGGAGATCCCCTGGGCGCCGGTGTCATCCGCGGCCCAGAAACTTCCTTCCTTCCCCTGAGCTTTTCGGGTTTGGTTTGGACAAACCTAAGAGACATTTCGCCTGTGGTTTTCCCCACCATTTTCAATCTAAATGTATTTTATGAGAAATCTATGGCCGCGTGTTTCGGATTAATGTGTAAGAGCCATTTGATGTCCCAGGGCCTTTCAAGTTTTTACAAGGCTTTTTAAGACTCGCCCTGCTAGGGCTCTGCCAAGGGAAAGGGAACTCGGAGCTGGGCGGTTTGAGCTCAGTGCCAGCCAGACACTCTCGGAGTCAGTGCCCATCCCATGGAACTGACCCGGCAGGTGGACCTGACCGAGGCTCCCAATGGATGGCATCCGAGTGGCACCTCCCATCGCCAAACGCACTCTCCCAGCCGGGCCGACATCCCCGGCTCCTCGGGAGACTTGTGGTTCTGCTGGTGGTTGCCCCAGCCAGGCTTGAAGGCCAGCGGCCCTTGGAAAGTGAAGCGTTGCCTCCTGACCACCTAGGGTTGTTTCTCTACTGAAGATCCGGCTTCCTCCTGAACCATGCAACCCTGGACAAGCCGCTAAGCCCCAATTCCCAAAACTATAAACTAAAGATGCTGGTCCACAGCGCCATGAGGGTGAGAGAGAAAGCCAAGTGTCTGGATGACTGCTGACCAGGGTGTGAGCAACTGGGAGGAAGATGGACATAGCAACCATCGCCCCACTCCCAACCCACATACACATGCACACACGTGCACACACGCACACACATGTACACATGCACACACATGCACATGCACACACATGTACACACACCCATACACATACATGCACACACCCATACACATACTCACACGCATGTACACACATACACACACATACATGGATACACACATACACACATACACATACATGCACCCGCATGCACACACGCACACACATGTACACATGCACATGCACACACATGTACACACCCATATACATACATGCACACACCCATACACATACTCAAACACATGTACACACATACACATGTACACACATGTGTACACACATACACGCATATGCATACATGCACACGCACACACATACACACATGTACATATGTACACACATACACATGCACACACATGTATACACACATACACGCATACACATACATGCACACACCCATACACATACTCACACACACGTACACATGTACACACATACACATGCACACACATGCATACACACATACATGCACATACCCGTACACATACTCACACACATGTACACACATACATACACATGTACACACATGCGTACACACATACACGCATACGCATACATGCACACGCACACACACATACACACATGTACATATGTACACACATACACATGCACACACATGTATACACACATACACGCATACACATACATGCACACACCCATACACATACTCACACACATGTACACACGTACACACATACACATGCACACACATGCATACACACATACACACATTCACACCCATACACATACTCACACACATGTACACACATACATATGCACACACATGCATACACACATACACACATACATGCACATACCCGTACACATACTCACACACATGTACACACGTACACACATACACATGCACACACATGCATACACACATACACGCATACACATACATGCACACACCCATACACATACTCACACACATGTACACGCGTACACACATACACATGCACACACATGCATACACACATACACACATACATGCACACCCGTACACATACTCACACATATGTACACACGTACACACATACACATGTACACACATGCGTACACACATACACGCATACGCATACATGCACACACATACACACGGTCACATGCGTACACACACACATGCACATGCAAACAATGACTATGAGCGAGTGAGAAAGCAGCAGGGACAGGCCGGCTTCGCCATCGCTGCCATGAGGCCCTGCACCTGCATTCGATGACCTCATGAGGGACCCTGAGGCCCACACGCACGAGCCCGAGGAGGCAGCCTCTCTGCCAGCCCTTGTCATTCCCGGGGGCCCAGCAGTGCAGCTTGCTTGGCCTCTTCCAACCCTGGCCCCTCTCACCCCGTTTCTCTCCATGGCGCTCTGGTCCTTCCAGTGTCGAGCCGTACCCATCCCATTGATGCGATTTTCTCCTGGGGACCCTTGGGCTGTTCTGGGGCCGAAGCTGAAGAACCCTTGGCTGGATGGCCAGGGCCACCCAGGGTGACCTGGGAGACGGGGGCCACCCCGTTTCCTGAGCATTATGGGACAGATGTGTAGACATACCTTCTGAAGCATCTGAATTCGCCCTGAGGGAGGGAATCAGCCCCCTCGGCAGACAGACCCGTGAGGGTGGGAGGGCTCCTCCCCTGGACTGTCCAGGCTGATGTCCTAGGAGGTTGGATAAGGGTCAGAATTGCTCTGTGGGAGTCTGTGGACAGGAGGAAACAGCCCTGAGGCCAAGTGTGTGGGCAGGCCCATGGCAGACGCAGACAGGTGCCAGCTTGCCCAACCTCACCGCAACCCCATGAAGTGGGCGATGTTACCACCCGGGTCTTACGGACGGGGAACCTGAGGGCCAGGGAGGGTTGGCGCTTTGTCCAGCAAGAACTCCAGGTCCTGCTCAGCCGAGCCTGGGAGGCCACAGCCACCAAGCCATGGAAGGGAGGCCACCAGGGGCGCTGGACAGCCAGGGGAGACGCCAGGGGCGCTGCACAGTGCCTGGCCCCTGGAAAATGCAGAGTGCTGCCATAGAATCCAGCCACACTCAGGCACAGGATACGATGCTGTGCTGAGAAAGGAAAGGGGGAAACGGCGACTCCCCAATAGCAGGAGAGGACAGGTTAGACCTCGCATGCCAGGACGATAAAGGACGAACAGTGGCCGGACGGTGGCTCCTGTCACCAACACCCCCACTAGCTTCCCGGCGCTGGCCACAGTGCTGGTGGGGACTCTGCTTGGACCAGGTGCCCGGGGGGCCGCATGCTTCCATTGTGTGCTGGGGGGTCTCCCCCTGGCTGCCTGCACCCTCTCTGTTGTGTCCACTGAGCACTGGACATCACACAGCACAGCGATGTGTGGCGGCCTGAGCTCTCTCTCTGCAGGGCAGGCCGCCGCCAACCGAGCCCTCGGGATAGCAGTGGGCACCCGTGGGGGGGCGGGGAGGACATGGCGGGTCACTCCCTTGTGATTGGTAGGTGAGGATTCAGTGAAATGTTGCTGAGGGGAAACTAGACGCCAACCGTGTAAACCACCCGTTGACGTGAAAAATAAAACCCAGCTGCCACTTCAGAGTTAGGTCAGAGATGCCACGGGCAGAGGTGAGGTGCCAGGAGCCACTCCATGTCAGCTCTGGCATTGGACAAAGGAACGAAGTGCCAGGCGCCCTGGGCTGGGGGACACGAGACCCTGCCCACCAGCACACAGGGCTGACAAACTGTGATGTGCCTGGTCGTCACACCCAAACGTGTCACTTTACAAACACAGAGGTGGCCCCAACGCCCCGGAGCCCAGAATGTGCACCCAGGAATTCTCAGTGACTGGGGAGGGGATTCTCCTGGGGGGAGATGCTGGAGGGAGGGGACAGCCTGAAATGCCCCGCGAGGAGGCGCAGTGCTGGCACCCGCATCCAAGAAAATCCCACCACCCTTCTCAAAAACAAGAAAAAAAGGAAAAAGAAAATGCCCTTGGCTATGGTGCAGGCACCAAGAACCCCTGAGATCCACGGAGAGTACTAGAAAAGGGAATCGACTCTCCAGCCTTGGTTTCACAGACACTTTCCAAAGTATATATTCCAGCCTTGCAAACCCACCCCCCTTAGCCCCCCAAAAGAGGAGATACTAGTAAACATCCCTTGAGTAAATAATTATAATTAAAATGAGCAAATACATCCTGAGTACAGATTCTGGGAACGCGTGAGGCCCCAGGAAGGAAGACGTAGATTTGTCCTTGGGTGGGACTCGCCCCATCCCAGGGGACACGGGAGAAGCTTTCTCCAAAGGCCCTTTTCCCTCTGACACCTGAGAGCTGGAGTGACCGGGAACCCCCGAGGAAAAAACACCCCCAACCAGCCTTCGCATCCAGAGAAAACAGATCCAGCTAGTTAAAGCGCCCGTGAGCGCAGCTCGGGCGGGAGGCTTTCCCGGTGGCTGGGAATCAAACGTCGTCGGATGTCAAAGCTTCAAAACAAAATGAGCTTGGTTTCCCGGACTCAGCGCAGTTGAGAAAACACCAGGACGGTTCTGGAAAGTGCCGTGGATGACTTCACACTGAGCCACTTCCAGGCACAAAGGCGAGGCCCGGGGCGGCCGGCGCATGGCGGTCCCACACAGGTGCCCCTCGGGGCTGGGCACGGGTGCTCTGGGAGGACGGCCTGTCCCAGGGAGGTAGCCCCCGCACACCAGGGCTCAGGGGCGCCACAGAGAAGCCTGTCACTGTCACTGTCCTCGGCGTGGGGACGCGGGCAGAGCCTTTGATGGCAAGTGCCAGGCAGCTGTGCGTGTGCCCGGCCTGCGGAACAAGCAATAAAAAAGAGCAAAAGCCAGGAGGCCGCTTGCCAACCCCTGGCAACATGGAGCCGGAAGCACTGGGGCCAGACTGATGGACTTTCCATGCACAGGTGGCCCCCGGGAGGGAAGGGGTGACACAGGGCAGCTCCCGTCACCTCAGCCTCACTGCCGCCCCCCAAACCCAGAAGGCAGAAGGGGGAGCCCCTCACGGAAGAGCCCGTCTCTGGGCCCAACAGGCCGCGAGTTTGACCCCCTGAACGGAGCCCCTCTTGCAGCAGAGCCAGCTTCCGAGAGAGGACGGCAGGGGCGGGCAGGACAGCTGATTCTTTTTAGTGAATCACCGTGAGGTACAGTTACAGACTTACAAATTTTTGTGCTTGTGTTTCAGTCATACAATGATCAAGTACCCATCCCTCCACCAGTGCCCATTCTCCACCACCAATGATCCCAGCATCCCTCCTACCCCTACCCCCCCGCCCCCCATGCTCCCCCCACCCTGCCCCACCTCTGTGGCAGGCCATTCCCTTTTGCTCTCTCTCTCCTTTTGGGTGTTATGGTTTGCAATAGAGGTATTGAGTCTATAGTCTACTTTCAGCTCACATCTCCCTTCCCGAGCGGGCTCTCCAAGCACCCCATATTTGGTGTTCCCTTCTCTGAGCTGCCTTTTCCCCCAGCCTGTGAGGCTGGCTTCCAAGCTGTGGAGCAATCCTCCTGGTCCTTATTTCTACTATTCTTGGGTGTTAGTCTCCTACTCTGTTATTTTATATTCCACAGATGAGTGCAATCTTTCTATATCTGTCCCTCTCTTTCTGACTCATTTCACTTAGCATGATACTCTCCATGTTGATCCACTTACATGCAAATTTCATGACTTCATCCCTTCTAACAGCTGCATAGTTTTCCACTGTGTAGATGTACCAAAGCTTCTTTAACCAGTCATCTGTTCTCGGGCACTTGTTCTTGGGAAACAACAATCTGTTGTTTCCAGATTCTGGCTATTGTAAACAGTGCTGCAATGAACATACAAGTGCAGATGTCATTTCGGCTATACCTTTTTGCCTCTCCAGGATATATTCCCAGGAGTGGTATTGCTGGGTCAAATGGAAGCTCAATTTCTAATCTTTTGAGAATCGTCCATACTGTTTTCCAAAAGGGCTGAACCGGTCGGCATTCCCACCAGCAGTGAAGGAGAGTCCCTTTCTCCCCACATCCGCGCCAACACCGGTTGCTTTTGTTCTTTTGGATGTGGGCCAGGAACAGCTGATTCTTCACCCGCGGCTGGGGAGGAAGCAGGGAGCCTCTCAGGGGCTGTGGGTGGGCCCCCAGCTGATGGGACCTTCGGCCTGTTCCCCACCAGAACCCCCACCTGGGGCACCTGATCTTAACTCCCGCCTCTGAGCCTGAGATAAAGGCTGGATGAAGCCAGGGCAGCCCCAGGCCTGCAGGTGCAGGAGGGACTGGACACTGAGTCTGGCCAGAGGAGGCAGCACCAAGACCTGCCCCAGAGGGCACAGGGGGACTGAGCCCAGCGGGCAGCAGGTGGGATGGGGAACACGCTCGCCCAGCCTAATGCAGGGGCCCCTCCCCACAGCTCTCACCTGCCCGTCGCCCGCGCCCAAGCAGCAGGGGCCAGGCCAGGGTGGAGAGGCCAGGGCCCCACACCACAGCAGGACAGACACTGTCCTCCTGACCTGCCAGTCACACACACTCACACCTGCATACACACACACCCGCATACACACACTCACATACATGCACACACATACTTACACCACACACACACTCACACCTGCGTACACACACTCACACCCACATACACACACACTCACATCCATGTACACACTAACACCACGCACACACACACCCGCATACACACACTCACATCCATGCACACACATACTTACACCGCACACACACTCACACCTGCGTACACACACACCCACATACACTCACACCCGCATACACACACTTACATCCGCATATACACACATATACATACTCATATTTGCATACATTCACATTTGCGTACACACACATACACACAATCACACCTGTGTACACACACATACACACTCACATCTGCATACACACATATACATACTCACATCCATGTACACACTCACACCTGTGTACACACGTCTGTGTACACACACATACACACACATATACACACACTCCCAAAAACAACCACACATGCTCTCAGACACGCATACACAAAAGCACACAACCACACATACATACACACACTCAAACACACTCCCAAATACACACAAACACACATGCTCTCACGCATGTATACGCACACACTCACACATGCACAAAACCATACATGCCTTCACACACACTCATACACACTCATATGCAGACTCACAGACACAGTCACTCACGTACAGTCACACTCAAATTCACATACAAACAGGCATACACACACACAAACTCAAACACACTCATTTTCTTTCTCTCTCTCATGGGAGGAAGGGAGAGAGAGAGAGAGAGAGAAGTGTGTGTTCAAGAGAGAACACAGGCTTCTCCAGAGTGGGAATAAGCAAGCAAAGAAACATAGAGACAAACAAGTGAGGGAAGGAAGGAAGGAAGGAAGGAAGGAAGGAAGGAAGGAAGGAAGGAAGGAAGGAAGGAAGGAAGGGAGGGAGGGAGGGAGGGAGGGAGGGAGGGAGGGAGGGAGGGAGGGAGGGAGGGAGGGAGGGACAGGAGGAAAGAGGGACCCTCCTCAGCAGGCACCAGCCCAGGGCCCACCCCCCGCCCCGCCGCCTGCTCTCCCCAGCCCTTGTTAAGCATCCCCCAGTCAGGGTGGACGCAAGTGAGTGATGTCCTGCACAGCCCTGTGAGCTTGGTGCCAGGGAGGCCAGCGAGTGCCTGCAGTGCCCCCTACTGGCCGCTTTTCTAAGCACCCCGCCCCAGAGATGCTGAGAGCATGTGGGTGAGTGGCGGAAGGGGTCCCCACACACCTTCCATGGGCCAGCTTGGGGGCACGAACCCTCCAGGTGATGGCTGGCAGGGTAAGAGTCCCCTGGGTGGGCACTCGGTGTCGGGAGAACCGTACGATTTGCTGCAAATCAGCCATGGTTGTGAGAGAAGTCGCTTCACCAGAAGGACTCCGGGGGTACTGAGTGTGAGGGGAGGGTCCCGACCGACCTCGCAGCACTCTCCCCGGGGTGCCCACCAGAGCCCCACAGTGAGAACCCTGGCCAGGGATGAAGATTTGGCTCGAAGGGCTGGAGTGAGCTTCACACGGGGCCTGGGAGAGAGGCCGAGGACAGCTGAGTTATCCCGGGTGGGCCCAGGTCTCTGGAGACTCCCCGGCCAGGGCAGATGGACCCCCGCCCTGCCACAGGCCCAGTGCTCCACACACACCCCTCCAGCTCCTGCCACTGCCTGAGACACAGCCCGGCTCAGGACTGGCCTTGGAGAGGCCCCAGCGGCTGACGGCTCCAGTTCCACGGCGCCTGGGGCACGTGGCCACACAGGTGGCCGGGCACACCTCCAGGCTCCCAGAGTGACAGCCCAGTCGAGCACAGGAAACCAGATGAGGACGTGACGCAGAAACCCACTCGGCCCCATGAGTGACAACAGCAGCCCACAGCTCCTGCAGCTCAGTAGCCCCCCAGACGGCATTGCAAGATACATGTTGTAACAAGCAACATTCAGCTTATTATTTTGTGCCTGCACCACTTTGGTTATTCTTTTTTTAATAAAGTCTGCAGGGAGATTTGTGAGCGAGGACAGCGGGTAGAGTGTTTGCCTTGTACGCAGCCAACCTAATTCGATACCTAGCACCCCACAGGGTGCCCTGAGCCCCACTAGTAGTGATCCCTGAGCACAGAGCCAGGAATAAGCCCTGAGCTTAGCTGGGTGTAACCCCAAACCAACCATAATACAAAGAAAAAAAGTCTATAGCTCCAGAGAGATAGTACTGTGCACGCAGCCCACCAAGGTTTGATCCTCAGCATCCCATACGCTCCCCTGAGCCCCCCTGAACACAGAACCAGAACTAAGCCCTGAGCAACACAAAGCGTGACCCCAAAATAAAACAAAACCAAACCACTAAGGTACACCAGCAGTAGTACAGTGGAGAGGACACTTGCCATGTGAACAGCTGACCCAGGTTCAATCTCCAGCATCCCATATGGTCCCTGAGCACTGCCAGGAGTGATGCCTTAGTGCAGAGCCAGGACTAAGCCTTAACCACTGACAGGTGTAATTTTTTTAAATTAAACACTTTGAAAAAGAAAAAAATGTCTAAATCCTAGTAAACTTGTAGCAATACTGTAATATTTCCTCCAAGAAACATATACACAGCCATGCACAGGTCAATAGTGATTAATGTGTCTTCTCTTCAGACTGGAAAAATGTTTGCTAAACTGTCACAAAGAAATGAAGGGGGGCCTGAGACAGTGCAGTGAGGAAGGCGTTCACCTTGCACACAGCAGCGGGGTTCAATCCCAGCATCCCGCCAGATTCCTGAAAGCAGAGCCAGGATCAATTCCTGAGCATCACTGGGTGTGGCCCTCCACCCACGGGGGTGTTTCCACCCGGAAAAAAAAGAAAAAAATGCCGAAAGTTTGGACTGTTCTATTTAACACATTCACAGGCAATCCGTGCATCCTAATCTTGCGCCAGAGATAGGTCCGTAATAAATCATTTTTGGTAACCCCAGCACAATTTGAAAGAACAACAAAATACTTCGTATAACAGTTGCATCATCCCACTTTTTAAAGGACTTTAGCATAAAGTTAGCGACAAATATGTGGTGACAAACATAGTGATGGGTGGACTCAACCATCTGGAGCCGTGGCCTATAGCTGGACTTGACCGTCTGGTGAGTGGCCGTTAGCCACTGGCCCATGGGTGGAAAGGTTGCAAACACTGGCTTCCACTTCAGTGGTCGCTGCTGACGCACAGAACTCTGCCTCAGTCAGGTGCAGCTCCCTCGAAACCCTGACTCAGGGGGCCCCGGGGCCTCAGAGCCAGGCTGTGAAGCTCCAAGGAACGCACAGGGTCCGGCTCTGCCTTGGAAGAGCGAGAGATGCTGGTCAGGATGCAGAGCTACTGCGCCCGCCTCCACACCGGCCAGCAGATCCACGCACCCCGGCCGCTCGGCTGCCCCCCCTCCCCCCCCCCCCCCGCCAAAGCCGAAGGTCCAAGGTCGCAGAGCTTTGGGCGACCGCGGGGGTGGCCGCCACTGCCCGTCCCAGGCCCAGGGCTGGGTGAGGGCGCAGAGAGGGACAGCTAGAGGGCAGCACCACACTGGCCTTCGCCAGGCTGCCCGAGCGCCTGGCCTCCCCTCTGGGGCGCAAACAGCACAGGAAGCAGAGGCCGGGATGACAAATAAAGGAGTGAGTCCCCGGGTGCCCTCCCGAAGGGGACAGGAGACCTGGGCAGGGACGGCCACTGGGCAGCTCTCAGCACTTCCTCCCGAGAGCACCGGCAGGCTGAGCACGGCCCAGTGTCCAGCCGCCCACAGAGCCACGGGGACAAAGCCCAGAAGGCTCCGGGCCTCATCGCTGACTCTAACACGGTGGCCGGTGGGAGCAGCAGGTGGTCAGCCGGCCAGGAGACAAGCCGCTGCCTGCCCTCAGGGTGACGACCGAGCACCACACAGCAGGGCGCTCAGGGGCGAACTATGCCCCAGCAGGGCCTGGACAGTGCTCAGGGGCGAACTATGCCCCAGCAGGGCCTGCACGGCCCCAGGGACAGCAGGGCACGGCCTGCATGCAGGCTGGCCGCCCCACAGCAGCCCCAAGCTCACTGTGGGACTCTTCCCTGGATCCCAGACTCACAGAAGCCAGAACCGGCTCTTCCTGGTCAGCTGAAGGTGGAGCCTGTGGTCACCCGCACACTCTCAAGGACAGGGGCGTCTGCGGGGGAAACTGAGAGCACACCCGGATTCTCCACGTGGAGGACGCTGCGACACCAGCGGAGCTGTGCAGTTGGCGCGAGTGCACGACTCACGGACACGCGGAGATCCGGGCAAGACCCACAGATGAGAATTGAAGAATTCCGTTGTCCAGCTGGGGCAGGGGGGATGGTACAGCGGGTTGGGCACTTGCTTTGCACCTGGTCCACCCAGGTGTGACCAAAGTTGGGAAAAGTAATTAATTAATTCATTCAATAAATTTAAACATGGGGCCGGAGCCATAGCACAGCGGGTAGGGCGTTTGCCTTGCACACGGCCAACCTGGGTTCGATTCCCAGCATCCTATGTGGTTCCCCGAGCACCGCCAGGAGTGATTCCTGAGTGCAGAGTCAGAAATAACCCAGGATTGTCGCCCAGAGTGACCTACAAAAGCAAAAATTAAATAAATGAATTTAAGCAATGGTGGCCGAGAACACTCTGGGATAGAGTGGTGCTGGAACATTGTATGCGGGAAAGCCTATCGTGAGCGGTACAGTAAATCAAGAGGCTCAAACGAAATCTTAAAATTCAAAAATAAATAAAATTAACTGGGAAATCGGGCTTCTGATGTCCTGATAGCTAGAACAAAGCCTAGAGGCCTGACCCAGAGCTGACCCACGGGGGCTGGGGGAGGGGAAGGGGGGAGGGTGGGAAACACTAGGCGAGGGCAGGCTTCGCCCCCGGGTATTTGCAACTCCCCGGGTAAGTAGTCCAAGATGGCTGGTGCCAAGCTGCCAAGCCTCGTCCCCGGTGGGAGTTACGGAAGCGTGCACGACAGCACCGCGGCAGAGCGCTTCTCCTGGGCGGCGAGCAATCCAGCTGGGGGTCTCTAGGGCGTGAATTTGGGTTCTGCTTTTTTTAATTTAAATACAGTTAATTCAATCGCAAGAAGCGTGTGTGTGTGATAAATGTGTATATATATGATTTTTTTTTAATTCTTTCAAACAACGGCAGCATTTCCCCCCCTAGCTGCAAACTTCGCGACGGCGGCGGGGCGAGCTGGCCCGGTTCGGCCCGGTTCGGCCCGCGCGGCGCGCACCCTGCTCTGCAGCCTGCAGCGGGGCCAGAAGCCCGTCCCGGCGCCCGGAGCGGCGCGAGGCCCGGAGCCGCCGCACAGCCTACATGCGCCCGGCGGCCGCCTTCCGCCAACAGTAGTCGTGGCCGAGTGGTTAAGGCGATGGACTAGAAATCCATTGGGGTCTCCCCGCGCAGGTTCGAATCCTGCCGACTACGGGAAGGCAATCTTTTTTCCTGCTCTTGCACTTGACGGCTTTTCCCCTTTGCTGGAAACCTCTGCGCTCATGCTCCCGCCGCCTGGGAGCCGGGTGGGGGGCGAGCCCCGGAGACCCGCCCAAGGGACCCCCAGGCTGCAAGCGTGCAAGGCCGGGGGGTGGGGGGTGCGACCGGGATTAAAGCCGGGCCCCGGAGCTGCGGACGCAGGAGACGAGACAAATCCCGCCCGGCCTCGGTCGGGGATGGCGGACTGGCAGCGCGCGCGCAGCCGCAACCGGAACGGCCACTCCCCACCTCGGCCCCCGCGGGCAGCCGGGACACCCCGGGGACTCGCGCACTACCCGGCTGGCTGGGAGCGCTGCGCGCATGCGCGGGGCGGGCGGGGCGGGGCGTGGTCAAAGCGAGGGGAGGGGTGGGAGGCAGGGAAGGGGCGTGGCGTCCGGTGAGAGCGGGGGCGCGCCTGCGTATTGCGGGCTGCGCGTTGCCCCGGGTAACCGGGGGCGCTGGCGGGGCGGAGAAGTGATGGTTCAAGATGGCGCAGGACCTGGACGAGCTGCTGGACGAGGTCGAGTCCAAGTTCTGCCGGGCCGAACCGCCGAGATCGGGCTCGGCCGAGCGGCCCACGGGCAGTGGCCCCGACAACCGGGACCGGAAGCGGGCCGAGGCCAAGGAGACCAGGTTCGCGGCGGGTCGGGTGGCCGGGAACCCCCCATTCCCCCCCTCCCCGACCCCAGCCCCCAGCAGGCCCAGGAGCATCTCACACTCCCTGGGTGGGGGGCGAGGGGGTCTGGGGAGCAAAACTACCTTTCCAGCCCGCTTTCTTCGTTGCACTCGTCATTTCTTCATTGCAGTCGTCAGATAACGGGACTGTGGCCCTCGTCCCCCTGCGGCCCCCAGCCCGCCCCCCAGGAGGCCGGGGCTCTGTGCGAGCTGGCCAGCCGCGGCCCGCGTGGGTTGGCGGGGGCGTCGGCGTCGTGTTCGTCCCAGAAGTGCTCCGAGGCCTCTGCCAACCCGGCGGGCCAGGCTTGCTCCGAATTTCCTTCTGATTAAAAAGATTCACTCCCAGCACGTGCATCGTTCTTGAAGAGAGACAGAGAGCTGAGCTGTGTCCCCTCCGGCCCCCTGCCCCTTTCTGCCTCTCTGCCACCCCGCGTCCACCCTCCGTGCTGCCCACGCCCCAGCCCACCTTTATTCTAATCGCCGAGTGCCAGAGAGATGGGGCAACAGGGAGGGCGTTTGCCTTGCACATGGCCCACTAGGGCCTGATCCCAGAACCCCAGATGGTCCCCCGAGCACCGCCGGAGTAATTCCTGAGTGCAGAGCCAGGAGTAACCCCTGAGCATCATTGGGTGTGGCCCAAAAACAAATAGACAGAACCCCTAATACCAGATACACTGCCTTCTAGAATAATGTGTCAGAGATGAGAATGTGGCCAGGAGTGGAAATTGATACTTGGGAATTAGAAGCACGTGTATCTATTTATACTGAAAGTTTATGGACAGAAGATGCTTCCTGTTTCTAGTGGCGTCACCCAGATCTCTTGTAACAGTTAAAAATAACTGAAATTGTCTTTCTACGCAGTAACTCCACCAGTAGTAAAATTGATGACTGGCTGTGACCAGCTGCAACATAAGCTATCAAAACTTGCAATTTGTTCAAGTGTTCAGAATAACAAAGAGAAATAGATAATTCACTCAGGGTGATGCCAGACACTGCCTTAGCCCCTGGGGATTGACAGCAGTGACTAGCCACCAGTGTTACCTGTTTCCTGTCGCTAAGCCTCGTTTCATCTGTGCATGAGGTATATGCTGCTGTTACCCAGTTCCACTCACCAGCCAAAGCTCAGCCAATTAGTCACTTGTCCAAGCTCGTATTTCTAAGTATGCCAGAACACTGTCAATCTGGGTTTAAAACTAGATACCGCTTGCCTTGTATGTGTGATGCCCAGGTTTCAGTCCCCAGCACTATATGTCTTTTTTTTTTCTTTAAGAATTTGCCTTTTATGGGGCTGGAGAGATAGTATAGCGGGTGGGGTGCTTGCCTGGCATGCAAGCCAAGAGTAATTCCTCAGTGCAGAGCCAGAAGTTATTCCTGAGCATCACCAAGTGTAACCCCCCAAAAACAGAAAAAAGTGTGTTTAGTTGTTTGTTTGGATTTTTTTTAGTGCTTTAAAGATAATTTTCTTTATTGCAGCATTATTTATAGTAGCTAAAACATGGCAGCAGTATCATCAGGCGATTAGCTAAAAATATGATACATTTGCACCATGAAATATTTTTCAGCTATAAAAACATTAAACTTTGCCACTCATAGCAAGATAGAAGAAGCTCAAAGGAATTAAGTAAATCAGGGGTCAACCCGGGTTCGATCCCCAGCCTCCTGTATGGTCCCCTGAGCCCCAGCAGGAGTTGTTCCTGAGTGCAGAGCTAGAGGTAACCCATGAGCATCAGTGGATATGCTCAAAAACAAGCAAAATAATCATAATACCCCCCATGCTCAAAAGAATAAATGCCCATACATGAATTTTAAAACACCCCTGTAGGACAGAACAGAGAGCACTGCCGAAAGTCTCGGCCTGGAGAGAAGCAGCTTCTGAGTCCGCTTCTCATTCTTCAAAGCCTGGGGAGTGAGGAGGAGAGAGGCTGGGTCACGGCAGCCCCTGTGAGTGGAACAGGTTTTCTCTTGACGCAGCCACTTCATTTGGGAAATAGCACCTTTTTGTTTATACATAACCTTTGGCTCCTCTAATAGAAAGATATTTTTTAATTTTGTTTGTTATTTTCAGATCAACAGAAACATTTCGAAACAAAGATGATCTTGACAGTCTTATTAATGAAATATTTGAAGAGCCCGACTTTGGAAAAGAAACTTTTGTAAGTGAAGTATTCTAAGGGTGCAGTAATTCTTTCATTATATGCCTAGAATAGTCTGAAACTGAACGGCCAAGTATCTATAGTCCTTTGAATTTTGGCACATAATATTCTAAGAAATCGTTCCGCTTAGAGTTGTAAAGAAATAAAACATTAGGAACTTTCAGTATGTGTTGTCATTTTTCAGCAGGAAGTTGGACAAGCTGTAAGACCAAATGGCAACTCAAGATGAAGTTGCTTGCTAGTGTTTATTCATAGACATGAACTTGACTAAGAAACCCAGACACACAGTTTCTGTTGTAGGAATATGTGTGATAGCTCAGATACAGCGCTCTTGCTGTTTGCTTATGAGCTGATGAATAACTTGGCACCCTTTAATTTTTTTTTTTTTTTGATGCCTGTGTAGCTAAATCATCTCTACAGAAAGCTCACGAAATAACATTCAATTTTACTTTTTGTTTTGGGCCACACTCAGCAGTGCTCAGGGCCCGCTCTCTGCACGAGAATCACTCCTGACAGTGCTCAGGGGACCCTGTGTGTGCAAGGCAAGCACCCTAGCCCTGTGCTGTCACTCTGGCCCCGTAACACCTCCCCACGTACATACCACCCATGGTAAACGTCTGATCACTTTGCCATATTTGCTTCTCTGGATTTTTTTTTTTTTTAAGAAATAAAAATTAGATGGGGCAGAGAGAGTCAGGGGCTAGGCACTAGCGCTGCATGTGGCTGACCCTGGCCCAGCCCCTGCTCCATAGATGGCCCCTGCGAACCACCAGTTATGGCTCAGAAACCCAAAAGGTAAAATGGGCGTCTTAAGAATTCTCCAAGCGGGGCCGGAGCAATAGCACAGCGGGTAGGGCGTTTGCCTTGCACGCGGCCGACCCAGGTTCGATCCCCAGCATCCCATATGGTCCCCCAAGCACCGCCAGGAGTAATTCCTGAGTGCAAAGCCAGGAGTAACCCCTGAGCACCTGAGCATCGCTGGGTGTGACCCAAAAAGCAAAAAAAAAAAAGAATTCTCCAAGCAAAAAAAAAAAAGGGAGGTTCGAGTGATAGTACAGCAGGTAGGGCGTTTGACTTGCATGAGGCCGACCGGGGTTCAATTCCCAGCATCCCATATGGCCCCCTGAGCACCACCAGGCGTAATTCCTGAGTGCAGAGCCAGGAGTGACCCCTGAGCATCGCCAGGTGTGACCCAAAAAGCAGAAAAAAAAAAAGAATTTTCCAAATCCTGCTCTGCGGCCTTCCTCCCCATCGGTGTCTGGGACCCTCCCACACACCACATGCCCGCCTGCCCCACTGAAGGCATTTCCTCGGGGACAGAGAGCTAGGAGTGTCCCTCGTCAGCGCCAGTGCCAGCGCTGCCCAGAGTGGCCGTGTCACTTGTCTCAACATCAGAGAATGGATGGAGTATGGAGGAGAGTTTGCAGACTTCTACTTTCATTGGTTTGGCAGGTGCAATACAAATTTGTTAGACTTGAAGAGACCAAATAGAAGTCTAAAATACAGGGCCAGAGCACAGTACGTGCGGCCCACCCCAGTTCAATATCCAGCACCCCACAGAGCCCCCTGAGCCCCCTGTGACCCCAAGCACAGAGATAGGAGTAAGCTCTGAGCACCCCTAGGTATGCTCCAAAAACCAAACGGGGGGAAGTAACTTGAAAAACAAGGGCCATAAAAAAAAAAATTCTAAGAAAAATAATGCCTAGCCATTTATTTGGGCTGGAGTGATAGCACAGCAGGTAGGGCGTTTGCCTTGCACGCAGCTGACCCGGGTTTGGTTCCTCCGCCCCTCTTTGAGAGCCCGGCAAGCTACCGAGAGTATCCCGCCTGCACAGCAGAGCCTGGCAAGCTCCCCGTGGTATATTCAATATGCCAAAAACAATAACAAGTCTCACAATGGAGACGTTACTGGTGCCCACTTGAGCAAATCGATGAGCAATCGATATAGCCATTTATTTATTTTGGAGGGAGTCCGTCTGTTCTCAGAAAGTCAGGGCCAGAGGTGGGCCTGGGCCAGGGCAGAGGTGGGCACAGTGGCCAGTGATGCTGAGGGGAGCCAGGGGGGACAAACTCAGAGTTTTGCACATGTTGTCTTTCTCCCTGAGAGGGTTTTCCTTGAAAGGGGAAAGATGAAAACCAGGCAGAAATTTCTGTGGGTTTCTCTCGGTTCAACACCTGCCACCGTCTGGGGCCACTTCGTAGCCAGAGTCTCGCTGGGCTGGCCCAGACAGGGCAGGCCGCAGAAGCAGGCTCTGGGCTCACGGGTCACCTGAGTCCACCCTGCGTCTCGAGTCCCCGCGGTGTCTCTGCGCAGGACACATTCTCTCTGCAAGGCGTTTCTGAAGGAGGAGACACACCTCCGCTTTGCCACGTGAGAGACACTAACAGGCCAGCAGCGGTTCCGTGGCTGTGTGAGCACGGCAGGCCGAAAGCCCGGACCCAGAACACAGCACCGCGTGCTCACCAGACAGCGGGAACAGTCCCGAAGCAACGCCGAGGGTGGCCCAGGGCTGTGCTTCCTCCCACCCCACCCCCCAAAAAAGATATAACTGTAAATAAAAATCACTCTTAGAGTCGGGAAGAAATCAGCTTGTGTGAGCAACCCTTTGACTCTCCTACGCGCAGAGCCCTGGGTTCTCCACCCTGAGGAAGCCGCTTCCCAGGCCCTGTCCTGTCCCCAGCCCTCCTGTCCTGCACTGCGGCTCCCATTGTGTCCCCAACACCGGCACCTCCTGGGGGCAGCCCTGGCCTTTGGGAAATGCCCCCGACAAAAGGTCCCCTGCATGGAATTGCTTTTCCGATGCACCCAGAGCTCTCCCCATTCTAACATCAGAGAAAGGAGCAAAGGGAAGTAAGGTGAGGTTTAAGTTCTCCCCACCTGGAAGGTGGGACGAAGGCTCGTCTGTGTTCGTGTTCCCTCCGCGTTCCCTCCGCGCCAGTGGTCCCAGGACGTGGCTGGGGGGTGCCAGGGTAACGTCCCCATCGGCGCCTCCTAGCGCTTGGGGCGCCTGGCTCTATGCTGTCCCATTATCAAAATGATTGAGCCTGAATTAGCCAGAGCTGGGCACGGCAGGGTGTGGCCCAGCTGGGTTGCCCTTCCCAGGCATTTCAGGGGGCCTGAGGGGTTTTCCAACCCCTGCCTTATTTGTCCAGGATGAGATCTTAAGTCACAGGGCTTTCCTATCCCGTCTGGGGGGGGGGCGGGGGGGTCACCCGAAGCGTGAGAAAGGCTCTCTGCGGCTCAGCATGCTGATGAGGCGACCCACCCACCCTGGGCTGAGAGCACGCTCATTTGCAAACCCCTCCGAGAGGTCCCACTTCCTCAAAACCTGTCCGAGGGTGTTTTTATTTCAGAAACTGGAAAATGTTATCTTTTTTTTTTTTTTAAAACCAACTCAGAAAATCCTTGCTGCTTCTCCTGGTACAGTTCTCCAAATGACCCTTGGTCTTTTGTCGTTAACAGAAACTGAAGTCGAAATGTTCAGGCCACACAGCTGTCCCGGACCCCGTCCAAGGCCTCAGTAAACGGTAAGCGCAGTGGCCTGAGTGGGCCCCGCATCAGCTGTGAAGTCGGGAAGTCGGTCACCCTGTAAACCCTGGGCCCTGCCCCTCCTCCCCCCACCACACACACGGGCACCAGAGTGGCAGGTGGTCACTTCCGTGAGCGGGGTTCAGGCCCATGGGCAAATGAGCGTGGGCAGTTTCTCAGAAGGAATGTTCTGGTAGACCCCCCAGCAGTCCCCTTTGCCCCCGCATGCAGTGGCAGGCGCGTTTCTCTGAGGCTCTTTGAACCCCCGTGTCCAAATGGATGGTAGAGAGGTCACGGTCCAGTCCGGCAGGACCCCTCAGCTGACCCCCACTTTGAGGCTACGGCTGTGCCCGGGAAAACACCCGGAACTCAGGAACCCAGATTCCAGTGGCCAACTAACGCTTCTGCTTCCTCCACCGCCTCCGCCGCAGCTGCAGCCCCGCCTACCTGGGCGGCTCGGGGTCCCCACGAGGGATTGGAACCTGCACCTCCCCCAGGTAAGGCCTTTTCCAGATCCTTCCCCTGCCGGGAGATGGAGCTTGAGCTCTGGGTACAGCCCCGATTTGGGAGTAAGATGGTAAGGTCACCGCCAGGACTTCCACGCGCTTGGAACACAGGGCCCAGGACGCGTCCTGCAGAATCAGCGGGTGGACATGGGACAGGCCTCGTCTCAGCCCAGGAGAAGCTCACTCCTCTGTCGGTTTGTTTTCTAAACCACTTGCAGCACTGGATTGTTCCTGAGGCTGGCGTTATTATGGTCTGGTAGAGTGAATTGTAGCAGAATGATTTCTTAGCTATATATAGAGGTTGTTTTTTTTTTTTCTTTTTCTCAAAGGGCAGTTTTTATAGGCAAATGTGGTGGTGTGACAGGATTTGAATAAACTGCTAAATTTTGAATTAAATTAAAAAACTGCAAGTAACCGTTATGGTTGAGATTTGACACATACAGAATGTCAGGAGATTCTGAATCATAATTCCCACAACAGCCATAGTTCAGCCAGATTGCACATATGTATTAAGGCAGTAAATTTAACACTCCTCTGTCATATAACAAACCACATATGCATAAGAAGGCAAGTGAGAACAGTGCTGGGAACTGTCATTGTTCATTTCTGCCTTGTCCATTCAGGATCCAAACATATCAATGTAATTATGTTGGATTTTCATATGTACAAATACATCTTCATAAATTGCTGATGCTTTTCAAAGAAAGTATGGAATTGCTTATATATAAAACCTAGATAGATTTTAAATGGTTATGGTTATGATTGGCAGTACATTTAGAACTATAAAACATTTACTCTCAAAGTAATTTTCAGGCCCGAAAGTCTTTGCAATTTTGAACTTAATATCTGAAATTTTTTTTTTTTTTTTTTACTTTTTTTGTGTCACACCTGTCAATGCTCAAGGGTTACTCCCAGCTCTGCACTCAGGAATTACCCCTGGCGGTGCTCAGGGGACCATATGGGATGCTGGGAATCAAACCCAGGTTGGCTGCGTGCAAGGCAAATGCCCTACCTGCTGTGCTATCGATCCAGCCCTGGTATCTGAAATTTTAGAGGGAGATAAAGGGGTGAAAATCTAATGGTAGGTTTCATATTCTTTCTCAATAACAGGAGCATGATATGTTTAAACAAATAAAAACAAAATTGAGAACTACACAAAGAGAAGGATGATAATCCGTTTCCCACCCTTCCGTCTTCAAACCCTTCCCCCAAGTTAGAACTTTCAAGTCTGTTTATGTTTGTAACAGACTTATAAATACCCAGCCAAGAATTTTTGTTTATTTTTTACAAAAACAGGAGCCTGCCCTCCAGGTCCTGGGCCACTGTGTGGGGCATGTCTCCTGGTCCCGGGCAAACTGGCTATTCTCTCGCTGTGGTAGGAATATGGTGCATGGTACTCAGGATTGCCCTCCCCTTCCCACGGCAGTCAGCCCAAATCCCGGACGGAGAAGCTGGTCACTCATTGCCTTTATTTTTCTTGTTGGATTCTTGCTCCTGCCCACTGATGCTTCTGACCACAAAGCAAAAATGGCCTCTGCGTCTGGACGCCCACGCTTCACTCAGTGTCTGGCCCCGGGCTCCGTATGTTCCTCTCCGTGGCACTCACACACACTTGTCCTTCTCTGCACAGAGCCTGCGACCACCTGCGCTGTGTGGCCTGTGATTTCCGGGTCGCCAGCTTCGACGACTACGCCTGGGATGGGACGTGCGATTACTTGTTCTTCAGGTAGGGCACCGACGCCCCCTCGGCAGGCTGGGCCTTTCTCCCCTGCCTCCTCCTCGCTCTCTCCACCCGTGTCGCCTGTGCAGGGGTTCCCTTTCCCCAAGAAGGGGAGCAGGGAGGGAGGCCACTACCCACAGCCTCTCCCTCTATCCCGACACTCGAGGGGGCGACACCCAGCACTGAGCCAGGAGTAGCACCCAGGCACCGCCAGGTGTGGCCCCAAACCCCCCAAAAAACAAACTTCTAGGCCAGGAGGCGGCCCGGGGCTGCGGGTCCAGCGGGGTGCAGGGGCCTGGGGTTGGCCAGAGTGGAGCAGTGGCTAGAGCTGGGGAGGGTCACAGATACGGGAACCCGCTCAATTCAGTGGCTTCTGGCCCTGGGTGGTAAAACCCAAGCCGGTGTTTCACCTCGTCTTGTAGGTGAGGGCAGTTTCCACTTTGTAATCACTTGGACAAGTTCTAGAACTTTCTTTTTTTCTTTTTTCTTTTTTTTTTAAATAAGCTACTCTATTTAAGCACCGTGGTTTACAGAGTTGTTCACTGTACAGTTGTTAGGGGCTTTCGATGCTCCAATTCCAGCCCCAGCTTCAGAGTGACCTTCCCTCCACTGCTGTCCCCATTTTCCAACCACCCCCACCCCCAGCCTGCCCCCTTAGCAGGGACACAGTAATTTATTTTATATCGCTTGTTGCAGCTGCTTGGCTAAAGGAGTTATCAGAAACACTTCAGTAAAAGGAAACCTGTGGAAATTATCCTATTCCCCTCTGGATCCTTCTGTCCTTGTTTCCGGGGCTGTTTGTCGCCAGTCGAGCCTTCTGTGTTATTGTGTGTCGAGTTGTGTTGGTGTCTGTGTGGCCTTCCCACCTAATTTGGTGTGTGCCTACAGGGAATTAAGGCTTCCGGGTGTGTGGGGTGGGGGAGACTGCCTGCCCCCCCTCCAGGGAGACCCCGGAGCTCTCAGCCGGGGACGCTGGGTACCTGACCTGTCTGGCAGTTTGGTGCCTGTGCAGGACCGTTGGGGAAGCCGTGAGGTTGAGCCATTGGCCAGGCTGCCCCCCACTCCCGAGGGTGTCCCAGAGTTTTCGGCCAGGAAGGACCCGTGTCACTCTGATAACTCCTTCAGCCATGAGTTTCAGCAGCTTTACAAGAAGTTCTGTGCCCTGCTCGCCTACCCTGCCGTCTCAACGCCGGGGCAGCATTGCCATTTCCCCTCTGAGCCACACACGTCTCTGAAAGCTTTTGAAGATCTCGATCCGTTCCCTGGCTACCGGCCACTCCTGCTCCCAGAGGTCTCGTAGCGCCCGGCCAGGCGCAGGTGTCCAGGCTGTCCAGAGAGCCACGGCTGAAGAGAGGCTCTTTTCCTACATTGTGCGCTTTGGCTTGAACCTGACTGGCACATTTCATTTTGTGCCATTTTTTTCCCTTCCTTCCTTCCCCTAGTTTTCCAGGACCTCAGCTGAGTCACTAGCTGGTCAGAGTCTGAAATCAGTGAACCTGGAAACTCCGAGGTTTTGCTCCCCTCGAACTCTCTAGGTTCACTGCCTTTGGTGCCAGAGGGAGCTGGAGGCCGCGCCCAGTGGCCAGCAGAGGGCCACCACCTCCTGCTGTCCCTCGGACACATGACTAGCGCCCACTTCTTGATCACCTTCAGGCGACTCTTTCCTCTGCTCAGTCTCAGCACGGCGACTTTCAGGACTTCAGTCTGGATCACCGGGCATAATTGATCTTTTCTGATCAGACTGAACTTTAATAACCGCAGCAGCCCTTTGTCCCCAGGCTTCTGCCCTGTTAGGACAAAGATTGTGGTTGTGATGTCACTGACACCTGTTTCAGGATGAGCGTTTGTTTACGTTGCTGATGGTAGAACCGGCTGGTTGAAGCAGCCGGGATCTCTGGGTGCTCACCACACAGGAGCCAGAGGCGCTGTCCTTCATGGACGCTGCCCTGGGCTGTGTCTCCGTGAGAGGGCCTCACTGGCCCTGCCTCGCCCGCGCCCCCCTGCAGCATAATTGGTTTCAAGACAGGGACTGGGCCTGTGTGGGAGGCACCTGGCCTGCCACCCTCGGCAGCCCCGGCCCTCCTCGGGCTCTGGACAGTGGTACAGGCCCAGGGGCCACCTGGGAGCTGCATCTGAAACTCTGTTGTCGGGGCCCGAGCGATAGTCCAGTGGGTAGGGCGTTTGCCTTGCACGTGGCCGACCGGGGTTCGATTCCCAGCATCCATATGGTCCCCTGAGCACTGCCAGGAGTAATTCCTGAGCGCAGAGCCAGGAGTAACCCCTGAGCATCGCCGGGTGTGACCCAAAAAGCAAAAAATAAATAAATAAAAAAAAAACTGTTGGCCTGGGCCTGGAGAGAGGACAGGGGGCAGGGAGCCGGCCCCTCACGACTCACCCGCATTCAGCCCCCAGCACCCCCACAGACCCCTGAGCCCTGTCGGTAGTGACCGCTGAGCGCATGGCCAGAGCAGGGCCGGGCAGGACCCCAAACAAACGCATGTCGGTCCTCCGGCCAGCGTGTGGCCCAGCAGAGCCCCCCAAGTACCCAGACAGCGCAGAGCTGCTGCCGTGTCCGGGGCGGGCGGGCGGCACCTCCTTCAGCACCTCCCTCCCCAGGAACAACATGCCCGATGCCCACAAGCTCGCCAGCAAGCTGCTGCGGAAGCCGGGCAGCCGCGCCTACGCCTGCCAGTGCCGCTGGAGGAGCGTGGACGCGCCCACCGCCCTGCACAGCGACCCCGAGCTCCGCTGGGTCTGCGGGAAGCACTGAGCCACCGCCGACTCCCTCCCTCGGCACAGACTCATGTGGACTTGCGCGGTCCCCGCCGGGCCAACACTCCACGTGGCGACCGCCTGCCGTGGACCCCGTCCCGTCATCGCTGCCCACGGCGTCACGAGTGGACACGGGCGGCTGGCTGTGGGGCCCAGGCACGAGCTCCCCGTCTCGGGCAGAGCAGGGCAAAGGGCCAGTGAGGGTGCCGACACCCCTCCAGCCTCTTGCCCCTTCACACTTTGGACCGACCGAAGGTGGGTCTGAACCAGCCTGGCCCCCTCCCACTCATCCCAGACGAGTGCTGCTGCACTGCCGCCTCCTCTCCCCTTCCCCTCCCCTCCCCCTCTCTGCTGCGGCACTAGTGCCATCTGCTCTTCTCACGGACACCACGCATGTATTCAGCCTTGTTTTGAGGCGCTTACAAGGGAAGCCCAGGCCAGTCGGAAAAGGCTGACCCCAGTCTGCCCGGCCTTTCCCGCCAGGAACCGCACCCACGGGCCTGAGCGGCAGACGGGGGTCTCCAGGCAACCTGTGCTCGTGTGGGAGACCCGTGTGGGTGCTCAGAGGCATCGGGACCCCCCAGGCCAGAGGACACCTACCCCCCCCTCCCCCGAAGCAGCACTTAGGGCCCCGTGGTCTCCTCCCAGCCTGCCCACGCCCACCCCCGTGTCCGGCCCCTGGTTCTAAAGTGTGTCCCCACACACGTCTAGCCAAAGCAGCCCCCACCGGCCCCCAGCCACGGCCAGGCAAGGAGGAAAGGCCAGTCGCTGGGCCTCGTCTCGAGGCCCTTCCTCTGTGCCCAGCGAGCGTCAGGGCGGGTCAGTGGCTGGTGCCCCGGGTTTGTATGGAGAACATGTTTACAGGCCAGAGGGATGGGCCAGGGGCAGGGCATGCGCCTGGCCCGCGCTGACCCCGGCTCCACAAAGAGCCCCCTTCGCCCCTCCGGGAGTGATCCCTGAGCACCACCAGGTGTGGCCCCCGAACAGAAGGAATATGTTTACAGGCCTCTAAATAAAAATGCTTGACTCCAAAACTCTCTCTGGGGATAGTGTGTCTGACATGAGGGGGCAGGTCGGACTAAACTGGGCGGCCCCCACAGTGGCGGCACAGGAAGGGCCACACCGTTAGAGCCACGGCACGCGGGGCCTCGGCCACTGCACGCGTCTGTAGCATGGCCACGGCACCTGCCCTCCTTGGCCTGGCCAGAGTGACCCAAACCCAGGAAAAGAGAGTCCTCCTCCTGTGGTTCCTCGGGACCCTCCTGTCCCTGGGCCGCACCTTCCCCTCACCCCTCCAGCCCCCGAACGATGGAGCAGACACTCACGCCTCAGTTTCCCCCTCTGGCAGGCCATGGCGGCGTCTGGGGTGTTCTCTGCTCATCTGGGAGCCAGCAGCGGGCAGTGGGGTGCCTCGGACTTGGACTCCTCCCGAGCCCACCTGCCTGACCCCCACTGACCCAGGCCTGCTCCGGGACTTCTCACGCCGAGGCCCCGCTCTGCTGTGCCCGGGGCCCGGCCGAGAGGCGCTGGGCAGGTCCGAGTCTGTCTTTCCACTCAAGCCCCACGGACACGGATGCACAGGTCACAGCTGAGCAGGGCCCAGAGCATCTGCGTCCCGGGACCACCACCGAGTCACACCCCGGGTACAGCCAGGAGACTTGGCCAGCGGGGAGCGGGCCTGGGGCAGGTGCAAGGCCTGATTCCTGCTGGGCTGGGCAGTGGGCGCCAGCCCCTAGGGGCACCCCCACACCAGGCCAGCGTGAGTCTTGGCCCTGCTGGAAGTGGGCCCCCGCACCCACCCCTGTCTGGTCTTCTTTCTGGAAAAGGGAGACCCCAACACTGTCCCCGCCACAGTGAGGGGGGCCTGCCGCCCCTCTACCAGCCTCTCCAACCGCAGCAATACTCACCTGCACCCCCAGGGGCTCCCGGGATGAACCTTGGGGGGCCCGGCCCTGGCCAGTGGCACCATTCGAGACTCCGGGTCAGGACGGGGAACATCTGCGGTTGGAATACCCCGAGTTACTGGGCCCTCGTGGTGGGACCCTTAGAGCTAGCAAGCGGGTGGCAGGGGCTCACCCACAGGGGAGGGAGGAAGAGAAAAAGGGAGGGAGGGAGGGGGAGGGAGGAAGGAAGGGAGTGGGGGGGCTAGCAGGCAGCATGGGAAGCAGGGCCTGGTGCTGCCCCTAGAACGTGGCTTCGGGGGCCGGGCCAAGCCCTCTGAGCTGATGTTCCCCAGCGGGCTCTGGGAGGCTTTCAAACAGGCTGAGGGACAGGATGGCAGGAAGGCGCCTGTAGCACACCCTGAGTGGCCTGTCCTCTCCTCTGTCACCTTCCCGTGTGGCCTCACCACCTCTGTGGACCCTGGGAGGGCCCCCCCAACAATGAGGGGGACAAGGAGAGGGGCAACTAATGCTCCCCCGCCCCTCCTCTCCTCCCCTCCCTCTTCTCTTCCTCCTCTCCCTGCTCTTCCTCCTCCTCCTCCTCCTCTGCTTCCAGGTGCTCCTGGCGTCCCTCCGGGGCTCACTGCCCAGACCTGCTGCAAATGGTCCTGGGCTTTCCTGCCCCAACTCCTGTCCCAGGGCCTTGACGATCATGGTAGGGCCAGAGAGAGCACACACAGGCACTCGCACGCAGCTGACCTGCATCCCACCCCAGGAGTGTTCTCTGACCCCAGAGCCAGTGGTCAGCCCTGGGAACCCTGGGGTGGCCCCAAACAAACCCAAATCGGCCTGGAGTCAGAACAAAAATGTCCCGAGTCAGTTTTCCAGGGCTGAGGTCAGGGTCACGGGCTCCTCCAAGGCTCGGCAGGAAGCTGCCTTCTCGCCCCGGCTGCCGCTGCCCTGAGCTCGTGCCTCCGATCTTGAGGTGTCCACACCCGCTGCTGCCCCTTTAGGATAATTGGCATGCACTGGGGGCCACGTGTGGGGGGTGTGTGTGTGTGTGTGTGTGTGTGTGTGTGTGTGTGTGTGTGTGTGTGCGCACACGCGCGCGCATGCATGTGTGTCTGAGCTCCTGGGCTCTACATGGGTCCCGTGGAACTTCAGAGCCGTCATGGGAACTCTTACTCAACCTGACCCTGAGACTTCCACCCTCCCGGGCACTCAGGAGGGGGGCTGCCACGGGGTCGGAGTGGGGGTGGGGCAAGCCACAGAGGGGGAGAGTGATGAAAGCGCAGGCCCACGGCCTGGTCTGAGCATCACTGCGCCTCGCTGGTCTCTGCCTTTGATCGTGCTGTGGTTTGCCGAGAGGTTTATGGGGAGACTGGGTGAGATGTTGGTGCGGGAGACCCTCCCAAGCAGGCGGCATGGAGAGTGGGGGCTGCACCCCGTAAAGCCGCTCGTGCCTGGCAGGCACCCGGGGAGGGGGCGGGGTGACGCCCAGGCCTGGAGGCACTGAGCAGGCAGGGTGCCACCTGCCCGGCAACTCGGAGCTTCCATGTGGTGAGGAGGCTCGGAAAGTTCCACAGAGCCAGCACGGCAAGCACGGGGCTTGGAGCCAAGAGGAGGGGGAGTCCACGACCCCCACGCTGCCCGCTGACCACACAGCTAATGAGGAACAGACACACCAAAACAAGCATGTGTGTGTGAGTGTGAGTGTGTGTGAGTGAGTGTGTGAGTGCGTGTGTGAGTGCTTGAGTGTGTGTGTGAGAGTGAGCGTGTGTAAGTGCGTGTGTGTGAGTGAGCGTGTGTAAGTGCATGAGTGTGTGTGAGTGTGGGAGTGTATAAGAGTGTAAGCGTGTGTGGGAGTGAGCGTGTGTGTGTGGGAGTGTGTGAGTATATGGGAATGTATTATTACATATGGGGATGTATGTACATGTGTGTATGTGGGAATGTATCATTACGTGTGAGGGGGAATGTATGCCCATGTGTATGAGTGTGTGTGTGCTGTGTCTGAGCGTGGCTGGCTGGGGCTATCAGCTTCCGGGTGGGGCTTCCAGAACTCTCCAGTACCACCAGGTAACATGCATGAGTGGTGAGAGACACGGGTTTCCATCACGGGTTCCACCACAGGCACGAGTCCCCGACCCACCCGGGGCCGCCGTGGGCAAGGACAGGCCAGGGCAGGCAGCCCGCAGAGCCCGCCGGGAGGGCGAGGCCCAGAGCCTTTGAGAGTTTGTTGCCCGAAATAATTGTGGAATAATTACAGGTCAGGAGAGCGGGAGAACGGCCGTTTTCAGTCATCCTCCAAACGCCTCTGTAAGGCGCCAGCCGCGGCTGCCCCACCTCACGGGCACCGCGCCCCGCCGGGCAGGCAGATCTCCGCAGCGCCCAGAAGCCCCGTGCCCGTGGGGATGGTGCCGCCAGAGGGGCTGGTGGGTCCCCAGGGGCACCCCCGCAGGCTCGCGGCCCAGTGCATGTGACCCAGCCGGCCTGCAGGCGGGGCGGGGCTTCCTGGCACAAGCGTGTGACCAGCCCAGCGTCCACAGAGGCCGTCAGCCAAGCAGCGGCCTCAGACCCTCTCCCGTGTGTCCAGCCCCAGCAGCACCCCTGAGGCCTGATGTCCCACTCCCCGAAGGACCCTCCTTCGCAGCAGCAGGGAGTAGGGGGCCCGGGACAGCCCCCCTGCGTGGGCCTCTCCTCCCTCTCTCCAGGCTGCAGCTCCCTCTCTCAGCCTCTTCCGAGCACGGAAACCCCTCAGAGACGCTGACGGAGAGATAGCTGAGCCCTGGCGACCTTCCTCGGAGGCGGCAGCAGCAGCAGGCAACGCGGAGAAGGTCTCCAGCGACCCGGGCACAAGCAGAGGCGACTGAGGACAATGCCCTTGGTGGTCTTAGACACTACAAATACTCAGACTTGAGAATGACCTTGCTCAGGAGGTGGGTGGGGGGCAGAGCCAAGCCTGAGCGGGAACCACACGCTGGGCCCGCTGACCCGCAGTCCTCTCTCGGCCCTCGGACCTCCTGGGAACGGCCTTGCTCTCAGAACGGGATGGCACACAGGGCTTGCAGCCCTGGGGGTCAGGGCACCTCCCCGAGGACCAGAGACAAAGGGTCAAGCAGGTGGTCGGCGGGGGACACCTGCTCGCCCCCCACTGACACCTCAAATGGCGCCCTGAGCACTGCAAAGGCCCCTCCTGCACAGAGCCAGGAGCAGGCCCTGAGCACCACTGGGTGAGGCCCAAGCCCCCCAGAGTAAGAAGGGGGTGCCTGGCCAGGCGTCGGGGCGAGAACTGGCCAAACAGGAGCCGTCACTTTCAAACATCACTTCCTAACTCTGGGCCACCTGGTGATGGAGGCCACAGCCCGGCACGTCCCGGGCGGCCATCCGCAGTGGCCACAGCACGCCGGGCCTGGGGGGCCTGGTGGGGTCCAGACTGACAGGTGACCACCCCTGGGGTCAGGGCTGAGCCGAGGGGCCCAGCAAGGAGCACCCGGTTCTCACAACACTGGTCCAGGCCTGGGGGCTGCATCCAGCTTCCCCCGGAGCAGGAAGTTCCCGTGCTCACCAGATCCCCCAGAATCCGGGGCCAGGCACGCTCCCAAGAGCTTCCTGTTCTCTCCAAGAACCCTGGGTCGGCTCACAGGGGGCCTGCAGGCACTGGCCGCCCCCCCTCCCCGCCAGCCTGCAGCGTCTCCCAGACCAGGCCATGCGCAAGCACTTCGCTTTCTCCAGTAAGAGCCACTGGAGACTCCTGTTCAGAAGGGCCTGGGATGGACAGAGCTGGCAGGAGCCCCTCGGGGACCGGGTCCGCACAGGCCACGCAAGACAGGCGGGCTGGGCCAAAGGGAGGAACACGGGGCCAGGAGATGCCTCCGGCTGGAGGGAGTGCTGGGCCACAGAAAGGACCCCCGGGCACCACATTTGCATTATGGCCTACAGCCTAAGAATACCCAGAACACCCCTTAGGGAAAGCAAGCCAGGACGCACCCAGGTCCCGGAAGGAGAGCCTGGACCCCAAGCAGGGGCCACTGGCTGCCTCAGGACACTCCCCACCCCTCAACAGAGCACCCCGGAGACCTGACAGTGGGGGCACTCAGAGAGTGAAGTGGAAAAGACGCACCCCCAGACTACAAAGGAAGCGGGTAAAGCAGTGCAGGGCCCCAGCGGGGGTCGTGGCTGAAGACCCATCCCCAGGGCTGCGTCAGTAAATGACCTTCTACGTGAGTCATAACCTCCCCGAAAAGGAATCCAGAGTGGAAATGCTTCGGATGTTTAACGAGGGCAAAGAAACAATGGGACAGACCGCCAGTGAAACACAAGAGGGACGAGGGCAGAAATGAGCCAACTACAGAAACGACAGGAGTGAGGAACCTGGCAGGCGAGAGGAAAAGCCCCCTGAAGGCCTCGAGTGCCTGCTGCTGGGGACAGAATCAGGCAGCTCCGTAGGAGCAGCAGAAAACCTCCAGGCAACAACAGCCGAAGACGGTGGGGGGTGGGGGGAAGCCTCAAAACAAACCAAGAGCTGACAGGAGAACTTTCAGATGAATTTGAGAGGAACAACCTAAGAATCCTCCGGAGCGCAGAGGGCCAGGAAGGCAACCCTGATGAAGAAGCGACAGTCAAACCCATCGTTGCTGAGAAGTTCCCAGAGCTGGAGAGGGCAGGCACCCACGGCCCAAAAGATCCAAATAGGAAGACTCCGAGACAGAAGGCTGGACACCTTGGAGATAGAATACCGAAAGAAAATAGCAAGATCAGAGACGGAAACTAGATACATCCTGAAGATTTACAGCAGCCCCACCAAAGTGGCTGCTCCGGGCCCCAAACACGATAAACTCCTGCAGAGAGATGGCACCAACCCCTGACAATAATCTCCCTCAGTGTCCATGGGCTAAATGCACCAATTAAAAGACAGAGAGTGGCGGGAAGGATCAGAAAATTGAACCCAACACTCTGCTGCCTGCAAGAAACACCTTTGGACTATCAGGGGGCCGGAGTGATAGTACAGCGGGTAGGGCATTTGTCTTGCACACGGCCCATCCAGGTTCGATCCCTGGCATCCCATATGGTCCCCCAAGCACTGCCAGGAGTGATTCCTGAGTGCAGAATCAGGATAACCCCTAGCTTCGTGGATGTGCCCCCAAAAAAGCAAAAAATGAAAAAAGAAACACCTTTGGATAATCAGAGCAAACAAACTCAAAGCTAAAGGCTGGAAAACAATTCTTCAAGCAAACAATCCGCTCCAAAAGGCTGAGGCAGCCATACGAGCATCAGGGGACAGACTTCAGGTTGAGAAAAGCTGTAAGGAACAGCAAAGCTCATTTTATCTGTACGTCAGGGAGAACCCAAGACCCCTGAAGAGGCTCCCCTCGCAGAGAGGGGGTGGGAGGCACGTGGCCTTGGTGTGGCCTTGGCCATGCCCTTGATTCAGCTGTCCAAAAGCCACAGTCCTGCGCCAACTTGACAAGCCCGCTGGCTGTGCCGTCTTCCTTTCTTTCTCACAAACCCTTAATTATAGTGTCCAGGCATGCCTCACCCCCATGCCACACCCACCACAGAGCCACTGCCCTCCACAGGGTCCCAAGAGCCCTCCCAACCCCCACACCAGGCAAGCTCAGGGCTATGGACAAAATCTCCAGTTCCGAAGACTTTGAATAAAGCTAAACTCCTGAAATCCCAGAAAACTGTAAAGCAATGGCAATAAGCTCATTTTTTTTCAAAAACTATGTCTTTTTTTAACAGGTACATATTTTTTAAGAATGAATATATGAATAATTAACACTAATATGTCTAAAATGTGAAATAGATCAAACCTACAAATACAAAATTTAGTAAGAGTAAGGAGAGGACAAGTAAAAAAAATTTAAGGGAAAAGATGAATAGTCCTACAAAAGTATAGGGGTGTGCTATATATCCTAAAAAAGGAATATTTCTTTATGTTATAAAACATATTATAGATAATATTTAATTGTCTGCATTAATAAGTAAAATAGTGTAATAAAAATCTCTATAAAAAAAATCCGACCAGATTTCCCATTTTCCAGTAGCTCGGTGGTCACACCCAGGGACTGCCCCCAGCGTCGTGTAATCCCACCAACGGCCAACATCCAGAGACTTAAAACCAAGCTCCCGGACACCTTATAGGGTTTCCTGCCCACATGGGAGAGCCTCACAAACTCCCTGTGGTGTATTAATATGCCAAAACCAGTAACAAGCTGGGTCTCATTCCCCTGACCCTGAAAGAGCGTCCAATGCAGCATCTTTGGGAAGGACGAGCAAGGAGAGGCTTCTAAAATCTCAGGGCTAGGATGAATGCAGACATTACTGAGACTGCTCAAGAATTTGATGATCAACGGGATGATGATGATGATGATGATGATGATGTAAAAAAATCACCAAAATAGATATGAACATTCAGTATATAACTGAAACATTAATTTATTATTTAAAAAGTGTAAACTCCCTTAGCTACTTGGGAACAGTTCTTTCTTAGCTTAGCAGAGGAGACTGGAAATGCCAGGCGTGAGTGCCACACTCTGGCAAGGTGCTGAGAAGTTTGCCCTGTCCTTAAAAGAAGCTCCTTTAATGCTTCTTGCAAAACTGGTTTCCAGGCTATGAGTTCCCTTGGCTATTGCCTGTCCGTGGAACCTTGTGTTATCCCTTCAAATCGGAGTGCTAATCTAGTTGGATAGGTTATCTCTGGCTCATTTTAGGAGCCAGAGAGGTAATACAGCAAGTAGGGCACTTGCCTGGCACCCCGTATGGTCCTCCCAGCTCCACCAGGAGTGATCCCTGAGCACAGGGCCAGGAGTAAGCCCTGAGCACCACCAGGCGTGTACAAACAAAATGAAGAGTACTCATTTCACTGATTTTTTTTTCTATTTTTTTCCATTCTCTTCTGGCTCATTTGATGGACCTGCTGTGATTCTTATGGGCTTTTTCCTTCTTAGTCAGTTCCTTTTACTGACTTGGCTGCTTTCAATATTCTGTCCTAGCTTTTTTTATTCTGATTTTTCAATGTGTCTTGGAGCTTTTCTATTTTGGAAATGGCGTTCTCTTCTCTGGAGGGGAGGGGCCACCCCCAGCAGTGCGGTGGCTGGGGTCATTTCCAGCAGTGCTGGGGGGACCTTTCATGCCAGGGATAAAACTGGGGCTCCCACATGTGTTCCAGTCTTCTGAGCATCTCCTGGGCCCTCGGAAACTGATTTCCCTCAGAATGCGCAGAAGGAGAGGAGAACTATTCCACTGGGATAATGATGAGGACAGAAGCAGCGTGCCCTAGCCGACACCTTACCATATGCCAGTTCCTATGCTGAGACGTGAATGCTTCAGGGGCCAGGGAGATGGCCCAATGGCTAGAACACATGCCTTGCATGCAGGAATCCTTGGTTCCATCCCAGGCACTACCTGAAGCAAACTCTGAGCACAGAGCCTGGAGTAGTTCCTGAGTGCTACAGAATGTGCCCCCCCCCCGCCAAAAAAAAAAAAAAAAGCCAAATGCCTTATTAACTCCCACCCTTGTAAAAAAAAAAAATCCTTTGAGGTTCTTCCTACATAAAAATCCTGAGGCAGCGGCCCAAAAGCAGTGAATCCTTCAGGTCAGGCCCAGATTTGAATCCAGGCCATCTGCCGAGAGGCCTGGGGAGTGGCTCCAGTGCTCACCTGCCTTGTGTGCAATGGCCTGGAGGGGGCTCTGCACCCCCAGAACCCACCAAACTCTACAAGCTAGATGAGCCTGGGACGTCCCCAGCAGGTGCCAGGACTGGGGCTGCAGGAGTTGGGGTGCAGCTAATGACGGTGGCAAAAGCAGAGATGGAAACCGCTTGGCACAGCTCAGCACAGCCAAGGGGCAGCGGACACCAAAGCCCAGAAGCTTCTGCGAGGGTGTCAGGACCCCCAGAAGCCCGGCTGAGGTTCTGCCTGAGGCCGGCTCCTGGCTACCAGCCCACCTAGCACTCACGCAGGCCCAAGGGAGTCCCCATCTCTGGCCTGAGTGTGGCTCTCCAGCTCTGTCGAGAAGAGCAGTGGGACCCAGCCCAACAGTGACCAGTCAGGTCTGGCCCCCAAACCTCGGCCAGAGCCTGAGGGCCCCGTGGAGGTGGCCGCCTGGCAGCAGAAACAGGCCTGGCCGGGGGGCTGAACCCGAGTCACACTCAGCAGCAGCTGGTGGGGGGCCAGGAGGGGGCGTTTCTCGAGGCTCCAACGCTCCCTGCCCACCTGGGCAGTGACCCCAGGCCACAAGATCCCAACCCGACGCTAATGGGTGGCAGGAGGCAGGGTCTGGGCAGACGACGTCCTCGGCTGCGGCCTTTCCCCAGCAGAAAGGTGAACTTGGGGTCTTGGCCTCCCAGATGAGCTTGGGGGGTCCTGGAGCACTGATGGCGGTGACGGTGGTCCGGCTGTGCTGGCCTGATGCTGGGCGCCAGGGGTGTGTCCACCCCTGTGGACTCATGGCCCAGCCCCCCAGAGCCCCCGAGCCCCAGGGGACACCTTCCCCAAAGCCCTGACAAAGTCTCCACGTGTGGCCAACTGACCTTGTCCACTCTGTGGGGGAATGGCAGGTCACCAGACGCCCTGGGAAGGCGTCTGAACAGGTTCCAGAAAACAAGGTGAAAGGCTCCTTCCGGTGGTGAGTGAAACAGGAGCCGAAACCCAACAACCCGAAAGCCAGATCCCCCGGCACCCCCCGAGGGTCTCCGCCCAGCCTGGCCCCTCGCAGCAGAGGCGGGATGTTGGCCACAACACCTACTGTGAGACCCTCAGACCTGCCAGCAGCACCGAGGGGCGAGGTTCAGAGGAGAGGGTCGCGCAGGGCAGGGCTCTGCCGGGCACAGGACAGGGCGGTGCCCGTGGGATGCCCGAGGCGCTTCTTGGGGGAAGGCCCACCACAAACACGTCTGTCCGTCCTGCCAGCTGAGTCAGAGAAAAACCACGGGCCACTGTCACGAGGGCCAGGAGTTCCTGAGCACCGCCGAGACCAGGTGTGGGGGGAGACACGGGGAGGCAGAATCTCCAGGGTCCTCCAAAATGCAGCCCCCCAACCCCAACGCTCCTCAGGCCCACGCTCAAGAGATGACCACGATCCCCCGTTCCTGAGGCCTCTCTGAGTTCCCACCCTCTTCCTCACCGTCGTGGCCCAGAAAAAGGCAGGGAAGAGGGGAGCAGGGTGCTGGAGCGGTAGTGTAGCCGGGAGGGCCGCATCCCCTAGGGTCCCCCGAGCCCACTAGGAGAGACCCCTGAGTGCCCTGCCAGGGGTGAGCCGCCGAGTGTGGCCCCGAAGCAAAACAGCAACAGGAGGCACATAGCTAGGGGGTAGACACAGGCCTGAGCGCCACCCGGGCCCTGCAGCAGCCCCTGAGCACGGCTGGAGACCCGGCCCCCCACGCCCCTGCACCCGCCGCGCTGGCCCTAGCACAGGGGATGCGAGTTGGTATCTCTGGGAGCGGGCTGGGGAGGGGGGGATGTGGTGGGCGGGCCAGTCCAGGGCTCTGAGGAGAGAACGTGATTGGGCCACGCCTTGGGAACCCACCCGTTCATTGGCCGGGGTGGCCGCTGGGCGGAGCCTCGCCTAGAAGGCCTCCTTTGCAAAGTACCCGGCCCAGCTGAGCTGGGTCCTGCATCACTGCGGGCGCGGCCGGTCTGGCCTGACCACTCTGTCCTATAAAAAACGATGAGGCAGAGGCGTCGCCTGCTAGGCTTGGCCATGTGCCCGGCTGCCAGAGCCCTCGAATCGGGAAGGTGCGTCTGGAGTGGACACAGGTCCAGTCCACGGGCCTCCCAGCGTTCCCGGGGCAGTTGCCTGGGCCAGAAAGCAGGGAGGGGGCGCTGCTGGGGGAGGCCAGCCGCCTCTCCCCTGCCTGCTGGGGGCTCCGCCTGCTTCTTACAAGGACTCTGTGGTGTTTTTTTGGTTTTCTGTTTTCATTTTGGGTCACACCAGGCGATGCTCAGGGGTTACTCCTGGCTCATGCACTCAGGAATGACTCCTGGCAGGGCTCGGGGGATGCTGGAAATCTGAACCAGGGTGGACAAGACAAACGCCCTACCTGCTGTGCTACTGCTCCAGCCCCAGAACTCTGTGGTTCTACTCGGCTGATGGCCCCCACCCGGCAGCTTCCACCACACCTGCAAATGCCGTGTGCAATTAGGTGAGACAGACACAGGTGCTTAGTCCTCATGACGAAGGCTGGAGCCGGGTGCACAGGATCAGCAGCAGACGCAGAGCCACGCTGGGTCTTCCCAGGCCAGCCAGAGCACCTCACTTCATTTATTTATTTATTCTTAACTTTAAAGATCGTGGTTTACGAAGTTCTCATGACACAGTCCTTGCAGGCAGTCATGTTCCAACGCCAAGCCCTCGGCCAGAGTGACCTTCCCTCCACCTGTCCTCACTTCCCCAACCATCCCCCAAGCCTGCCCCCTTAGCAGGCACAAAATAATATTTTAAATATTATTTGTTGCGACTAAACGGCTTTGTTGAATCATCAAAGAATTCTACAGTCCGGTTCTCCGCCGAGATGTGACCCGAGCAGCCACACGTGTGCGGCCTCTCCGTTGCTGAATGCCCATGATCCCAGAGGCCACCTATCAACTTTTGGCACCAGCAGCTTCTTGCAGAAATGTCTCTAGACTGTGAACTAAGCCACGGCCCCATGCCGCCCCAGGAGGGGAAAGGTTTTTCTCTCTCGGCTTTTCCTTTCTGGAGTGGGAGGGTAGGGGGGCTGTGGCGACCGCCATCTTATAAGGACCACTAAAGAGGTACGAGCTTGCAATGATGCAATTTCTGGCAGAAATTTCCCTGGACTTAGTTACTAAAATATTAAAATACAGAAATCCAAAACCACACAGCCGCGATAGTGGCTTCATATCTCTTCATTCTCAGCAATGGAAAACAAATTATCAATTTCAGCAAGTCTGATTTTGGGGGGGAAACTCCAAACAATAATAGTGAGTTTTTTGTTGAAATATTGAATGTAATCAAAGCAAAGAGAAAGTAAAGTGAAAATTATCAGCTACACAGGTCGGGGGGGTGGGGGTGGGAGGGGAGGTATACTGGGGTTCTTGGTGGTGGAACATGTGCACTGGTGAAGGAATGGGTGTTCGGTCATTGTATGACTGAGACTTAAGCCTGAAAGCTTTGTAACTTTCCACATGGTGATTCAATAAGAAAGAAAGAAAGAAAGAAAGAAAGAAAGAAAGAAAGAAAGAAAGAAAGAAAGAAAGAAAGAAAGAAAGAAAGAAGAGAGAGAGAGAGAGAGAGAGAGAGAGAGAGAGAGGGAGGGAGGGAGGGAGGGAGGGAGGGAGGGAGGGAGGGAGGGAGGGAGGGAGGGAGGGAGAGAGAGAGAGAGAGAGAGAGAAAGAAAGAAAGAAAGAAAGAAAGAAAGAAAGAAAGAAAGAAAGAAAGAAAGAAAGAAAGAAAGAAAGAAAGAAAGAAAGAGAGAGAGAAAGGGAGAGAGAAAGAAAGAAAGAAAGAAAAGAAAGAAAGAAAGAAAGAAAGAAAGAAAGAAAGAAAGAAAGAAAGAAAGAAAGAAAGAAAGAAAGAAAGAAAGAAAGAAAGAAAGAAAGAAAGAAATTCTACAGTTCAATAAAGTGTGTGAAAATTGTTTTATCTCACCAGGAGGTCATTAAATCTTGCCTGAGGGTTTCCTGAGCTGTTTGCCTTCTGGTTGTTTTTCCTGTTTTGTTTTGTTTACGAGTTTAGCCTCTATGTTACTCCCCTGTCTAATTTGGTGTGCTCGGCCTGGGCTGTCAGTGTTGCAGAATTTGGAGGGGGCACGCAGTCGCATACAACACCTCACTTGAAAGTGTATGTGCTCAGTACAGCAGACAAAGATACCCAAGATCTGTAGAGCCCTCAGAAATCTCAACCGCGGCCAGATAATCCCGACATCGGCGACGATCAAGAGTCACACGTTCTTCTCTCCGGGAAGGAAGCATAACACGACATACACCATAGCCATGCCTCTGGACCCTGCGCCAGGCTATTTCATCTGGGGCACCCAGGGGGCACCTGGGGAGGGGGGCGGGTGAGATCCCTCCCTGCCCCAAGGGACCCAGTCCCAGTAGCTGAAAACCTCCAGAACTCACCGCCACCATGCTCAAGGCCGTTCTCCACATGCTCGGGCAGAGACTCACCCACGACTGAACCTATTCCTGGACATCTCAGACCTCACACCACCCATCCTCCAAGAATACCGCGCCACACTGGATGGGGTCTAAAGTAAGAAGCAACCAATCTTAGAGGGAAATAATTTTTTTTACAGATAGATATATATATATTAGCACACAAGCCTCAACCTTTAACATGTTAATGATCTCTTATAGAATGGCTTAATGGCCCCTGTGAAATGCAACAATCTTTACACAATTTCCTCTAAGGAAACTTTTTTATAGTATTTTCAGAAGTTTTTCATAACAAACAATACCAAATAAATTATTTCGATTTTGCTGTGAGGCAGAGGTTGGGGTTCGGGATGGAAACATCCAAAATATGGTGGTAGGAAGGTGTAATGGTGGTGGGATTGGTGTTTGAATATAATTAAATATTGTGAACCACTTAAGACTTTTTTATCTTTTTGGGTCACACCTGGCGTTGTACAGGGGTTACTCCTGGCTGATGCACTCAGGAATTACGCCCAGCGGTGCTCAGGGTACCATTTGGGATGCTGGGAATTGAACCCAGGTCGGCCGCATGCAAGGCAAATGCCCTACCTGCTGTGCTATCACTCCAGCCCCTTAATAAAACTTTAAAAAATATATTTTTATAAGAAAATCTCAATAGCAGAAGAATCCAATGACCCCATCCCAAAGTAGGGTGAGGAGATGAACAGACACTGACCCCAAGAAGACATACAGATGGCCCACAGGCAAATGACAACGTGCTCATGACCACTCGTGGTTAGGGAATGCAAATCAAAACAACATGCGATATCATCTCATGCCAGTGAGGCTGGCATGTATCCAAACGGCTGGGACAGCCAGCGTTGGTGGGGATGTGACGAGAAAGGAACCCTCATCACTGCCGGTGGGTTCAGCCACTACAGAAAGCAACATGGAGATCTCTCCAAAAAAGGATTCCCAAATGGTGCCAGATACTGCTTCTTGGAATCTATCCCCAAAACACAAAAATATTGGGGCTGGAGCAATAGCACAGTGGCTAGGGCGTTCGCCTTGCACGCGCCCGACCCGGGTTCAATTCCCAGCATCCCATATGGTCCCCTGAGCACCGTCAGGAGTAATTCCTGAGTGCAGAGTAACTCCTGTGCATTGCTGGGTGTGACCCAAAAAGCAAAAACAAACAAACAAAACCCCAAACAGGGGTGCGGAGGGGAACTGAAGGCCTGGCAGGGTTGCACCCCAAGTCTTCCAGCGTCCTCTCAGCACTGGCAGGTTGCCGGGCTCACTTTTGCCACAGCCTGGAAGCGCCTCTGGGCCACCAAGCTGAGCTACCACCAAAAAGCCACTAAACAAGAGGTTCCTTGGGGACAGGAAACCGCACCCCCTTAACAGCCACGATGGCCAGGCGGGGAAGGTCAGCTAACGGGCAGACTGGCCGGGCTCACCGACCACCAGCTCTGTCTGGCAGCGGGTTTTGGTTTGTTAGGGGCCATGCTTGGTGGTGCTCGGGGCTCACTCCTGGCCCCGTGCTCAGGGATCACACAGGGTGCCGGGGATCAAACCCAGGTTGGATGCATTCAAAGCACGTGCCCTCCCTGCCCGCTGAGCTACGGCTCCAGCCCATGGCCGCAGGTTATTGGTGCCATTTATTTCTGCAGTGTCAGGGTGGGGCCTGTATGAATTCCACTGTCCAGCGCACGCACTTCACACTCTTCCCAGGTCCAGCGGAGAAGCCACCTCAAACCTCAGCTCCTCAACAAGGTGGGGGCAGGCGGCCAGGCACAGGGTGGAGGGCCCTGGGCACCCCCCTTTCCAGGAAACAGACAGGAAGTGCCGGGAGGAAGCCGAGGGAGGAGCACCTCCCATTTCCTGCTGAGCTTCCGGCCGCAGCCTTTCTGGGGTCCGGCTCAGCCCCGACCCCGGTCAAAGGCACCACCTCACCCCTCAGTTGCACACAAGCAGCTCCCACGCCCTAGGCCACGGTCCCTGGGGTCCCGGGATGCTGCCACAGGGAGAGATGTCAGGGAGTCTCCAAGCCATCCGCACACATCCTTCCTCCCCCAGCCCACTGGAACTCACGTACAAAGGGTTGAGAACGAGGCCCTGACTGGTGAAGGGATGGGTGTTTGGTCATTGGGTCATTGTATGACCGAGATTTAAACCTGAAAGCTTTGTAGCTGTTCTCACAGTGATTCAATTAAAAAAAAAAAAAAAAAAAAAAAAAAAACGAGGCCCTGGTCACAGAGGTCAGACAAGCTAGGAGTGGCCAGAGCAGCCTCGGTCCGGGCAGCAGCCTCATCCTTAACTGCCCTTAGCCCACAGGGTCAGGCCAGAAGCAGGCGGCAAAGTGCTCGCCGGGCAGGCTGGCGGGCTGGAGTGGCCCAGGGACCAGGGACAGGCACAGCAACGCGGGGAAGGAGCTATGTGGGGGCTGCAAGCTGACAGATCCCGAGGGCTCTCCCTGCCTCCAGGACCCCCGAGTCCTTTGTCCCACACGCACATTGGGAGGAATAAACGCAAATGAATGGTTCCGCCTGTGCTGCAGCAGCGACGTGGCTGAGCAGCTCATTTTCTCCAGAAGCTGCTGGTAGACAGGACTGGCCGGTCATTCTGTCCGACCTCGAGGTGCCCGGCCGCTTCGGCCAGCTCCCAGGAGTGCAATGGGCGGGCCGGAGACCTCGGGACGATGCAGAGCAGTGCCGGGGCAGGCAGGCACCTGGTGCAGTGAGCTGGAGCCCAGAGAGCAGGGCGTGGCCCAGGCATCCGGAAGGAGGGTGCCCTCCCAGTGCCCAGCACGGAGCGGGGCATCGGCACGGGGAAAGGTTCCAGGCTGGGGGGCCAAGGGTGAGGTCGGGTGAAGAGGGGGCACACAGCAAGCTCAGGAATGGGACTGACCCAGGAAGGCTGTGAGAGAGCAAGTAGGGTCGTGTCCTTGTACGGGTGCCCCCAAGGGGGGTATCAAAGCTAAGTCTGGTGTGGGGGGGACCTTCCCCCCACAGCCCAAGAAGGGTCCAGAATGCTTTGGAGCAAGTGGGTCCTGGGGGGTGGTCTGTGCACAGCCCCCCTTGGAGACCAGCTTGGCCCCAGGCTAATTGGAAGGTGAAATACATGGGGGTTCACAGGTAAGAATGAAATGAGGTTCCAAGACCACCCCAAACAGCCCCTGAGAACTTGCTAGAGATGCTAATCCCCAGGTCGCCCCAGGCCAGTAGAATTGGGGAATCGAGCCAGGCCCAAAAGCCATGTCCCAACCTCCCCCCCACGGGGTCCCCATGGTGCAGCCCGAGCTGACGTGAGCCCGTGCCCAGGGTGCAGGTGCTGCTTCCCACACCGCTCTGAGAGCTAAGGGATGGCTCTCCTGTCTCCGGAAGGATCCAGCCCCTGCATCTGATACCCGGCAACACCCAGCAATGCTCAGTATCTACTCCTGGCTCTGCACTCAGGGATCGCGCCTGGACGGGACCACGTGGGGTGCTGGGGACTGGACCCGCCTGGCCCATACAAGGCAAGAGCCTTCCAGCGTCTTAAGTGCGTACGTCTCTGTCCCTGCTATTTCTGCTGAGCCAAGGCAGAACCTGGGACTTTGAGCCTTTTCTGGGCAGTGCCAGGAATCGAAACTAAGGGACTCACACATGCAAGGTCAAGTGCTCTAGTACTCAGCCACCACCCCGGGCTCAGGAGCTGCATTTAGCAACAAGGACACATCAGACAACCCCATAATCACAATTTGTGACGTGTGATTCATAAGATAGCATGGGGCTAGAGATAGTACAAGGTCAGATGCTCACTGTGTATGTGTTTGATCCGGGTTCGAATGCCCAGCACCACCAGGGATCCCTCCCGAGCACTGCTGAGTTATGGCCCCCAAAGTAATAAAACTAGCCTGAAAAACAAGGTAAGACAGCGCTGTGGCAGTGACTGTCCCAGCAGTGGGCGACAGTCCAAGTGCTCCATCAGATGCAGACTAACAGTTCACAGAAAGGAGCTCAGGAATGGTCTCTGAGTCACTGGGGGCGTCTCGGGCAGCATGAGCGATACAGAGATCTAAACTGAGGCATGAGTGATTATACAGAGGGAGGGCATTTGTCTTGCACGAGGCAGACCTGGGTTCAGCCCCCAGCTGCCCATAGGGTCCCCGAGCCCACTAGGAGTAATTCCTGAGTACAGAGCTACCACCACCAGTGTGGCCCAAAGGTGCCCAACTGACAGCAGAGAGTAGAGCACTTGACTTGTACACGGCCAACCTAGGTTTGATTCTTGTCACTCATGTGGTCCCCTGAGCTCCATGGGTGATCCTTGAGCCTAGAGCCAGGAATAATCCCTGAGCAGCACAGGCCGTGACCCCAAAACCAAAAGAAGAGATATAAATCCTTTACCTGGTTTTGTATCTTGTTAGACGAGTATTCTTGTCCTTCCTTCACTCTCTAGTATTAGTTGGGTAGCAAAGCCAGATTGAGTCTATGAAGGTGACCCCCCCCCCATACAATAGACTGCCTCTTAGCATACAGAAGGCTGTTTGGGGGCTGAGCCCCAGCTCAAGAAAGGCTCAGGGTGAAAGGGCTCTTTTACAAGGCTGAAAAGCATTTTCAGAACTTTTCCTGTGTGAGAGGGTGTCTCCCTGCAGTGCATGGGGGCAAGGCCACCCCCAGATAGACGAGCCAGTTGTATAGGCTTCACAGTTCCACCCAGTGTGTGAGGACCTTGTGGTGGTGGTAGGGACTGAACTCGGCCGTGTGCCCAGCGGGCAAGCACCCCACCCCTTTATCTCCTTGGCCTCTGAACCATGAATCAGGTTCACAGCAAACGGTTCCCAAGCCTAATTCCAGAGGTGTATCAAGGCTCCATCTGCCCTGTGCCAATAACCAAGAGTCTTCCCCAGACTCGGCGCTAAAGAGGAAGAACATGGGAGGAGCTCATGAGGATCTCAAGCTGGATTCTTGGATAGGGCAAAACCAACATAAGAAAGTTAATAGCACCAGAGAGGGAACTCGACAGGCTGGGCCCGTGCTTCGCATGAAGGGAAGCAGGTTTCAGGGCTGGCCCTGCATAAACCCCCACGCTTGGCTGGGTTCAGCGCCCCACCCCAAAAAAGAATGAAATTAAGTCCTCATTACGAGTCAACAGGAAGTATGCAAATCTGTAAGAATGTGTAAGGGTGATAAACAACTTTCTAGCCACTGTGGCCGTTTCATGCTGTTTATGCCCCGACCTAAAGGCACGCATGCTGGCAGTGGGAGGTGCCCCACTACTCCCCTTGGCCCGTGGAGTCCCCGCTTCCTTTATGCCAAGCTTTGCTCATGCACTGCGAAGGCAGTGCACGGTCAGTCCAGCGCTGCCAGTGAAGTGGCTCCACAAGAGAAGCCACCACGGAAGTCACTGTGGGCTTAAATCTGGCTGAGGTTTATAAAACCATTCACAAGAGCAGACAGCAACAGAGGAAATGACCCTGGCTTCTCGTGCGCATAGTGAGCGCCTGTGCGCCCCCAGCCCAGGGCTCCACTGGGCACAGAGAGGCACGCAGGGCTGTGAAATGAGGCAAAGTGTGCATCCGTCCGGGTGGCCGGGGGAATCTCCACGTCAACCACGCACAGAACAGAAGGGAAGTTGTCAAGTAGGTTTTATTGTGAGAGGAGTCCCCTAGAGTCCCTCTGGTTCCTGCATTGCTGAAGTCCCCCCGCCCCCCCCCCCCACCGCAGTCCCCCGTTCAGAGACGACGGCTGATTGTGTCTGGGTACAGAGCACTGGAATCAGAAGTCCGGCCAAATGCTAAAACCACCAAAGCGCCCGGGGTGCCTTTCTCTCCCATTTCCTATCTAGAGCACACTGGAGCTCAGACATTTCACAGCGAGCTCGGCGCCTGAGCCAAAGAACTGGCCGTGACAACTTACTGAACCCACCACTGACAGCAGGAGCAGGCAGGAGCAATGCATCCAAATTTAAAACAGGCAGAGTTTAAAATTTGAGATTGATGCTTCAAAGACTATAGAAATCTGCAGCATATGAGTGGTGCAAAACGCATCAAGGTTTTTATGATAAATACATTTTCAACCTAATGGCTACCTCAAAAGCAAAGAGTAAAAAATACCCACTTGTCAAAAGCAATCCAGACTGACTCAAAAGTTCACAATTTAGAAAGAGCCATTGCTACTCTATTTCCATAAATTGCAAAATGATTTCAGAAATAGATTCAATGTATAATTCTTTACAAAAATAGAAATATTGTTTGGGACATTACAAAACTATAAAATATAATACTTTATTTGTAAATTCAACATCGTTTCGCAAGGAAATAGACAAATACTCCACAGATACGAATCTAGTTCCACCAAATGGGTCTGGTCCTTGCCATCTGCACACACCATTTCTTGCAAATCTTCAGCCTAAGCAAATCTTGTGCTCTGTAGTAAGATTTAAGAGACTGTTTAATTTGAAGGACTTTATAAGATTTTTCATTCTAGAAATAATGTTAAAGATGAATTTATTCCTACAAATAAGTCTTACAAAAGGTAGAAACTAATGCAATATGACAACTCTATATCTGATCAATAAGAACGACAACCTATTATTCATTGCAAATGTTGACAATTACAATTTGGTACCTATAAAACATAAAAATATAATCACAACTATTTTATGGAAAAATATTCTTAGAGAACGGAGAACTTCTAAATTTAGGATTTTTTGCAGCTGACAGAAGTATTTTCTAAGTACCACCCATTCAGAAACGTTCTTTTTATCACTTCAGAGAGCACCAGTGTATTTTTAGAACAAACCAAAAAGTAAGAAAGTAGGGCTCATGATTTCATATAACAGTGCTATTAGGATAAGGCACCACTTGGTATACAAAGTATTTCCAAATCCTGTGTTTTTGTTACTGGTGTCTTGAACATTAGCAAGGATGGTGAGAAAATTTTAAAAAGCTGATAATACAATTAACTCACCACAATATTCTCATTTCCCCATTATTTTTTGCTTTGAGTTTTCCCATATGACAGGACAGATAATAAACGACAACATGGGTCATGATCTGTAAAACACACATCTTTCCCCGACCTTCCCCCAAATCATCTGGAGCAAAAGGAGAAAAAGAAACCAAACATTCATTCCAACACAGCTGCACTGGTCTATCCCCAGAGAACATGGGGGCTGACGGGGAAGACACAGCAATTATTTCCTAGAGAATATACTGAGGCACGTAGGTTAAAGGTTTCTCAAGCAAACTCATGGCTAGAGCTGAACGGGGAGCTCAGAATATTACAGCCCTGAAGCTGGTTTCTCAGAGTCAGACCCGATAAATACGTCCAAGCACGCCCTCAGTCGCTGCTGTCATCATCGTCGTCATCGTCTGACGCGTCATTCAGCGGCGACTTCAATGACTGGCTGTAGGAGTCCGACCTGGTGGGCTGGCCCAGGCCCGAGTCCCCGGTGGAGAGCAGGTCATAGCAGAAGTCACAGATGCGCACAGGCTTGGAGGACTGGCTGGGCAGTAGGAAGCGCTTCTCGGAGCAAGACCCGCAGACCACGAAGCCGCACTTACGGCAGTGGTGGCGGCGGTTGACTGGCGTGAACTTGGCCTTCTGACAGCGCATGCACACAGTAGCCTCTGAATCGGGCACCCAGACCGCGGCGTGCTCGTTGCTGGGGGTCTTGCCACTCTTGGAGAGTAGGTCGGTGACGCACTTGTTGATGTGATTCATCCACTCTGACTTCTCGGTGGCGGTGGCAGCGTACACAGCAAAGGACTTGGTGGGGGTCTTGATGAGCCAGCCGTTCCTCAAGTCCCCCTCGTCCTTGATGGAGTCGATGGTGACATTCTCCAGGGGGATGATGTGCTGTTTGTTGTATTTCTTCTTCTGGATGACAATGTTACCATACACAAGAATGTCATTAAATAAGAAAAACTGCCTGGCTTTGGGTTTTTTTCTACACAGCTTAGTCAAGACACCCTCTCCGATAAGAACCCGTCCGGGGATGGTTAAGGGCTGACCAGCTGCGCCAAAACAGTTTTCAACAATATTTATACGTCTGGTGTTGGCTTCACTATTAGCCAAGCGATCCACCATCTTTTGCTAGTAGCCTTAAAAAAAAAAAAAGAAAAAAGAAAAATAGTAAGTATACAGAAATCATAAATGTATATATTAACTTACAAAGTCTAAATTTAATCTAGCAAATTATTAATTTTACCCAAGGACAAAACATCCCAAACTGTTCCTTCAGGGATAATTCCCACACGTACCGAAAGGAATAATCTCTGCCAGTGTTCACAAGCCTCAGAAACACACTAATGCTCAACAAACAGCACTGCTGCAGTTAAGAAGGCATCACGAAAGTATCTTTACTGACATAAAAGAATTGGACAATGAAAATAAGTTATCTTTGCAAAACAGTACAGCCAGTACCATGACATGTAACCTCTGAGGGATTCTGAACAAGGGGCCAAAGATTACAGAAACTAACAGGAAAGAGTGTCCTCCCAGAAGACAGCTGCCGCCCGCACCGTCACGAGTGTTGCTCTGTGTGTCCCTGAATCCGCTTAGCCCCTAAGTCAATCTTCAGGAAGATCTGGCAGATGCAAATCTGATCCTGAGCCTCAAGACGGGCAGTGTGGCACGTGGGTGCAGCCTTGCCAGCCGGCTTGCCTCAGTGCCGCCCCTGACCCTCCCGCTGACCCTTCCCAAGCTCAGGTCTTCTCCCAGGCCGGTGGGAGTCGTTAACTGTCCTCAGCAGCAAGGTTCCTGCCAGTTCCAGCAGACCGAAACCCTCTAAGCTCTGTCCCCTTGAGTCCCCCAGTTGCAGTGGACCTTCAGCTCCTCTTAGCAAGGGGCTGGGTCTGCCCCATCCTGGGCTGCAGTGGAAGCTGGCCTGTACCTGAGATGTCTGCCACAGGGCAAAGCAAAGGTGCTCGAGCACATCAGCAAGGTCAGCTCTGTAACGTGCCGTAGAGCCCGTATCTGCCACCTGCTCCAGGGCCCAGAGCTGAGCCCTAGATGCAACCCTGACTTGCAGGGCCTAACAACTGGAGCTCACGCTTTGCGCGTGGGAGCCCCGTGCAGTCCCTGGGGGCAGAGCTGCGTGTGGCCCCAGACAAGCTGAGGAATCCTGCCTTCACTCCAGTTTAGACCTGCTGACGCCCGACTGCCCTCCCCTGCCCTGCTGGGGGGAGACTCTCAGGTCCAGGGTCACTCCTTTTGGTGTTCAGAGGACCGTGTACCATGGCTTGAACCTGGGGCTTTGCATGCAAAACCACTGCAGTTTTTTTAACCATTTCCCCAAGTCCTTAGAGAGGAGCATTTACAGCTGTGATGGGGCCAGAGAGCTTAGGATAGGGCCAAGGCACTTGCCCTGCACCTGCCAATCCCAGTCCAAATCCCCAGACCACATACAGTACCTGCTCCCCCTGCCCCCACACTGCTCACACATACTGCCCCCACACCACACCAAGTCACTCCGGAGCAGAGTCAGGGCCAATGCTGAATTTACCATTTTCTTCCCTAGTAGGAAGGTACTGTAGGGGCTATGGCGCATACGTGCCTGTGCCCGACCCTAGTTTGACCCCTACAGGGAGGTCACCACCTCCAGGCCCCCATAACACCACCTCGGGCCCTGAAATGTAGCCATCTGGCCCGGTTGGCCAAGAATCACGAGCAGGACCTTCAGACTCTGAGCCCTGCATGGGAGGGTGTGTAAGAAATGAAAGGGTCCAAGACTGACAGCACAATCTAGACACATTCAGTTCCTCAATGGACACTCCCTGGAGGCACACGGAATAGTGGCTGGCACCGCCAAGAAGTGGCAGCTCTGAATGTAACCATGGGGACCACTGGAGAAACGGAGGTGGGAACAGAGTGGAGCACTGAAATAAAACCATATTTCTTGGGGTCAAAGTGCTAGTACAGTGCTAGGGCAACTGCCTTGCACGTGGTTGACCTAGTTTCAATCCCCTGAGACCCCCCAGATGGTCCCCCAAGAACCACTAGGAGTGTGAACATAGAGCCAGGAGTAAGCCCTGAGCAATGCCAGGTGTGACCCCCCCAAAACACCACATTTCTTCTATCTAAGATGCCACAGATTTCAAGACCCACCAGTTTCCTTTCCCTTTTATCTGGCGATGCCAGCAAGGCAAGTGTGTACTGCTGGAAACTTACTCGCAGTCCAGAACACATCATCTACATGCCAAGAAAAAAAATGCCAACAACTCAGTCATGGGATACTGTGATGACAGGGACAACGAGGAGTCAATGTACATGCACGCACACAAAACCAGAAATGAGCAAATCACACGCCACACTAACAGTGTCACTTGCAGGCTCCGAGGACTGCAGCTGCACTTCATGGTTCCTCATCCTTTGCAGTACAGGCACATTCACAGCGTGTCTGCTCGGCACCCATCGGGTCTCCAGAAACCAGGCTAGCACGCTCTGCGATCTCAATCTTCCCACCCAAGCCGAGAGGGTCCGGGGGAATGGAGACACACACAGTAAGTCATGTCAGGAGTTTGCACCCATCAGCTGGAGCAACTCAGACCAAAGTGGTACCAGATACCGCAGTGTTGGGGACAGGGGAGAAGCGTCTAGGCACAAAAACTGCAGAGGTCCTGAGGCAGGACAGGGAGGCTGACAAGAAACTAAAGGTATCTATTCCCACTTAATCCACTGCAGTGTCCCCAGGAAGTGGACAGTCAAATGGGCCTGGGGGCTGGGTAGTGAGTTTTCAGGAAGTCATAAAGTCAAGGTGGGATCAAAACAAGTTACTCTGCTGCCAGCCCAAGGGAACCGAAACTGAGCATGCCCAGACCCGCCATGTGGACAGTCACTGAGGCAGGGTGGGGCAGCCAGACTCCAGCTCCACACGGGGCCGACTGTAAAACAGGCCTGTAAAGCCTTGGCAGAGGCCAGAAGGGCACTTCCCCTCTGGAGGCTTAGCATGTGTGGCTCCTTTTGATTTTCGGGGAGCCCTTGCTCTCCCCCTGGCCCCCAGCCCTGTGGAGAAGCCCACTCTCTCTGGAAGGCATGACCCTCGCTCGCTCCTTCCTCATCACTTCTAAAACTGCCTCCTTCACTGTTCGTCTCCTGGAATTCTTTTCTGCTTTTCAGCGAGGAAAGCATCTAATAACATTCGTTGAAATGTGAGCTGGCAAAGAAATGGGAGCAGAGTGGACGCAATAATGGAAGAGGCAAAGAAGCCGGAACCCAGTCTGCACTGGCCCCCGAAATGCTGGAGGGGAACCTGGCCTGCCAGGTGCCTGCAGTACCCAGGTGTGTTACCTGGGGACCTACGTTGCCCGGGTGCCTACAGTACCCAGGTGCCCATGTTACCCAGCTATTTGCGTTACCCAGGTGCAATACCCGAGTGCTGTGTTACCAGGTTCCTGCAGACAGGCATACTCTTCCAGACTAGTTTTAAGCAAGCACAGACAAAATGTTAGGCTTTCCTGGCTGCTCCACTACAGAACTACTTCCTATGCCCTGCTAAGCAGTGGGTAGGGGCACCTTCAGGTGTACTGACGACCCTGCTGGGGCAAGAAAGTAGTGCCCATCATCAGGCCTTCACTGCAAGCCCTAGCACTGGCCAGAGATAAGATTAACTGGGGAAGATGACACAAAAGGACAGGTCATCACCATCAATGAAGAATGTCGTTTTAGGACCGTGTGACCTTCACAGCCTAGCGACATCTCATACCTTATGCCACTGATAACACCAAATTTGATGGGGTGTAAGGTAGAAGACAACCAATCTTGATTTAAAAAAATAATAATTGGGGCTGGAGCGATAGCAGAGCGGGAAGGGCGTTTGCCTTGCACACAGCCGACCAGGTTCGATTCCCAGCATCCCATATGGTCCCCTGAGCACCGCCAGGGGTAATTCCTGAGTGCAGAACCAGGAATGACCCCTGTGCATCACCGGGTGTGACCCAAAAAGCAAAAATAATAGTAATAATTAAATATATATGTATATATACATATTAGCACACAAAGGCTCAAACTCTAATAACATCTCAATGCTCTCTTATATAGGGGCTTAATGGTTCCAAAATGATACACAACAATTTTCACACACTTTCCTCTAAGGAAACCTTTTTGGATCATTTTAGTCAATTATTCATAACGAATAATACAAAATAAATTATTTAGCACCTGCCTCTGGGGCAGGCTTGGGTGGTGGTGGGAAAATTCCAAACAATGGTGGTGGGAAGGTGCAACAGTGATGGGACGGGTGTTGAAATACTGAATATAATCAAGTATTGTGAACAACCTTATGAAAATAAAATTTAAATATATATCTGTATATATAAAAGAATGTCCTGTTAGTGTGGTCCCCTTTGAGTGTTGGAAAAAAACGAAGCCTGGATCTCTATTCAAACAATCCCTCTCAGTTTAAGGCTGATGCAACGAAGGAGAAGCGGGCCACTGCTCGTTAGAAGGTGGCAAAGACAGGAGCTCTGCCACCCGGTTTACAGACATGTAAGCAATTCTCTTTGGGGGGCTGCTCCCAACTGTGCTCGGGGTTTACTCCGGGCTCTGCATTCAGGGACCACTCCTGGCAGATGCCAAGGACCACATGGGTGCCAGGGACTGAACCCAGGCCACTCTCTGGTCCCACACAATTCCTGAATGACGAACAACCGTTTCTAACATCTTCATTTGTTTGAATGATGATTGAGTCCCACTTGATATTTCCTTAAGGAACTCTGACTTTGCCTGCTGCACTATCCCTACTCATCTGGAATTATTTCTGTACGGGGGACAAGAAAGAAGGGAGCCTCAGAAAAAAACTGCAGGAAAGAATATAGAAGTGCCCCGGAAAGGGAGAGGAGAAGGGAAGATGATCGAAAGAGAAACCCAGCTCTCTTAGCTGGATGGACTGCTGCGCTAGTCACAACTAGTCTGGGGACACTGGAAGGACCCCACACTGGCCAGTGCAGCAGAGCCTTCCCTCCCCCACAGCAGGAAGCCCATCCTCACACCAAGTAAGCCCGGATCTGGGAAGGATGGTACGAGGGTGCTGCAGATCTGTGCTGGGGCGGAGGGAGCACAGACTGCCCAAACAAGGAAACAAGGACATGAACAAAGAGTGCGCCCATCTGTGGGCAGCGAGTGGGACTCTGGCCGGCTGAGACCTGGGTGCCACCGCAGAGCCCCCTTTTCAGGCCACACTTCAGGAACAGAAACAACTGGGGTATGACAAGACTGTCCAAGGCTCCTCCAGCCCTTCTGAAAGCAGCGTCACGATTTTACCCATCTTGTCCAGCACACTCCAGTTTTCCTTCACAAATCTCAGCCACTGGCTAGACAAGAGAAGGCATCTCATCTCAGCCACTCCCCTCATGGCTTCTCCGTCCACACTCTGGGAGTCGGACGGACACCAACTCCCAAGCTCGCAGGGCAGAGCACACACCAGTAACTGCAGAGGATGACTCAGGCAGGGAGGACGGAGAAAGGCTCTGGGGGCCGGGAGGACTTCCCACACGCCTCAGGCCTCACTGCGTGGGCGGAGTCTGGGTGTCCCCAGCACCAGTGGCCCACCCGGGCACTGAGACAGCCAAGCACCTTCTCCTCATCCTCAAGCCAGTCCCACTGGCTCAGTATCCAGCGCCCTGCAAGGGCCCCTCCAACAGAAAATAAAAAGGTCCCAGTCTGGGGACTAGAAGGGTCATTACACAGCCACACCCTGGGCCTCAGAACGACAGCAGCTCTGCTGCTGAGCCCCTCCCGCCCCTTTGGATTTTTAATTTTATTCTTGAGCCACACCAAGAGGTACTCAGGGCTTATCCCTGGTTCTGAGCCCAGGGATCACTCCTGGCTGCCTTGGGGACCACAGGAGATGCCAACTCTGGGTCAGTCATAGGCAAGGTGGCTAGAAATATTCTCTGTACAGGGGGGCAAGAAAGAAGGGAGCCTCAGGAAAACACTGCGGAATGAACATAGAAGTGCTCCGGGAAAGGGAGAGAAGGGAAGGTGATTGAAAGGGAAACCCAGCTCTCCGCTCTCCTACCCACTGTACTGTGGCTTGGCTGCCCCCTGGCCACCTTCTAATGGGCTTATTCACTAGCACAGCTCCACGGCCCTCTACTTTGGGCTCTAGGTCGGAGTGTGCTGTGTGAGGTCGTCAGCCCCTTCCTTTGTTTGTCCTGAGGAGAGTCTCCTGCCATTCTGTTCATGGTACTGACCACAAGGACCTTGAAACAAAACAAATGTCAGGCAGGAGAGACAGCAGAGTGGGTAGGGCACTTGCTTTGCTTGCTCTGCACACGGCTAACCCAGGTTCGATTCCCAGTACATATATGGTCCCTAAGCCTGGCCAGGAGAGCCCTGAGCACTGCCAGGCATGGCCCCCAAACAGGGGGGGAGGGGGGAGAAATGCCATCTTCCTATACAGTGAGCTCTCCCTGGCCTTCTGTTTATTGTTGTGATCACAGGGCTGGCAACAGAGAGAAGACTGCAGTGTCCTGGGAAACAGTGATCTTCAGCCTGGTCGGACAGGCTGACAGTTGAGAGTTCGGGACACGCTGGGCTGGGGGCGTCCAGGGCTATACGCAGTGGTGTGGCAGGGGGAGGGGGGTGGTAGTGCTGGGGAACAAATCCAGAGCCTCAATCACACTCTGCCTGCCCCTCTGGGTCTCTGCCCAGTCCCTCCATTTTCATCCTGGGAGACACCTGCTCACTCCTTAGTGCCGAGTCTGAGGCCGCTCTGGAGAAGCAACATCCGAAGGCATAGTCACAACTCAGCCAGGGCCCCAGAACAATGCCCCGCAGCACTGGCTCGAGTGTGGCTGCTTCTCTTCACTCATCGCACTCGGCCAGGGGGTCTTTTCACTGCACTCCACTGGGTCCCCAAAGCACTGCCAGTAATAAGTCCTGAGCACAGTGCATATGGCTCCAAATCAAACAAACAGCAACAACAAAATACAAAAAAAACAAACAAAAAAACAGAAAAGGAAAAACTTAACTTTCCAATACATAAACGGAAGCTTAAAGCAAACAAAATGACTAAAGTGAGTCTCTTGAATCAGCTTTCGAATCTTCTTGAAAAAGGATGCACTGTGTTGGGCAACGTAATTATAAAATCGAACAGTGGTGCAAGAGGGATGCTTTATTACATCACACTCAGCCTCTGGGCAGTTACATCACCCCTCCAGTCTCACATGAAATGCAAGAGTTTCAGATACAGGGAAAGCACAACCATTCAGACCCCGTCCTGCCCCAGATCTAGTCACGTTCAGAGAGCCCGCATGGGACTCAAGCGGGATGAGGTTTAATGATTTTACAGTGAGTTCCAATTTGTTGTGAAGATCTTTTGAAAGTGGTATGTCACCAAATACTATTACAAATAATCTAAGTGGTTGAAACAGAAATTAAAAACAAACAGAAAAACCAAAAGAACAGGGCTCTAATGGTAAATATGAAAGGGTTAAGAAAAGTTAGCTACCCACCCCAAATACCCACCCACCCCCTCCAAATACTCTCATTTTATTGCTCAGGCTATGTGAAGTTTTGTCTGAGATTCTCAAGTGATTCTAATGTACAATTAGGGTATTAGAACCATTTTTCAGTTATAATAGATTGAAAGAATAAACAAAACCCAATGAACTTTTGGTAACTCTTATTATACTTAGGGGGAAACAAATGAACTTTTTTTTTGCTTTTTGGGTCATACCTGGCGATGCACAGGAGTTACTCCTGGCTCTGCACTCAGGAATTACTCCTTGTGGTGCTCAGGGGACCATATGGGATGCAGGGAATCGAACCTGGGTCGGCCGTGTGCAAGGCAAACCCACTGTGCTATCACTCCAGCCCCCAACAAATGAACTTTTTTTTTTGCTTTTTGCTTTTTGAGTCACACTTGGCGATGCACAGGGGTTACTCCTGGCTTTTACACTCAAGAATTATTTCTGGCAGTACACAGGGTACCATATGGGATGCTGGGAATCGAACCCAGGTTGCCCTACCCACTATACTATTGCTCCAGCCCCCCAAATTAACATCTTTATACTTTTCATAGTTCCTACCCAAGTTGACCATATCCCAACTTTGCAAATCTTTTATGAGCTGGTAATTTTGTAGGTATTATTTCACAAGATCCTTATATTTCTTAAGTGAGTTCCCAGGTATCTTATACTTTTTGTTGCTATTTTCTATTTAATCTCTTTTCTACAGGATATTTTCTAAGTTATAAGAACATGTATTTTTTAATTTGTTGCTGCCACTATTTTTTTTTTTTTGCTTTTTGGGTCACACCCGGTATTATATTACACAGGGGTTCATGCACTTCCTGGCTCATGCACTCAGGAATTACTCCTGGCGGTGCTCAGAGGACCATATGGGATGCTGGGAATCGAATCCGGGTCGGCCATGTACAAGGCAAATGCCCTACCCACTGTGCTATTGCTCCAGCCCTTGTTGCTGCCACTATAAAGAAAACTACTAGTATCTCTTTTGTCTTCTTTTCCAACAAATAGGGTCTGATAGTACTAATCACAGTGAAAGTAGAGCCCCTCAAAAAATTCTCTGTTATGAAGTTGGTTTCATACACCAACTTCTAAAAATCTTAATCCAAAGTGTCCAGTTCCAAAGTGTCCAGTTCCCTTCTTCACAAGAATAGACAAGAACTACATTTAACCTCCCTCATCCTATGGTGACATCCTGTTTCTAAAAAACATGGTCTCTGGTAGAATGTCTACCACCTGTTAAAATGTAATACTAGAAAAGGCAAAAACTTTTTTTACAAAGAGAGAAAATACAGTTTACAATTACAAGAAGCCCAACTGTCATAGAATACTATGGCCTGGCTCATCTTGCTGTAAGTCAATACTCCTTATCTCCTCCTCGCAAATGAGCTTCAGATGGAAGCCACCTCATATCTTACAGGCCCTGTGACACCTGGTGTCAGGGGCATCAGGAGCTGGTGCAGGCACTGGGCAATCCACTGAGCTCGAAGCCAAGCCCCTGGACTCTAATCTCAGCACAAAGGCGGGGCTGAGATTTCACACGTATTACTTAACCGCTCTCCAAAAAGAAGGAAGAAGAAAAAGAAGAAGCAGCCAGCACCATGAATAAAATCATCACTCCTAGCCTTTCTGTCTGAAAATAACGAACTCTGCTGACATGTGGGCCATATTTCTGGTTTACTCCAAGTCTTTACTTGCTTAGGAATTCATTCTCCAACAAGCTTTGGTCTTCCTATCAATCAAGATTTCTAAATCCTGATTACTGCTCTAGTGAAAGCCCAGACACTGGACTGGGCAAGGGAAGACAGGCAAGGGAAAGGGAGAGGTAAGGCCAACACCAACCAGCCCTCTCTCTCCCCAGAACTGCCAACCGCACAGGGTCCTGGTATGGGTCTCACTTTCGTAAGGTGCAGGGATGACCTTCAGTCAAGTATTAGCATAAAGTGAAGAAGGCTTTGGGCTGGAGCGATAGCCCAGTGGGGAGGGCATTTGCACTGCATGCAGCTGAACTGGGTTCAATCCCAGGCATCCTACATAGTCCTCCGAGCACCACAAGGAGTGATTCCTGAGTGCCGAGCCAGGAGTAACTGCTGAGCATCGCCAGGTATGTACCCACCCAAATAAGAATGAAGAAAGCCTTGAACAGTGAACACTTTTAGAGTTCTGATAAGTTTAGTTATCCTACCAACCAGGTAAAAGTTTTTTCACCATGGGGGGCTGGAGCGATAGCACAGCGGGTAGGGCGTTTGCCTTGCACCCAGCCAACCCGGTTTGATTCCAAGCATTCCATAATGGTCCCCCCAGCACTGCCAGGAGTAATTCCTGAGTGCATGAGCCAGGAGTAACCCCTGAGCATCGCTGGGTGTGACCCAAAAAGAAAAATAAAAATTTTTTTCACCATGACAAACCAACTTCACAGTATCTACCAGGGATATCAGCAATGACCACGGAAACAGGTTTCTTTAGACAAGGGAAAAAAGAACAAAACCATCTTTTTATATTTTAACTTGAACCCCATGTAAAGTTAGAATGAGAAGAACTGAAACTTCAAACTTTAGCGTGAGTTTAAGAGAGAAGACATAGAACATTTGGGGGTGTGGAGGAACAGTGCCAGGGACAAAACCCAGGGCCGACCTAGGACAAGAAAGACAAGTGTTCCAGAGTTGATTTCTTAACACACCTCTCAAGCCCAAATAGACCTTCAGTTCACTCAAATGATCCTACAGCCTGAGCCAAAAAGGAGAGAGAAGAAGCCAAGGCTGATCTCAGTATCAGCACATGTGCTCCTACATCCACATTTTACTGCATAAGAATCTCCAGGCTTGGGGGCTGGAGGAATAGCACAGCGGGCAGGGCGTTTGCCTTGCACGTGGCTGACCCAGGTTCGAATCCCAGCATCCCATATGGTCCCCTGAGCACTTGGATTCGCAGAGCCAGGAGTAACCCCTGTGCATCGCAGGGTGTGATCCAAAAAGAAAAAAAAGAAAGAAAGAAAGAAAGAATCTCCAGGCTCTGCCTGCAGGAGGCTCAGGTTTCACTCCCCATATCGCACAGTGCCCTGGGCACTAACAGGAGGGCCCCTGCGCACTGAACTAGGAGCAGCCCTCAGCACTGCCGGGAAAAATAAGCAAATAAACAAACAAACAAATAAATAAATAAAATGTCAATTATATTAAGTGAGCATTACCTTTTCACAAAAGAAGAAAACAGCCCTAGACGAGGCTAAGCATCTTCCCCCTGGCTTCACAGCAACTTTTGGTGGGAAGTTTCCTCCAGTGCACTCTGCTGCCTTTAGATACAAACACTGGACAATTATCTCACTCATGTGGGCCTTATGATGGACTCAGATAAAGTCACTGATAAAATTCTGTTTTTAATTCAGCATGTGGTAGTGAGTTTCAAACACACCGTGAATTCAAATACTGAAACAACTCTGCTAGGACAGAAGGAGGGTTCAGAAGGTGCAACTCAAACAGGTGAGGTTTGACAGACAACTCCAACAGCGTCTAGATAAAAACAACCAATCCTCAATGATCAGCTGAGGATTTTAGAAAATTAATCTGGAAAACTGGAAGCATCTCAGTGAGAATGACAGCAGGTATCAGAGTACAAGAGGAGGAAGGAAAGGAACAGACTCTGCATCTTTCTTATCGCAGTCAGGGCACCCCAGCAATGCTGGGCGCCCGCTCTGTGCTGCCAGGCCTGGTGGTGCGACTGAGGGTCACCTAATGGCAGGAATGCTGGGACTCAGGTCACAAATGCCAGAAGTGCTGGAAAACTCCAGGCCTTCAAATGTCAGGCAGGTGTTTGACTTCTTGAGCCATCTCCCTGACCTCGAGGGATCCCGGGTTTCAAACAGCCTTCTTGCCAGTCTTTACCTTAAACCTTATTCTGTAAGGCCAGACTATATCACTGTCATCCCGTTGTTCGTCGATTTATTCGAGCGCACACCAGTAACGTCTCTATTACACTCAGCCCTGAGATTTTAGCAGCCTCTCCTTACTCATCTTTCCCAACGATTGGAGGCTCTTTCAGGGTCAGGAGAATGAGACCTATCATTACTGTTTTTGGCATATTGAAGCTACGGGTAGCTTGCCAGGCTCTGCCATGCCGGTGGGATACTCTCGGTAGCTTGCCGGACTCTCCGAGAGGTATGCATATATCTTTTACTGTATTTTGGGATATGAATACACCATGGGAAGCTTGCAAGGCTCTCCCATGAAGGCAATATACTCTTGGTAGCTTGTCAGGTTCTCCAAGAGGGAGAACAAGGCGATTACATGTCATGCGGCCGCTTTGCGGCCACTTTGTTTTCAGGAGCTTGGTCTTATGGTCTCTGGATGTTGGCCATTGGTGGGATTACACAGCACTGAGGGCAGTTTGTGGGTGTGGCTGCCAAGCTACTGGAAAATGGGGGGGTCTGGCTGGAGAAGGCCCAGTCCCGATCCGAGCAGGCTTGGCGAACTCAGCCCCGGGTCCCGCACACCTGGGTTCCTCTAGTACTAGTACTCTTTAATTACAGCTATGACCAAAAGGTTCTTAATTTAAAAAATAAATTCAAAAAATATAATATATATCAAAGGTTCCCTGGCCAACAGAACTAAATACGTATTGTGGTATTAAAAGTTCTTCGTCAAGGGGCTGGAGCGATAGTATAGTGGGTAGGGCATTTGCCTTGCACGTGGCTGACCTGGGTTCGATTCCCAGCATCCCATGTAGTCCCATGAGAACTGCCAGGAGTAATTCCTGAATGCAAAGCCAGAAGAGTAATCCCTGTGCATCGCCGGGTGTGACCCAAAGAGAAAAAAAAAAAGTTCTTCAGTCAAGTCCCAGTCTGTCCCAATTTTTAAGTTTCTCCTCCTCCCCCTCCTCTTCCTCCTCCTCCTCCTCCTCCAAGTTCTCTCTTTGTTCAGGTCACAGGGGGTGACTAGTTATTCCCAAAGCTCATACCTAGCTTCCTCGTCCCCCTTCTGGCTGGGTCTGGTCTCCTTCACCGATGTGAGACCTTCCAAAGGCAGATGGCACACAGGCTCTGTGTGTAGGAGCACTGGGTGATCCCACCACCCCCACCCACTGCCAGGCCCCAAGTCCAGAGCTGAAGTTGTCTCCCAGTACTGTCAGCTGGGGGCTGATAAAACAAGAATCAAACAAAAAGAGCTCTTTCCAGTCCTTCAACACACAAGCACTGCAGGAGCCTCGGGCCACAGCGGCGCACCTTAAAATCCTTTCAACAACCTAGGGTATCTTACATTCCAGAAAATTCCATGAGCAGGTATCTGCTGACTTCCAACAGATTACAGGCTCCTGACACGAAAAGGACCACCTCCTACAGCACAGCACCCACACATCCTCAATGGGCACTGGGTTGAAATCAAAGTGGCAGCGGCTTCTCCACCTGAATGTGGCCAAGACCAAAGACATCATCTTAGAAAAAACCCACACTCTACATGTCAACTGGTTCTCTAGACCCACAGATTTTAAATTCATAAGCTCGCATCCTGGCCTATTTATATATAGACCCTAATTATGAATCCCAAGTATTGGGCATGGCAGATCCTAATTTTCAAAAATCCCAATTGCATCATAGATAAAAATGATGTATTCTTTCTCACCAAGAAAGCACAGCTGTTTAGTTAGCAAATAAAAAACGGATGTGTGTGCATATTTCCGGCCACAAAATTCAGATCAAAAAACTGCATAATTTGAGAAACTATTTGCATGAGGCAGCTGTGCAGTACTGACAGCTGTAGGGGAATCACTGTATAATATCTGAAAAATAAAGCTGGTGAGGCTGAAATACCACTGCAGGCTTGGCACGCCTGCCATCTTACTACAGTGTCAGAGAACGCTCAAGCAGTAACAGTGTGCCCACTACATTCAAGGCTTTCTACCTTGGGTTAGGGAAGAGGAACAGGCAAACACTGGAAAGAAAGCTGGTGTCCAGGGTCCAGGATGTGGCTCAGTGGCACTGCCTCAAAAGTTCGTATGATAAACACGGTAAAGATGCAAGTAAACAGAGCAAAGCAGAGCTTGGCAAACACAGAAACCTGAACACTAGAAACCAGATGAATATGTGAAATAATTTCAAAAGGAAAAAAAGATGAGGCACGAAGTTCCACAAGTTAAAATGTGTTCTTGCTTTAAGAGGCATGTATGGCATGGGGGCAGAGGCCAGGAGCTATTCAGGAGAAAATTCCTGAGCGTTCTTTCAGAAGTTTCTGGAAGAAGGGGCCTGAGTGGATCTGGAGTCTTCAAAGATCACTGTGGAAACCACGGAAGTTAAATCAAGAAAGGAGAGGCTGGAACAGGAGTCCCCAAAGAGAGGAACGAGGAGTCCTGGTTGAGGCCGGGACAGGAAGCAGAGGGTGGCAGGACAGGCGGAACAAGGAAGGGTGTGCCAGCATCAATCCCAGTTTTAGCCTGGGGTTGGGAACCAGTGCCAGGGCCAGGGGCAGGCCTAGCAGGGACCAGATAGCTCTGTCCCCACCACACTGTCTCCAGGCCCTCGTCCAATCCCAAAGGGGCAGCCCATGCAGGGCCCAGATGACTGCCAACACCAGCAGCATGGCGCCCTCAGCCTTCATGTCAAACAGCAGGCGTGGTCAGCAGAGAACTTACACCAGTGCCCCTCGTCCCGTTGTTCATCGATTTGCTCGAGGCACCAGTAACGTCTCCATTGTGAGACTTACTGTTACTGTTTTTGGCCTATCAAATACGCCACGGGTAGCTTGCCAGGTTCTACCGTGTGGGCAGGATACTCACAGTAGCTTGCCAGGCTCTCCGAGAGGGATGGAGGAATCGAACCCGGGTCAGCTGCGTGCAAGGCAAACGCCCTACCTGCTGTGCTATCACTCCAGTCCCGTCCCTCCCTAACCCCCCAAAAAACAAGATGAATCCCGTAAAATGGGAAGCAATTTTCAATGAATCTGAAGTAGCATATGTTCACTGACCACTTGCCGTATATGCAGTATTGAAAGGCAGAGGTGTTGTGAGAGGGGCTGAGTGCAAGTGCAAGTGCTGGAGGCTGGGCTTGGCACCGAATGGTCTCTGAGCACCCCAGGGGCAACCCACAAGCAGAGGTGGAACAGCCTCCAAGCACCACTGGATAGGGCCCACAAACAGTAAGAGATGTTTAAAGCTAACAATCTTTGTGAAGGAGAAAATCAGCTACATCTCCAAGTGATATACACAAGTGGGCACAGTTCCTATACTCCATGGCAGGGTGTGTTTCCAGGGAGAGGAGGAGGGAATAACTGACTGAGAAGGAAACAAAGCAAGGAAGGGCATGGCTTTCCCACAGGCTATGAACAGAGCAGTGTGATGAACGCCAAGTCTGAAGGAACAGGAGAAACCAATGCCTTTAATTATAGAAACAAGTGTCAAATCCGAGGGACAAAATGTTTGGTTTGGGATAATTTTGGTCAGAGGGGAATGTCAAGAAATAGTGCCTACAAGGAGAAATTCAGGCCGGGCCTTACCACAAAGGTGGCAGGTCAGACTTTTGGGGAGAGAGGGAGAAAAAAGGGGTTGTGGATGCGCCAGGCTGGAGGGGAAGCCGGGTAAGGAAAGGAGAGGAAGAATGAACACCAGACTCAAGAGGTAGAGAGCATCCGACTGCAGGGTTTAAGCTACACGCTGTAGCCACTCCAGTGATGCGTGGCCTTTCAGAGCCTGGCCTGAGGGGGAGTTGACCCTGCCACCAAGACAAACGTTCTAAACACATAGCAGAGCACAGAAGCAGTGCCAGGGTGACCAGAAAGATGCAGGTGCTGTATACAAGCCTGAGGTGTACCATAAAGGGTGACAGGGCGGGGCAGCCAGGGGGCCATGGACACGGCAGGAGGGAGAAGTGCGCCAATAGGCTAGGAAGGGGGACACAGCACAGTGCTTTGGGAGGGAGAAGACATCGGTTTGTCATACATGGAGAACCCCTAGAGTGTCAACAAGACAGATGTTGGTCGGCCACACAAACAAAAACACTAGAATGCAAGGCTAAAAAGGAGTTCCAAAGCAGAGGCAGAGAACTGGGCAGATCCAACTGGGGAAACACCTAGTCAAGCAGCAGGAGGATGAGAGCAGAGGGCAGAGAAGCCAAAGCACTGTTCCGCGTGCCCGAGCAGGTCTCACGAGCTTCAGAGACTCGGGCCCTAACCGCACCCACAGGCCACTAAGCAGACACACAGCTACAGTAATGCCGGGGCTTAGAGGTGATGCGTAAGAACAAGAAACTTCAGTAGTGCCACAAGCCAGCTTCTGACCCTGGAATTTTCAACCACAGATATTTATACTGAGATATAAATTACCAGGAGGAGGCCCCTAAGCGTAGAGGACCAAGCCCTGTGCAGCAGCAGGTGTGGCTCAGAAACAACAAAGTCTTCCTTCAGCATTAACTCTAACAGTGAAAAAGCCACCTTAATTTCTAGCCCAATTCTACGCAAAGAGAGGGAAAGTTAAATATAACATGAAAAGGACAAATAGCATAAAAGAAAATATTTCACCAGATGAAGGATTTCAGCCCTAACACTGGAAAGCAGGGAAGACACTAAAAATATTTACAATGCACAGCAAAAGAGTCAACATTTTTAATATGTAAAGGATGCCTGTAAGTCAGTAAGGAAAAAAAGCTAGTAAACTATAAATAGCAATTTCTGAAGAATAAATGGAAAGGACTAATAAATAGAAAAACATGGCCTTCAGGGCCTGGAAAGACTACAGGGATAAGGCGCTTGCCTTTCATGGAGCAAACCCCAGTTCAATCCTTAGAACCGCACATGGGCTTGAGCATAGCCAGGTGTGCACCCACCCACCCCACCACTGAAAAAAGAAAAAGAAGAAAAACAAGGTTTTCAGCAACAACCAAACAAAAAATCACAATGGTGCGGCAAGAATGACAGAACAGCAGACAGGGTGCTTGCCTTGCACACAGCCAATCCAAGTTCGATCCCTGGGACCCCAGATCATTCCCCAAGCCTGCCAGGAGTGATCCTCGAGTCAGAGCCAGGAGTAAATCCTCGGCAGCAGCGGGTATGGTCCCAAAACCCCCCAAAAAAGACAATGGTGCACCCAAGACTTAGGAGAGATGGCATGCAGTCTTTAAAGCAGATACTGAAACAACTGCTCTAAAGACCATTCTGGTGATAAAGTGCTTTACAAGGCTCACACAGCAAATTTATTTCCAAAAATATATGCAAAAAATTAGACCAGTGTACAAAGCCATTTACATAAAGAAGTTCACTACAGCTTTGTCTATCATGTTGAAAAACCAGAACAACCTGGTTATGACATTCATATACATATACTTTTTTAAATCCACTTGTTGCAAGAATACATTAATATTCAATGTAAAAATGAGTGAAAGAAGGCGACTGACAACTTCTCTACAGAGCACAAGTGATACATGCTTTTGCGTGTGCTTACAAGGGTCAGACACTGGCCTCCTGCTCACAAAGCACATCTGCCCAGCTAAGCCTCACCCCTGACCCTTATACCTTCAAAGTCCAGAAGGATGTACAAGACCTTTGCTAGATCTCTCTAAGTAATACTATATGAGAGTGCCGGATCGTTTTACTCTAAGCACATTCTCTCACAGACCAAAAAAAAAAAAAAAGCTTCTAATAACAAAATGCAATGAAGGGTCTGTAGAGAAATTTGACTATTATAAGCAAATACAAGTTTAATGAGCAATAAAGATATAATAAACAAGAATACCAAAGAACAATAAAGATATAATAAATAAGAATACTTGAAGCATTCTCCTTCAAGCACTGTTTAACTAAAATAAGGATAACGAATTCAGGATAGTCCCACTTCTGGAAAGGTGGAAAGAGTAAACTACAGACTGTAGGAACACCGATAGCTGGAGAAAGCAGTCAGCAGGTGGGGAAGGACCCAAGGTGTCAGGAAATGCTGCTTCTCAAGTCACCACTATGACTTCTTCCGGGGCAGCGGGACAGAAGCCACCAAAAGGTCCTGATGCTATTTCCACACTGAGGACAAGGCTTCACGGAGGTGGGAAGGAGGGACTCGGGGTCACCAAGAGCACAGTTCCACCAGCACCCATGGACTTAAGTTTGGAAAAGAGGAAGGAGCCCCAGTGCCTGGGAGGGCTGGAGGTGACAGATGACAGAAAGCTGGTCTGCCTGGTCTGCTGGGAAATGGAGCCCCACCATGTAGAGTTCAGGAAGGAGCAAGCTGCAGCCAGTGGCAGTCCTAGGGCAGGGGGTCTTCCTGGAGGAGGGGACAGGCTGGGTCCGAGTCCCTTTTTCCAGGCCAATGTGGCCCACGCTCTCTCTCTTTTATTTACCCCAAGATGAAGAGAACAAGGAGATGGGAGAGGGTGGCAGAGTGCATCGAGCCAACACATCTCAACCGTGACTGCACATTAAGATGAGTGCTTTAAAAAAACAGTCAGAGCACTCTCCACACGCTCAGGCCGAGCCTCACCCACAAGTGAATCCCCGAAAAACCCAGGTATGTGGGACTCTGTGACTTAGAACTCCGGGTTCAACGGAACAGGGAACCAGGGAACGGAGATCCTATGCCCACCCGTATCCCCATCTCAGGCAACTCAGCAGTCACACCCAGAAGCCACCTCTGGCTGGCACGGGATAATCTCGTCATCAGCCACCATCCAGATCACATGTCCTTCTCTCCCGGGAGGGAGCATAACATGACGCTTGCCATGACCATGCACCATATCCCGAGTCAGGCTGGGTTCACTCGGGGCACCCCAGAGGGGGGGCAGGTGAGACCCCTCCCGCCCCAAGGGCCCCAGCCCCAGCGCCAAAATCCTCCAGAACTCAACTGCCGCCATGCTCGGCCGAGCCTCAGCCATGAGTGAACCTATTCCTGGACATCTCATACTTCACCCCACCCATACTCCAAGAGTACCGCACTACATTTGAAAGCAGGAGGCAACCGATTTTAGAGGGAAGTATTTTTTTTTTTACAAAGATATATACAAAAGCACACAAGGTCAAACTTTAACAACACGGTTAGTGATCTCTTGTAGGAGAGCTTAATGGCCCCTGGGTGAAATACAACAATCTCCACACTCTTTTCTCTAAGGAAACTTTTTTGTAGCATTTTCGGTGGTTTTTCATGACAAACAATACAAAACATATTATTTCGGTTCTGCTTTGGGGCATGGATTGCGGTTAGGGATGGAAACACCCGAAATATGGTGGCAGGAAGGTGTAATGGTGGTAGGATTGGTGTTTGAATAATAAATATAATTAAATATCGTGAACTACTTTATAAAAATAAAAAATTTAAAATAAATTTAAAAAATTAAAAAGCAGCCCGAGGGCAGGCAAAACTACCCGTGCCTTGTCCCAAACCTCCATTTCCTGGGTATTCTGGCCTTAGGTCATAAGAAACTCCTTGGGGACTTCGTATACACAGCCAAGGCGAAGCTGAGCAGGCAGCTCTAAGGGTTGTGAGCCTCCCTGGTCCCACAGAGCCATTCTGCTCATCCGTGACCTCACTCTCGGGGAGGCAGGAGTCCAGAGTCCACCTCAACACGAGCTCAGTGACATGGAGAGCCAAGATGGAAGCAATGTTCGAGTCACAGCTGGTAAGGCAGGAATGAGGACGAGGTCTGTTTGCCTGCTCGGGCCTCTCCAGCCACCACCTGAATGCATTCCATCTTCCTCTTGGGGCTCCCACTGCCAGCACACCCGGTCAGGACGTGGGTGATGGATGGCCTGGAGTGTTACCTTAGAGGGGGGCAGGGAAGGGAGCTCAAAGTCCACAGCAGTTTCATTCCAGAATCGCAGCATCCCTTCCCCTAGACTCTGCAAGGGGTCCTGGGGAGGGTTTTACGCTGGGACGCCACAAGCATTGGGCCGAGAAGCACAAGGCTTGGTATAAAGCTGGTTCTCAGAGATGATCTGATCAAAACAAAAGCGAGCTCTCCACTCGGGCATTCTACAAAAACTACTAAGACCATCCTGACAAAACAGGTGAGACACATGAAATAAACACACCTGACCGGCCTTCAGATTTTTCAAGCATCAATTCTACTTCCATCAGTGCATATTAATGCAAGTCACACCTCAAAACCGCACTATCCTTTCGCTGATCCACACTGGTACTTGACTGTGCTCCAGTCTCGTGTCTACTCAGAAATCTCATGGACATTCAAGTTCTAGATTCCCGGCCAAAAACTCACCAAGTTACTAAGTTCTACAAGTAAAAAGGGGGACCGTGAGGGTTAGAGAAGATTTAATTCCTCTGTACAAGGACCCCTCCACTCCCTATTCCCTATAAAATAAAGGAAGTACAGTTACAGGAAGCAAAGGGGTACTGATCCAGGCAGACCCTTGGAGTCGGCTATGCCCTGGGGACACCACACTGATGCCTCTCTCAGACCCCAAGGCACCTCTGCCACCAAAGCAGTGCCAGGCCAGCTCCAGGCAAACTTCTTGGGGAAAGAGAGAGGGTAGATTAAGGACAACAAAGCAGATAAACTTCCAAAAGTATGGGTTAGAGTATTTTTTATTTATTTATTTTTTTGGATAGAGTCCATGCAGCATTGGCGAATCCACGCAGGCAAACAGTTCTAGAGTTACTTTGCTAGCCTAGAGAGAGTATTTTTGAAAGGGAAAACTTGATTATAGGTACCCTTTACAATGAGCTCTGGGGCTGGGGTGAAAAACACAGCGGGTAGGGTGGGCGCCTGCCTTGCACAAGTGGACCAGTTTCGATCCCCCAACCACCACCAGGAGTGACCCCTGAGCATAAGCCCTGAGCACCAACCAAAAGACAAATTTTTTTTTTCTTTTTAATTTAAAAACATCCAATGAACTTTCTAGGCAGTCAGTACTTGCAAGGAGAAGCTGAACTAAAGCCAGAATGAGCAGAGCCGTGAAACCAGGTAGGCCAGAGACTGCTCTGAGAAAAAACCCAAGAGGCTTGGGGTACAAGATTCCATGAAGTTATGCACCACGGAATGCTTCACCCAGACACATAAACCTGTACAATGGCACTTATTTGCCAAGGAAGTAAAACAAGAAGGACACCATCTCCGCACACGGCTTTTTTTTGGGGGGGTAGGGACTAGCCGGCTGGGAGTAGGGGGGGACACACCTACCTGGCGGTGCTCAGGGATCACTCCTGGCTCCGTGCTGAGCCCATTCCTGGAGGTCTCAGGGGGCCACACCACATACCAGGGATCAGACGCCCTGCTCGCCTTCCTACTCACAGTCCAACCTTTTTTTTTTTTTAAACCTACCTGTTTGAGGGTTTATTTTACTTATGGTTCCGTTTTTTAACTCTTAAAGGGAAAACAGCAGGAGTTGGAGCTATGAGAGAACATCAGGGAGGGCGCTGGCCTTGCACACGGCCGACCCGGGTGCCACCCCCAGCACCACTCAGCACCCCCCCCACCCCGCCTGCCCCCCCAGGAGCGAACCCCGCCGGGTGTGGCCAAAAAAACAAAACCCAGCGACGCCGCAGCGGTGACGCTCGAGCGGGGCAGTTCAAGCTGAATCTTGTTTGCAGCCTCGCGTGAGCACCGGCTTTATTTTTTGAGGCGATCACCGGAGATTTCCAAATAAGTAACTTAACACCTCCCCCCACGCCCCCCACGCCCCCCGGCGCACGCCCGGGGCGGGCCGGGAGCTCAGCACAGAGAGGCGCCCCTCGGGCGGGCAGCTCCGGGACGACCCCGGGAGCTGACGGGGCGGGGGCGGCTCGGTCCGAAGGTGCAAACCCGGGCCGGGAAGGACAGAAAAAAAAAAAAAGTTTGCAAAGTCGCGATCACCTCCGCCTCGGAGCGCGCGGACGCGCCGGGGCCACGCGGGGGCCCCTCTCGGCGCTGGGGGGGGTCGCGCGGCCCCACGCCCGCACGGCGGGCACGACCGGGGGGCTCCCGTGCAGGGGGGCGTCCGCCCGCGGACCTGTCACCTCGGCGCCCCTCGCGCGCGCGACGCGGGAGGCCCCGGCCCTGGGGGTCCCCCGGGCGCCCCACCGGCTCTCGGCCCCGAGTCCCTCGGCGCCGCCCCCCGCCCCGGCCGCCTCGGGGCGGAGAGGCCGGCGGGGACCCCCGGGGCGCCGCGCCCAGATCCCCGGCCCCGCGCGGCCTCCCGGGCGGCCCCGCAGCGCCCCGTTTCTCACGGCCCCCAACATGGCGTCGGCCGCCGCCGCCGCCCGCGACGACGACACCTCCGCGCGCCGCCCGCGACGGCCCCGGCCCGCCGCCTCCGGCTCCTCCCGTCGGGCGGCCCCGCGGCCTCGGCGCCGCCGCTTCACCTACCCCGCCGGGCGCCACGTCCGTCCCCGCAGCTCCCGGCCTCCCTCAGGGAGCGCGGCCCCGCGCAGCCCGCGCGAGCCCGAGCGCCGCGGCCGCCGCTCGCAGGTGACTCCCGCCCCCGGCCCGCGGCCGCTCCCAGCGCGCCACGGCCGCGCCCCTGCGCGCGCACGGCCCCGCCGCGCCGCCGCCTCCCGCCGGGCGCGCGCGCGGGCACGGCCCCTCCCCCACACGCGCGCCCCGCCCTCCTCGGCCCGCCCACGCCCCGCCCACGCCGCCCGCGCCGCGCGCTGTGGGGCGGGGCCCGCGCGGAGGCCACGCCCCCTCGCCGCCGCCGCCTTGGCGGGGGTGCACGTGCTGACGGATTGCCCACGGCCTGATCTGTCTCTGGCACCAACTCCAGAGCTTTGCTTTTCTTTTTTTTTCTTTTTGGGTCACACTCGGCGATGCACAGGGGTCACTCCTGGCTCTGCACTCAGGAATTACTCCTGGCGGTATCGGGGGACCATATGGGATGCTGGGAATGGAACCCCGGTTGGCCATGTACGAGGCAAACGCCCTACCCGCTGTGCTGTCGCTCCAGCCCCACCCTCCAGATATCCTTTTTAAAGGAGGGGGGTGCCCTGGTGTCGGACGTCCACCCCAGCCTGGCTGCTCCTGCGTGGCCGTCCTGCAGCTCCTACCTCCTTGCCCCCCCTGCGGCCGCCCTCTCCCACCGCAGCCTGCTTCATTCTGCACTTTCCGCTCATCGCGGAGCATGGACCCGATCCACCACCACCTCCTTAATAACATGCACGAGATGAAATGAAACCTGCTGGCATGTCACTGGCGCTGTGCAGAGGCCGCAGAGCCGTCTGCCAACGCTGGGTTGGGGGCTGTCTGCTTGATCTCCCTCTTGGACCTTTGTGGGACCCTGAGCAGGTGTGACCCTCCCCGCCTCCTTCCTCCTGCTCTCTGAGCTACCTGCTGTGGGGCCACAGTCCCCCCTCCCCACTTCTGTTTCTAGATGCATCTTTTTTTTTTTTAGTCACACCCCACGATGCACAGGGGTTACTCCTGGCTCTGCACTCAGGAATTATTCCTGGTGGTGTTTGGGGGACCATATGGGATGCTGGGAATCGAACACAGGTTGACTGGTTGACCCTGTGCAAGGCAAACGCCCTACCCGCTGTGCTATTGCTCCAGTCCCTCATCTCTTTTTTCAGATTAGTACCAGAGCAAAATGGGCAAGAAGGAGTTTGCAGGAAGGGGCCTGCATTTCTCGGGATGAGGGCACGCACGCAGGGACACTGCTGACCAGAAGCTTGCTGTCCCGCTAGGCGGGAGAGGTCAGCTGAGGTGGAATCCCGGCCTCCTGCATGCCAGGCATGCGCCCCGGTGTTCTGAGTTCTCTCTCAGCCCTTTTCAGTGGGGCAACCTGCAAGGTCCCTGGCTAACAGATCTTGGCCAGCTGGCCTTTGCTGTGAGGTCAGATTGCTCCCACCCCTGCTCCCCTTTCAGCGCTTGGAGTGCTGGGTGGAAAAAAAATGACAGATTTGAGCTTCGCCAGAGTCACTTTAGAATTTAAGATTCGGGGGCTGAAGCGACAGCCCAGTGGCTAGGGCTCTTGCTTTGCACCTGGCAGAGCGGGTTTGGTCTCAGCATTCCATTTGCCCCCCCGTCCCACCCCCCAGGAGTCATTCCTGAGTGCAAAGCCTCAGGAGTAAGCCCCAAGCATTGCCAGGTGTGGCCCAAAATACAAACAAAAAATTTTTCAGTAAAATTAGAGATTAGAAGTTTCTGTCTGACTGGCTATCTGAGTCAAGCCTGAGGGTTAAGCCCCAGCAGCGGTGGTCACTAGCGCATTAGTAGTCACTCTTGCTCTCCTGCTTCTCGTACACTTAGTTATCCACTCCAAAACACAATCTGATTGGATCTTAGACACCTGAGGCGAATATACACCTGAGGTCAAACAAAACCTGGATCCTTTCCTTTGTAAGCTTGAGGATAATAAATGCATTTACCCTATTGCATTTTATGGAGATTAATGAGTTAGGATTTAGAAAGCAGAGTGGCACAAGGCAAATGCTTCAACATGCTAAATAAAAAGTATATCAATGTGGTTAATGACATATATAGTGTGTGTGTGTGCTGATACACATAAGTGCACACATGTACCTGATACATTAGTTTCGTTCCAAGAATCTGCACATCAAAAATCTGAAGCAATGATTTAAAACATGTGGGGTTTTGTGGGGTTTGTTCTGTTGCCTGCATGCTTGGTTTTGGGGGGCTTTGTGAGTGGTTTTGTTGTTGTTGTTGTTGCCTGAACACTTTGTCCCCTCCCTGGGCTGTGTGTGAGCTCCAGTTTGAAACTACTGATTACGAACCATACTTGCAAATATTTAGCATCTGCCCCCATGCAGTCATTTAAATTAAAATTTCAGTTCCTCAGCCGCACCAGGCCACATTTCCACGGTTTGCCAGTCATAACCTGCACTCAACGCCTGAAGAATTTCTGCCAGAGCAGAAAGTCCAGCTGAGAGCACTGACCCAGCTGGCCAGAACCAGGGGTGCGGGCATCGGCGCCTGACTCAGCGGCGCAGTGCAGTGCCCTGTGCCAATCAAGAGAGATCTCTGAGTCTCCCTTCGCTTCTGGGAAACGCAGATAAAACGAGGAAGCAGCTCTGGACTGCTGAGCAAGGGAAATGAGAGAGGCCATGAACAGTGGCTGGCGGGGCGCCTGAAACACCGGGACCTGAGAGTGATCCGAACATTTGAGTTCAAATGAACTCTATTCCAAAGCCCTAAAAGGGGAGGACCACTCCTTACCAATGACGTGGATTCTGGAAAAGACCAAAGACGATGAACTTAAGTAGAGAGCAGAGCTTTCGAGGGGAGGCAAATACCCAGCCTGTGATCACCCTTGATTCCTTCGTTCCTCGCCCATCCACAGACCCATTGGGGTCCTTAGGCAGGGGGCAGGTCCATCCACAGAGCTGACACCCTCCCTCCCATCCCCAGCCCACCCCTCTGCCTCAGAGAGGATGCAATCGAGTGGATCCCGTGTTTCCACCCCTTGCACACGGCCTGTCTCTCCCAATAGACCCCTTCCCTGGCTCCAAGGCCGTCAGTCCCTAACCAGGCACATCAGGGCCCCTGAGAGTGGACCTCTGACTTTGCAAATGCTGCAGCTTTCTGCAAGTGTCACAGATGACCTGGCGCTGTGGATTCTAAGGTATGGCAAGCATCCTCTCCGTGTTCTTCCCCAGCCGCATCTTCGGAGAGTTAGGTGCGGGTGAGAGCATCTGAGAAGCAGTGTTTTTTGCTGAGGGAGGCAGAGGTTGGGATCTTTCTGGGGCACTTGGAGCCATAGGCTGGCTCCTTGCCAGGTCCTCGTGGGGCCCCTCATGACCCCAATGCCTCTTTTACACTTCAAAGTTGACCGGCGCCACCAAGCCCCACTCACAGTTGGCCTCGTGTCTCCTTTAAAATCCACCAAGCTCTTTTCTGCTTAGGAGCCCCACTTCGCTGGCCCTCCCCGAGATGGTCCAGCCCACGCCCCTCCAGGCCGAGGTCAAGGTAAGGGCTCCTGGTCACCTCTCAGGCATCTGAGCCCCTGCCCTCTGTCTCCCCTCTGCCTCTCAGCGCTGATGGCCCTCTCTGGAAATGGTTGGGTACACACCACCTCCGTGCTTCCTGCCCTTCCTCCCTCCCCTCCACACTGGGACCTTCCCCTGAATGCTCCAGTGGAGACACGGGTGTGAGAGCTGGAGGGAGAGGAGAAACGTTCTCGCCCCTTGGGCTTCCGGCAGGCAGCTCCTGTCACAGTGCTCCTGGCTCCAGTCTCAACCTCAGGAATACTCTTCTCAAGGGAAGGAGCAGACCAGCCGAAGCTCAGGGGCTGCTCCTGGCTCTGTGTTTGGGAACCACTCAGGCCGCAAAGTCTGTGTCAGCCGACTGAACTCTCTCTTTGGTCCAAATACTGGTTTTCATCAGTGGAAAGGGGCTGTCTGCTAAAAATAAAAGACAATTAACCTGATAATTTTTTTCCCTCCTAATTCTTTGCTCATGTGTTGTACATTTTCATTGGATTACTGTTTTTTATGCCCACAAAAATTAAAAATGCTAAAAATTTAAAAAGCAAGCTGTGATCCCAGAATCACAGGACTGAAAGGGAACTTAACATTCATGAATGAGGTGGATTCCATGAAATAGCAAGGAGAGGATGGGTCACAATTTAAAACTAACTGGAGAGTCCCCGATACTACTCACCTCCCCCATAATTTGTACGTTGGTGTTGGGTTGGGATTTGTTTTTGGTGTCTTGCTACTTCCAAGTGGTGGAAGAGTGGAAGGAGAGAAAGAGAGAGAGACAGACAGACAGGCAGAGTTCGGAGCACACTGTCTCTGCCCAGAGACTATTCCTGGGGCGGTTTGGAGGATGGAACTAGGGTTGGTCACATGCAGAGGAAGCCCCCTAGCCCCTGTCCTATCCCTCCGTGCAGACTGTTATCTTGACCCGTCAGTGCGGTGAGTCCCTCCCTGTGCCCCTACTATCTCGAACTCTGCCAGGGTCTGGCTGCCAACTCCGGAATCTGCCTGCACAAGCGTCTGGGTGGGCCCCAGTTGTGACCCCTTGTTCAAGCGGATCAAGGTCTGGGTTTCATGCAGATCAGAGGTTAGAGACTGGGAGACTTCAGGGTCCCATGTGCAGGCATCTTTGTGGGCTGACTCGGGGGTGTCTGCAGGGCTGTCCTGGGGGAGGAGTGTTTAAAGGAGGCCAGCGTCAGAGCGACAGTCCAGCGGGTAGGGTGCCAGCCTTGCACACAGCCGACCTGGGTTGGATCCCCGGCATCCCAAGTGGTCCCTGGAGCACCGCCAAGGGTGATTTCTCAGTGTAGAGCCCTGAGGAATCCTTGAGCATTGCTGGGTGTGACCCAGAAACAAAACCAAACCAAAAATCAAAAAATGGCTTTTTGGGTTTTTTTGGGTTTTTTTTTTGTTGTTGTTGTTGTTGTTGTTTGTATTTTTTTGCTTTTTGGGTCACACCTGGCGGTGCTCAGGGGTTGTGCCTGGCTCTGCACTCAGGAATTACTTACTCCTGGCGATGCTCAGGGGACCATATGGGATGTTGGGGATCAAATCCAGGTTGGCTACATGCAAGGCAAACGGCCTCCCAGCTGTAATATAGCTCCAGCCCCCCTAATGTTTTAAATAAAAATAAAGGCAGCTGGGGCCTCCATGTCCACTGGTAAGAGAGCAGGGGGCAGAGTCTGGCCAGGGCCAGTTGGGGAGCAGCGGAGATCCTTGCTAGTTGGTCACGCTTTGGGGAGTGCCCGGGGCGTTTTCTGTCCCTTGGTGTCCCCTGCCTGCCTGCTGATCTGTTCCCAACTGTCCCTTGATAACGCATCCCACCTCGATTAGCTCTTGGCCTGGCCTGGGTGGGGTGGGTCTGGGAATGGCCCTTGGGGTCCGAGATCTGATCGGCACCGCCACCAGCAAGGTTGACAGGTCACTGGGAGGGTTGGGAGGGAGGGGCCACTCCCAATGGTGCTCCAGGGCTGCTCCCGGCAGTGCTCAAAGGAGGTGACTGAGCAAGAACTAGGCATCCCCGTGCAGAGAGCACTCAGCCCTGCCAGCTGCCAGCTGGGCCCCGGGTCCCTGTCTGCACTCCGAGTTCCTCTCTCCCCACACTCCCCCTGCCCTGTTCCACATGGAGAGCACAGCACCCTTAGGTGGGGGCTCTGGTGTTCCCTGCCCTGCTGCTGGGGATCTCTTTCCCGCCTGCTCTGGGACAGTTGTTTGGTGGTTGTTGCTGTTGTTGTTGCTGTTGGAGTTGGGGGCGAGGGGTTTTGGGGGTTTTCTTTGGCTTTTGGGGTAATACCAGGAATGCTCAGGAGTAACTCCTGGCTCTGCACCAGGACGGTAGGGTGATGGAACCCAGGGATGGAACCCAGGTCGGCCATGTGCAAGGCAAGCGCCCTCCCCACTGTCCTGTCACTCCAGTCCCTGGCTGGGACAGTTTTCCCAGCGAGGGGACTGCCCTCAGCCCAGAGACCCTCCTGCCCTGGCTTGGCTCACTGGGGTTCCCCGGGGCACTCGCCTCCATTCGCCCCTGCTGGGGTGTGGATTTGCTCTGAGGGAGGAGGCAGTAACCGGTTGCCTTTGTCTCCTATTACCCACCACCACCACCCGCCCCAGCTCAGGGAGCTTTTAGCAGGCGTGTGGATTCACTGCTTGAAAGGTTTGTTGTCGGGGCTGGATCGATAGCATAGCGGGTAGGGCGTTTGCCTTGCACGCGGTCGACCTGGGGTTCGATTCCCAGCATCCCATATGGTCCCCTGAGCACCACTAGGGGTAATTCCTGAGTGCAGAGCCAGGAATGACCCCTGTGCATTGCCAGGTGTGACCCCTAAAAGCAGAAAAAAAAAGATTTGTTGTCAATCTTAGTTTTCAGACCGCTGTTCCTTGGACCATGTTCACATTTATCTTAGAATACATTCATGTTTGCATTTAAAAATACTATCCTTATTTATTTTTAGGGCTGGAGCGATAGCACAGCGGTTGGGCTTTCACCTTTCACACGTCCGACCCGTGTTTGATTCCTCCGCCCCTCTCGGAGAGCCCGGCAAGCTACCAAGAGTATCGAGCCCACACAGCAGAATCTGGCAAGCTACCCGTGCGTATTGGATATGCCAAAAACAGTAACAATAAGTCTCTCAATGAGAGAAGTTACTGGTGCCCACTCAAACAAATCGATTTATTTTTAAAAAATTATTTTCTGGGGCTGGAGCGATAGCACAGCGGGTAGGGCGTTTGCCTTGCACGCGGCCGACCCAGGTTCGATTCCCAGCATCCCATATGGTCCCCTGAGCACCGCCAGGGGTAATTCCTGAGTGCAGAGCCAGGAGTAACCCCTGTGCATTGCCGGGTGTGACCCAAAAAGTAAAAAAAAAAAAAATTATTTTCTGCACAGAAATTGGATCTTGACTTACAGTGTTTTCACCTATAAAGCTGGTGTGCATCAAGGGTCCTGAAAGTGCCCCCCGCAATGGTTACCAATGGATGGGGATCACACCTCTCCCAAATCAGCTTATATATTACTGACTGGGAGAACACTTATTTGTCACAGGACAAAGGAACTAGTTTCATGCTCATCTCTGTCTTGTCAAAACATAAGGCCTAGGAGCTAGAGCAATGGTACAGGGGATAGGATGTTTGCCTTGCTGTAGACCCGCGTTTGATCCCTAGTACCCCAAATGGTCCCCTGAACACTGCCAGGAATAATTCCTGAGTGCAAAGTCGTGAGTAATCCCTGAGCATCACCAGATGTGGGCCTCGAACCAAATCAAGCCAGACAAAAAAATCCACAAGGCAAACCCCCTATGCTAAAATAGATACCAAGGGGCTGGAGAGACAGTACAATGGGTAGGGTGTTTGCCCTGTACACCGTCAACGCAGGTTCGATCCCTAGCATCCTAGATGGTCCCCCAAATATCTCCAGCAATAATTCCTGAGCGCAGAGCCAGGAGTAATCTCTGAACATGGCCGAGTGTGGCCCAAAAATCAAAATAAAATAAAATAAATGTCAAGCGGAAATAGCATATAAAATATGTAAATTTTTTTGGGCCGGAGCGATAGCACAGCGGGTAGGGCATTTGCCTTGCATGCGGCCGACCTGGGTTCAATCCCCGGCATCCCATATGGTCCCCCAAGCACTGCCAGGAGTAATTCCTGAGTGCAAAGCCAGGAGTAACCCCTGAGCATCACTGGGTGTGACCCAAAAAAGCAAAAAAAAAAAAATAAAATAAAATATGTAAATTTTTTTTTAAAGAAAAGAACATATCAATAGACAACTCTTATTTTTTTATCTCCTAGTAAGATCATGGGCTGGAATGATAGCACAGCGGGTAAGGCATTTGCCTTACACGCGACCATTCCGGGTTCGATTCCTCTATCCCTCTCGGAGAGCCCGGCAAGTTACCGAGAGTATCCCGCCTGCATGGCAGAGCCTGGCAAGCTACCCGTGCATATTTGATATGCCAAAAAACAGTAACAAGTCTCACAATGGAGATGTTACTGGTGCCCACTCGAGCAAATCAATGAACAACGGGACGACAGTGCTACAGTGACAGTGCAGTGCTAGTAAGGTCATGTTTGACTTTTCCTCCATATCCTTCTAGAATAAGTGAGTACAGTTTCTTTTTTCTCCTCTTCTTTCTTTACCTTTCTCCCCCCGTGCCAGGAACGGAACCCAAGAGCTCTTGCATGTGAAGCACGTGTTCTCCTCTGAGTGCCATCCCTGGCCTGTTTTGTGTTTTTAAAAGCACTAGACTCAATCTTGGGTTCCTTTTGCAGGGAAGCAGAAGTCCCGTTTACATAGTCAAGCCCGTAAAGACACAAGGGGTGCTTTCTTCTGTAGAAAATTCCTAAGTGATTTGCACATTACCTCCCATGCCAGGAGAGGAAAATTATACAACAAATGCCTTATTCCTTAATATTAACTCCTGGAGATGACAACAAAAATAGTACTAACTGCCACAGTTCCTGAGTAAGCTAGCCTTCTGGAAAAGGAGCTGGGAGTAAGCACATCTCCTGCAAACTTAGGACCCTGCCCTCAGCTACTTTTAAGGCTGGTGCCAGATTAAGTAAAATGTAACTGAAATGTTAAATCCGAATATTATCAAGAGCATTTCCCTGGAAAGGTGTTCACATTGCAGCTGACTACTATCCGTAAGTCATTCATACTTCGCTTACGTGACTTAACTGTTCCAGGCTTCATTTGTCCTCCTGCAAGATCTGCAAAATAAGGCAGGGGAGCTATAAATCCTTCCATCCAGGGATTATAAAGATTACGGATGATATAAATCAAGTACTTAGCAAAAGAGGGTTTGCGGTAAACAGGGATTGGTGGTGATATTACTGAAGCAAATGCGGCCACAGTTGAAATGTAAAAAACTACATGAAAAGGCAGGAAAGGGGCTGAAGTGATAACACAGCGGGGAGGGCATTTGCCTTGCACGTGGCCCACCCAGATTCCATTCCCAGCATTCCATATGGTACCCCAAGCACCACCAGGAGTGATTCCTGAGTGCAGCGTGACCCCTGTGCATCGCTGGGTGTGACCCCCCCCCAAAAGAAAAGAAAGAAAAGGCAGGAAAATGGGCTATTAAACCTCAGTGAGGCGGGTTTAGATGCCTGAACGATTCTCTCAAAGATCCTTCCTCCTCTTTCCCTCCTCCGGCTGAGCGTGCTGTGTGTGCTGTAAGCGTGCTGGGGACCCCAGGCGTCAGGATCGACCCGGGACTCCCACAGGCTGAACCCAAATGTGGTCGAGTTCTTGAAGCCACTCGCTCACCCATCTAGCAAGCCTGGAACACAAACACAAAGACAAGAAACCCTGCACAAACACGAACACAAGAAATGATTTGTGAAAAAACATTCTAGGGCTGGAGCAACAGTGCAGTGGGGAGGGTGCTTGCCTCCAGGGTGGCCAACCCAGGTTGGGTCCCCGGCATCCCGTATGGTCCTCAGAGCACCACCAAGAGTGATTCCTGACTGTGGAGCCAAGAGTGACCCCTGAACACTCTCTTGTGTGCCCCCTCCCACACACAAAAAGCCACATTCTTGGCCAGGTTTCCCTCTGATCACCTCAATGTCCCAGCACACTTCTGCACCCCTGACCTTCACCAAAACCCACCAAGCTGAGTCCTCAGGCAAGGGGGAAGGGTGGCAAGACATGCAGGCAAGGTCAGAGACAAGGGGACATCGGGTTTGAGGAGAAGGATCGGCAGCTGCACCCAGAGTGGCCCCTGGGGGGACGCTCCATGGCCCGGCCGGGCAGTCACCCGCTCACCCCACTCAGTGCTATTTATCGCCCAGTGACTCACACCAAAGGAAACCAAATTGGAAATGAAACTAAGTAGCCAGACAGCCGAAACCACCCAAACAGGGCAACGAGAGGCAGAGGCAGGGACCGGGCCCTGTGGCCAGCGGGGCACAAGCTCCTTGGGGTCCCAGGGGGCTTTGCTCAGCCCTCAGGAGAAGTGCAGAGCTGCGACTGCTCCCCCCCCCCACTCTGCTGCCTTTGCAGGGAGCTGTGCCTCCTCGCTATCCTCCACATCCCACCTCACCCCCGGTCCCTCGTTGCCTCATTTTCTCCTGGTCTCTGCCGTCCTGAGGCAGGAGTCCCTGTCCCTCACCCTTGCGTCCTCCCCCAGAACCATCCTCCCTGGAAACTGAGTGCCGGGTAGCCGCATCCAGATAGAGACAGGTACACGGGGGTCAAAAGCCAGACCGACCTGCGGAGGGGCTCCCCTCTGGGGACAAAGCCAGGTGAGAAAAGACACAGGCACTCGGTCTAGCTTTTTTCCCCGCCTTTTGAGTCATACCTGCTGATGCTCAGGGGTTACTCCTGGCTCTGCACTCAGGAATCACTCTTGGCGGTGCTTGGGGGACCCTGTGGGATGCCGGAGATCGAACCCAGGTCAGCTGCCATGCAACGCAAATGCCCTCCCCACGGTCTTATTGCTCCTGCCCCTCGGTCTAACCTAGTAACACTGCAATGTGTTCACTTATCACAGAAACATCTGTTGGCCAAGCTAGTTATTATTCCCTGAGTTGGGGGTGGGAGATGGAGAGGGGTCGCCTCCTCCTCCTGGGATACACAAGGAGCCAAAGAAGAAAGAAAAGAAATAGAAACGGGCGACATGTGAGAAATTGCTGAGGGGCTGAGTGCCATAAACATAAACATCAGAGGCGTGTTTATGGGGAGGGCAGGAGAGAGAACACAGTGGCCGGGTGCTTGCCTTGCATGTGGTTGACCCCAGTTTGATCCCGGGCGGCTGCGTATGGTCCCTGAGCCCCACCGGGAGGGACCCCTGTCTCTGGGAGTTTAGCTGCCCGGCCTTCACTCAGCCCATCTCGGTCCCCCTCCTGTGGTCAGCAGCCGGCACCATCTTCGTCTACTGCCCTGCACCCACTCTCAACCAGATTTCACTCGTAAATGATTCTAGAGAAGCCGCGGGGTTGGCCAAAGGTGACTAATGGACAGTACCGGGCCACTTTCCATCAGGTGACCCTCACCAGCCGGTACAAGGACATGACAGTTGATGCAAAGATGCAAAATCTAGAGGCAAGTGCTGGGAGAGGCCCCCGGTGACCCTGCGCAGAAGCATCTGGGTGGACACCAGAGAATCAGGCTGGTCAGAGCAGAGCGAGGCTGGCAGAGCCCCAACCAGACGAGCTTGGCGTGACACTGGGGAGCAGCCGTGTTGCACTGGCGCTTGTTTCTCAGAGTTTGGGGCAGTGCTGGGAATTGAACTTCGGCAGTAGCAGGCAAGTGCTCTACCTCCGAGCCCATCTCTGGTCCCCGATGAGCAGTTTGAACTCAGCTGGGAAAGACAGAGGCAGGACCCTTCCTGTCCAGTGACAGCAAGAGGGCAGAGCTACGGGAAAAGCATCCCGAGCTGGCAGCTTCGGACTCAGAGAAATGGCCAAGGGAAGTGGGGTTGGGAGGGTGAACAGGTAGGACTTGCTGGCTCACGCAGAGACGGTCAGAGGATGCCGGCCATGAAGACCAGCTCCTGGAGTTAGGAGGACTCGGGGCTCCTGGCAGAGTGTGTGACCCTCTGGCTGAGCCAAAGACGCTGGGGGAGGGGCTGCTCTGAGAATGTGGGGAAAGGGTTAAGAATTATCTGGAGGAGTGAGAGAACGAAGGGCAGGTACTCGCAATTAGCCCCTGGTCTAATCCCTGGTACCACATGGTTCCCTTGAGCACTGTTGGGAACCCCATTCTCCCCTGCCCTACACCCCCCCACACACACACACTACATGCAAAGAAAAAAACTGTTTATTTCTTTCTTTTCTTTCTTCTTTTGCTTTTTTTTTTTTTTTTTTTGCTTTATGGGTCACACCCGGCAATGCACCGGGATTATTCCTGGCTCTGCACTCAGGAACTACCCTTGGCAGTGCTCAGGGGACCATATGGGATGCTGGGATTCGAACCCGTGTTGGACGCGTGCAAGGCAAACACTCTACCCGCTTTCTTTTGGGGCCACGCCCCGTAATGCTCAGGGGTTACTCCTGTCTCTGCCTCTGCACTCAGGAATTACTCCTGGCGATGCTCGGGGGTTGATATGGGATGCTGGGGATCGAACCCGGGTCAACTGCATGCAAGACAAATGCCCTACCCGCTGTACTATCACTCCAGCCCCTTTTATTTATTTCTTAAAAGCAAAATAGTTTTGCTATTTTAGAAAGTATGAGGAGAGAGAGAGGGAGGAGAATGAGAGAGAGAGAGCAGAGACAGAGAGAGTCCCATAAGTCCTATATCCACAGGGGCCGGAATGATAGCACAGCAGGGAGGGCTGTCTTGCATGCGGCCTACCCAGGTTCAATGCCCGGCATTTCCCATGGTCCCCTGAACACCACCAGGAGTAATTCCTGAGTGCAGAGGCAGAGACAGGAGTAACCCCTGAGCATTACGGGGCGTGGCCCCAAAAGAAAACAAACAAATAAATGAATGAATCCTTTACCCCCAGCTGGAATGGGCCAGCTCCAGGCTGGGGGAACAGAGTGTTGCCCCAGGCAGGTGTTAGATGAAACCTGCAGTGTTACAGGGTTACCTCTCTCCTTCACCTCTGTGGGCAGGGAGGGAGGAGTCGCTAGCCTACCGTCAGTAGGGGGCAGGGTGCCAGGCAGGAGGTGTGGGGCTCACGGGGGCTGGTGAAATGCTAGGTGAGAGCCTTCACCTCACTGGCTTCCCCAGAACTATCAGGGATCATGCTGAGCACAGAGCCAGGACAGACCCCGAGCACAACTGGGCGTGGCCTAAAAACCCAACAAACCCCCAATGAAAGAAAATCAGCGGGTAGGGCGTTTGCCTTGCACGCGGCCGACCTGGGTTCGATTCCTCCATCCCTCTTGGAGAGGCCGGCAAGCTACCGAGAGTATCCCGCCCATATGGCAGAGCCTGGCGAGCTCCCTGTGGCATATTTGATATGCCAAAAACAGTAACAACAAGTCTCACAATGGAGACATTACTGGTGCCTGCTCGAGCAAATCGATGAACAACAGGACGACAGTGCTACAGTGCTACAGTGCATGATAATTGAATATAACTGATCGAAAAGAGAGAAGCCTTAGGGCTCAAGGCTGGCACAGGTTTTGCATATAGGAACCCAGATTTGATTTCTAGCAAAACACGGTCGGTTTCGGAAAGTGTGGGCGCGCTGGACGCGTGAGTTCTGTAGATGGAGTGATCCCTGGGCACAGAGCCAAGGAAGCAACACTGGGTGGCACCCCCTTCTTTCCCCAAAAAAAAAGAATCACTGACCGGTTCCTGGAAAGTCTTTATTTCCTGCTGGAGACTGGCTCGTCCTGGTCACCTGCATTCAGGGCTTGGTCACCGGAATTGAATCTCACATCTCTGGCATTTGTGAAGTTGACTCAAATGTGTTTGTGCTTCTCGCAGAAGCTTCCTGGCCCTGAGCCGGCAGAGAACTGCGCGGATCTCAGGGTAGACCCCCCTGCAGCTGACGCCCCCAGACAGCCCGTGCCTGCTTCCACCTCCCCGGCCGGCTCTGCGACCTTTACCACCCACACCTCATCTGCACTGCGAGGGTAAACCCCCCCAGATCATCACTGCCACGGCTGACCCATGAGTCCTCCCTCCCCGCACAGCTCCGGGTGGGGGTCTCAGGCACTCAGGCACACTGTCCAGGGTCCCACACGCCCACACAGCCGGGGGAGGGGACTTCAGCCTCTCAAGGGAACCTCGGGGCAGTGGGGGCTAGAGTACAGCCGAGTACAGCAGGGAGGGTGTTTGCCTTCCACATGGCCAGCCTGGGCTCGTTCCCCCCCCCACTGCAGCCCACAAGCCCCGCCAGGAGTGATCCCTGAGTGCAGAGCCAGGAGTAACCCCTGAGCACGCAAGGAATGACATCCAACAAACAAAAAACCCAAATGGAGCAAAACAAAATTCCTCACTGGGCCTGGATTTCCAGTTAAGGGTGGGAAAAGGGTACAATGGACAGGGCACGTGCCTCGAACATGGCCCAGGTTTGATCCCCGGCACCCCACAGGATCCCCGGATCCCCACCTGGAGTGACCCTTGAGCACAGAGCCGGGAGTCAGCCCTGAGCACTGCTGGTGTGGCCCAGAAGAAAACAAAAGTTAGCAGATAGCATCACTCAAAGAACAGCTGCTGCGGGCAGAAGCGTCCACAGCCACCTGGGTGCCGGGCCCAGGAGGTGTCACCCAGAGTACCTTCCAGAAGGGAAGGAAGCCCCCACCCGCCCCCCAACAGGCGAGGGTCCTTCAGGAGGTCAGAGGGTCCTGAGGCACGAAGATCTGGAGGCCAAGCAATGTTCCTTGGGGCGGGAGACAGCAGACCGACAAGTGGGTTCTGGAGGCCTGGGGCACTCCGTGCAAAACCACATGCCCCGCGAGCGTGGTATTCGAGCTGGATCCCTGGTTCCACTGCGTGTGCGCGTGGGGTCCTCTGCTTTCTGGGGCCCCCAGCACCCCACAAGCAAACCCAGTGACCCTCGCTAGGAGTCTTGGAGCACCGACAGCAAACGTGTGCCCCGGGAGAGTCCCCTGCACGGCCCCATGCGCAACTGCAGAAAGGGAGGAGAAAGGGAATTAACAAGTGGAATTTCGTAAACTTCCGAATAAAATGAAAGTTTTAAAATGAAAGCTACAGAGCCAAATTCGCCAGACTCTAACACCAGCTCTGCCACTTATTGGCTTCTATTAGGATAAGGGGCGTGTGTGTGAGTGTGTGTGTGCATGTGCATGCATGTCAGTGTGTGTGTGCATGTGCGTACATGCATGTGTGTTAGTGTGTGTGTGCCTGTGTATGCATATGTGCATGTGTCAGTATGTGTGTGCATGTGTGTGCATGTCTGTGTCAGTGTCTGTATGTGTGCACATGTGTGCATGCCTATGTGTGCATGTGTGCATGTGTGCATGTGTGTATGTGTGTGCGTGTGTTTATGTTTGTGTGTTATGTATGTGTGTATGTGTGTGCATGTGTGTGTGCATGTCTGTGTCAGTGTGTGTGCATGTGTCAGTGAGTTCATGCATGCATCTGTGTGCATGTGTCAGTGGGTATACGTGTGTATGTGTGTGTACATGTGTGTGCGCATGTGTGCATGTGTGTGCCTGTGTCAGTGTGTGTCTATATGTGTGCATGTGTGCCTGTGTATGTTTTTATGTGTGTGCATGTATGTATGTGTGTGCACATGTGTATGCATGCGCATGTGTGTTTGTGTTTGTGTGTGTATATTTGTATGTGGGTGTGCGTGTGTGTACGTGTGTGTATGTGTGTGTGCACATGTGTGCGTGTGTTGTGTGTGTTTGTGCGTGCGTGTTTGTGTTTGTGCATGTGCGTGTGTGTGTGTGTGTGTGTGTGTGATCCTTCTGTTCTATGCCCCAGCCTAGAACCTGCCGTGCAGCTGCCACTGGTTCTAGGTCACCCCGTCACCCCACTGGGCTATCACTGAATGAAGGTCCCATTACTGCAGAATGTGCCAGCTTGGGGTGTCTTGTGACGGCTCATCCGGATCCCCTTCCCGGTCAGTAAGAAGGCATTCCACTCTCTAAGAGACCGAAGCCAAGTCACCCAAGGAAGACACCGAGAATGCGCAAAGGGAACAGGGACTCGGTCACAAATTGTTTGGAAGCAAAACATTCCAAAAAAAAGGCAGAAACAGACCCACTAGCTTGACCTTGGATAAGGTGCTTTAAAAATAAAATAATTTGCTTCCCCCTTCCTTTCCTTCTATGGCCATTGCAATGACCTGGGGTCACACACACTTGGCGGGGGGGAGGGGGGGGTGGGACACATGCTCGGGTGGGGTGAGTCACTTTCACTTCACCAACTGGAGTTCCCATTTCCTCCCCAGCCGGGTGCAGAGGCAGGGATGAGACCTTGGGCGCTTAGCCTTGGGGAGCCACACCCGGTGATGCTCGGGGCTGACTCCTGGCTCTGCACTCAGGGATCACTCCTGGCGGTGCTCAGGGGACCGAGCCCGGGTCAGGTGCTTGCAGGGCCAACGCCCTACCTGCTGTCCTATCGCTCCGGCCCAGTCACACACTTTTGAAGGCAACTCTGGATCCTGTAATGAATCCACACCCTCTCCCGAGCCCGTGGAGCCCAGACACTGGCCGTGAGGAGAGCAGTCTCCGGTTCGCCACGGTTTCCAGTCCAGGGAACACCGACGGGTGCAGTCTCACAGCTCTTCACAGCTCCTACCCCAGCCCCTGCCCTGGGGTGCCCGTGTTCCCCCACAGCCCCTGGCCCCCCTCCCCCGCACCCATCACCTCCACTCCGCCCGAATCTCAGGGCTGCTTTTCACTGGACGAGGTTGCCCACCCTGCCCCCTCGCTCTCTGAGCACTGTTCCGAGGTGCGCTGCAGGCTGGGCTCAGGGGCAGGCTCATCCTTCCTGAAGGCTGCGGGTTTCCCGGCGTCTCTGCTGGGCTGTTTCTGGAACCCACAGCGCTACTGTCCTGGCAGGTCCCTGAACACAGGTGCACAGAGTAACACATTTTCCCAAGGGGGCCACACCCGGTGATGCTCGGGGCTGACTCCTGGCTCTGCACTCAGGGATCACTCCTGGCGGTGCTCAGGGGACCGAGCCCGGGTCAGGTGCTTGCAGGGCCAATTGCCCTCCCTGCTGTCCTATCGCTCCGGCCCAGTCACACACTTTCGAAGGCAACTCTGGATCCTGTAATGAAGAGGGTCAGTGCTGAGTCGGCCAGCGTCGGGGAAAGCCAGACTTCGCAATTGCAGATCACTCGCCTCGGCTAGACGTCTACTTCCAGGCCCGGTCAGCCCGCCGCTGATTTAGACAGACACTCAAGCTCCTCGTGAAAGGGAACTTCTCGCCCAGAGCTTTGCGGCCACCACGCCAAAGGCCAGGCCTCTCCTCACGCTCTCCCCTCGGCTTCCCCGTGCCTGTCCCTCCCGCTGGAATTCTGGGCCCCTCACGAACTCCCTTCCCGCCTCCCAGATGCCCTTCCTGCACCGAACCGCATTGTCCTCACAGGGAGAAGCGTGGTGTGCTGCTGGGGCCTCTCCCCTCCCCTGGTCGCCCGTGGGACATTGCACAGGGCTTAAGGCGCTGACCTTGCACAGGGCTGACCTGGGTTCAATCCCCACCACTACATGTGACAGTCTCATGAGCACAGAGTCAAGAGTGATCCCTGAGCACAGAGCCAGAATAAGCCCTGAACACTGCTGCGTGTGGCCCCCAAAAGAGAGAGAGACAGAGACAGAGACAGAGAGACAGAGAGCAAGAGAGAGAGAGGGCTTTGCTCCTGTCCCGGGTGTCGGCTGGGGACCTTCTCCCATGCCTGGTCAGAGTGAGTCCAGGTGTGCTGGTCTCCAGGTGACCCCACACTAGCTTCAGGTGCCCCCCCTCATGGGTGTCTCTCTCAGTCCTATGCAGAGCAGGGAAGTCAGTGGTGGGCTGACAGGTCAGGGGTCAGAGTAGCATGTGCAAGACCCAGTTCTGTCCCATCTGGTCCAGTTGGCTGAATACTGCCCGGAGTGACCCCGGGAAGGAAAGCCATCACTACCGACGTGAAAGCGTTCTCCGTCTTCCTGACTCCGGCGGAGTCTCTGGAACCAGGAGGTCAGGGACAATGGCCACAATCCTGCTTCTGCTGAGTGGGCGCCACGGACGGGGCTGCAGCCTGAGGGCCACTCCTGCCGCTCCAACAGACCCCAGGGCAGGGAGGCCGGAGGCGGGAGGCAGGAGGAGAAAGATTTTGCTGCTGGTTGGCTTATGCTGGAAGCAGAAGAAGCAACTGTTGTGTCTCCATCCCAGAGTATGCAAAAGCCAAACAGGAAATGTTATCCAAAAACAAAAACAAAAAACAAGACTTTTCTCTCTCTGGCATTCATAGGTATTTTGAGTCCCAATCTTTCAGCGTAAAGGTTTCTGGGCGTTAGTTCTACTGAAAGTTTGACGGGGCCAGTATTTCCCGGTGGGGAATCGCCAAGGCTGCTCAGCTCAAACCACAGACAGGGCTGCTGGGACAGTGCTTGGCAAATGTGAGACACCAGGGATTTGAACTCGTGACCGTATGCTTGCAAGGCAAGTGCTGGAAACCACCGCCACATTCCACCAGGCGACTTAGGGAATATAACTTTTCTGCAGCCAAGGACAGGACTCGGGTAATCACTCTTATAGGTGATTGAGGCCAAAGGTCTACTTTTTTTTTTTTTTTGCTTTTTGGGTCATACCGGGTGATGCTCAGGGGTTACTCCTGGCTCTGCACTCAGGAATTACTTCTGGCGGTGCTCGGGGGACCATCATATGGGATGCTGGGAATCAAACCCAAGTCGGCTGCATTCAAGGCAAACGCCCTCCCGGCTGGACTATCGCTCCAGCCCCAAACATGTACTTCTGGACGCTGGCAGAAAAGAAAAAGGGCCTGGAGCTGAGGCCAGATTAGCGCAGCTGTGAGGAAGCAAACTGCCGGCTCCAGAGACGAGCCTGTGCTCCCAGCCCACCCCATAGAGAGGGCTGAGTGAAGGATGCAAAGAGTGGAACATTCTAGAAACCCGTTCCTCAGGGAGCCTCTTCTCAGGAAGGGGCAGGGAAGGGACTGGGGATTCCTTGCAGTCAGGCAGCGCCAGGGAGAGCAGAGAACGGGGCAGCGAGCCGTGAAGGGCCGTGTGGGTTATTCCCAGAAACCCCAGGGAAGCTGCCGAGGGGGGCGCTGGCCCCGGGGAGCAGATGTGTGCAGGAAGGGGCCGACCCTGACGGCCGGGCGCAGAGCTGGGTCTGGTTTCTAAGGCACAGGACAAAGACGCTCTGTGCTCCGAGGAAGTGGGGCCCCAGGAGGAAACGGGTTCTCTGAGCCGCAGGCTTCGCCCGACCTTGGCACCCAGACCTCCCCTTGGCCAGGCGTGGGCAGGGCACGGCCAGGCCCCCCGCCTGCATGCCACAGAGCCCAGGGCCTCTTCGGGCGCGGCCCCCCGGGAGCCGGATGGGAGGCCTGTGCTCGAGCCCCGGGAGAGACACGTTTCCACCCAGGAGGTGTTTTAGGTCCTGAAAAAAATAAATAAATAAAACACAGGACCCCCGCGACAACGTTTGGGAAAGCCAGGCTCCATGTTGTGCCTCACGTCATGAGTTCACAGCCTAGTAAGGAAAACACGCCAGACCCCGAGGCCGTGGCCCGAACTGCCCGGCCACTGAGCAGCTGACAGAGGCCAAGGATGAGGCAAGTAAAGGTCAGAGGGTGACGCCTGTTTTGCTTCTGTGCCCTCCGAGTGCGGGCACGAGGCCGTGAGAATGCCACAGCACGGGGTACCCGGGCACGCAGGCAGGAGGGCACAGGGCTTAGAAACCTCTCCCAGAGGGCGATCCGGGGTCCGAGTCTCTCGGGCTTGCGGACCCTCAGCGCTGAGTGTCTCGTGTGAGCGTGTTCTGGTGTGCGAGAGGAACCTTGGACACACTGTCCCATCTCTGTGCGTCTCCGACTGCCGCAGCCTCTCCGCATCTCCTCAGCCGCTGCTCCCGAGTCTAACTTCCACCCGGACAGGGAGCACTGCCTGGCCCTTGGCGGCCTCGGCCCTCTCCACCTCTTCTCTTCCAAGCAGCGTCGCTTCTCGGCAGAACCACCGGCCCGGCCGACACTGTGCTTGCCACGGGGAAGGCCCTACCCGCCCTCAGCGACCCTGCAGAGCCACCCTGGCAGGCCACAGTGCTCTGCGCACACTCGAGCCGTCTGGGAATTGGGAGTCGCATTCAGCAAGGCTCAGGGCTTCCTCCTGGCTCTGTGCTCTGGGATCACTCCTGGTGGTGCTGGGCTGGAACTCACGCCGGCTGCGTGCAAGGCGACAGCCTCCTGTCTGTCCGGCTGCTTGGGAAGAGGAGCAGAGACTCAGGGGCCGGAGGGACAGTGCAGTGGCGAGGGCACTTGTCTTGCATGCTCCTTACCCAGGTTTGATCCCTGGCATGGCTTAGGGTCCCTCAAACACTGCCAAGAGTAAGCCCTGAGCACCACAGGTGTGGCCCAAACACCCCACCCCCAAATAAAAATAATACAATCTTAGGGGCAGGAGACAGCTAGCCGGTCCCAGGGGTGGGAGGGAGAGGAGTTAATGTTTAATGGGTTCAGAGTTCCAGTTCAAGAGGACAAAGAATTCAGGGATGGGGGGGAGGGGGTGGCGTATCTTGCACGTGTCCGTGCTCTCAGTTCCCAAACGTCACCTCAGCAAGAAGCACCTGCATCCCTCAGACTCAGCCGCCATTAAATTGGACAAAACAGCAAAGACCCAGGACTGGCGCTATAGTAGAGCAGGTAAGGCAGCAGCCTGGGCTCAAGCCCCAGCACTCTATATGGTTCCCCGAGCACCGCCAGGAGTAATTCCTGAGTGCAGAGCCGGGAGTAACCCCTGAGCATCGCTGGGTGTGACCCAAACAACAGTAACAACAAAAGTAGCAAAGGGCCTTTGAAAGTGGGTGTTGGGGGGAATGGGAGGACAGTGTCTCTGCCATCCCCCACCGAGGCTCAGTCCCCAGCACCACATATGTTCCCCGGAGCCTAGTCAGGAGGGACCCCAAGTGTGGACACTCCCACCCCTCACACACCACCAAACACCTAAAGGAGAGTTCTGGCATCTGCTTGGTGATCGGACCCTCGGAATCGGGGGCTGGAGAGGTCACTGCGGCGGGTGGGGCACTTGTCTTGCAAACGGGAGACCCAGATTTGATTCTTGGCACCGCATAGGACCCCCGAGCACTGTTGGGTATGACCCCCAAACAAGCAAAAATAACTCAGGGAAGGGGTGAGTTTAAAACTGGAGTCTACTCTGTGTTCACCTCACGTTGCAGACTAGGGGAGACAATGACAGCTGACTGGGCGGGGGGGGGGGGGCAACAGCCTCAGAGACCGTCCCAGTCTGGGGTCAAGGGTTGCTGACTTTTACACTGTGCTCCAAGAACGAGGCCAGAGGCTAGGGAGTGGCGGGGTCAGTGACCTGACAGCCGCCCCGCCCAGCCCAGTGCCCTTCTCTGCGGCCACCGAGGGGACAGTCCTGCCCTCGGACTGCACCCTAAGCCTCTGGGTTTGCCAAGTCGCCAGTATTTCTCTTTATCCGCCGGGGCACACTACCAACAAAACCAGCTTTCCAGCAAGAGGAAATGGATCTTCTAGAATCTTCTAGGACCTGGGGTCAAATTCAGCCCTGTGGGATCTGTGATTTTCTTATTTATTGTCCCCTGACTAACCGGAGGGCGGTTAACTTCCTGCCAGGCACAGAGACGCAAACAGAGGAGAGAGCCATAGAAAGTTGAGGAGTTGGGGCCGGAGCAATAGCACGCCGGGTAAGGCGTTTGCCCTGCATTCGGCTGATCCGGGTTCGATCCCTGGCATCCCATATGGTCCAACGAGCAACGCCAGGAGTGATCCCTGAGTGCAGAGCCAGGAGTAACCCCTAGCATCGCTGGGTGTGATCCAAAAAGGCAAAAAAAAAAAAAAAAAGTTGAGGAGAGGCGAAGACTGGGAGGAGAAGGGTTTCTTGACAAGAGGGAAGGCCCTCAGTGAGGGGGCTCTGACGGAGGCAGACCTGGGCAGACAGGGAAATCCACAGCATCACTGCTCACGAGGGGAAAACGCAAGGCAAGAGCACCGGGAGGTGACTGCTGGCACCCGTGAGTGAGGGACCATTTCCTACGGAGCAGACAGGTGCAGCTGTGGGCGGGGAGCAGGGGCACGGCGGGGAGGTTCCCGGGAAAAGCACAAGTGGGCGTTCCAGGGGTCCGGGGCATGGAGCCCAAGGATGCGACAATGAGGATCACGGGGATCTGAAAGGACACTTCCACCCCGTGTCCAAGCAGCTCCACGTCAGGTGAGCGGTCTCAGAGATGGGGTAAGGAAGCTGCACTCTGTCCACTCAGCGGAACACGGCTCAGCCACATGGCGCCTTCGGACAACGTGGACGGGACTTGAGAGCAGTGACACCGACACGTGAAGGAATACCGGAGGCCCCCCGCACTGGGGCATCCAAATAACTAAGGCGAAGGCTCTGGCGAAGCCCACCCAGACAGGCCTCTCAGGGGGTCGATGCCCCAGCACCCAAGGGGACCAGCCGAAATCATCACCACCCGGCGGCAATCTGGAGGGTCACTGGCAGTGACCCCCCCACATACCACGCCAGGAGGAGCTGTGAGCACTGCGGGGACTGACCTCAAACACCGCCTTGAGAGTAGCCCCTGAGATGGCCGGAGAACCAGAGCATGAGTTGAAAGAGGCGTCGTGAGGGATTGAATAACCCCAGTGGGAGAGGCTGACAGGTTCGGTCTAGCCTGAGCCCGCTAACATGGAGTCAGATGGTGCCAGAGGGGAACTCGGGGTTCCCTGCGTGCTGGAGAATTCCACTGCGGGCCACAGAGCCCGAGGTGTGGCCGGCACGGGGAACTCGGGGGTCACTGCAGTCACTGAGTGCCCGGGCTCTCAGCGGCCCGGAGAGCGCCAGCGCCCTTGTTTACAGGAGCATGCGGCCGGGCAGTTTGCCAAGGGCGGACTGGAGAGGGGCGAGCAGCGCTGGCTGGCTTCAGCGCCAACAGGAGTAGAGACTCTGGCACATCCCCGTGGGTGTGAGTGGGGGCACAGCAGGGCTTTCTTCTGGGCGGGGGGGAGATCCCGGGCGGCGCCAGGGGGCTCCGGGGACCATCCTGGCAATCATCTGCCAACCCGGTCCTAGGCCTCATGACGCCGCTTGTGTCGGCCATGCTGGGGGTCACTGTGGCTGCACCGCAAGGTTGGAGGGTGTCATGCAGTGGGGGGGGGACTCGGGGCCTTGAACCTACCAGGCAGGCACCCCTGAGCCACCTCCCCACTCCCCCGCTCCCCTCCGGAGGGCCGTGCAGGGAGGGAGAGGGTCTGTGAGCACAGAAACCTGAGCTCGTGGGGAGCTGGAGGGATAGTATAGTGGGGAGGGTGTTTGCCTTGTACACAGCCAACCCGGGTTCGATCCCCGGCATCCCATATGGTCTCCCGAGCACCACCAGGAGTAGCTCCTGAGTGCATGAGCCAGGAGTAACCCCTGAACATCGTCAGGTGTGACCCAAAAAAAAGCCAAAAAAAAAAATCCCAGGTAGGGGCGTGGGGGCAGGAACCTCACATCGAGCCAGGCGCAAGGTCGCAAGGTCACAGCCAGAACTCAGGAGACACTCTCAGAGCCCAGAGGAGCCGCTGGCTCAGGGGCTGTGTCAGCCGGTGGGGGTGGGGTGGGGTGGTTGGCCGTGAGCAGGAGGAACCATGCGGTGAGGAGGCCGTGAGAGTCAGTCACTGGGCAGCCGCGTGTCTCCGTGGAAGAGAGAGCAGAGTGCAGGGGCAGGGGGTGCTCGGAAGGTGGTGGGGGCGAGGGTGTGAACCCCAGGCCAGAGCTGACACCCACTTGGGCTGCTTCCGGGGAGGGGCACAGAGGTTCGGGGGTCTTCCCCACAGGGGCTGTTTGGGAAAGCGGACGGGGGAGGGTGGGGGAGGGGGCACTGTGGCCAGAGCCAGGCGTGATCTGAAATACTTCAGGCTTCTTAGTTTCTCCTGGTTTGTCTTGACTCGTTCCAATCTGTCACGGGGCGAGAGAACTTAGCAGAGCTCTTCCGAAATAGACGGGCGCCTCGTGGTAAGAATTAGAAGTTGCAGATATCACTGAGGGCGACGGAACCGAAGAACAAAAGCTTCCTGGGGTCTGGGAGGACGGGGAGCCACGGGAGGGGGAGTTCAAGCGCAGGAGACCTCCAGCCGTGAGGCGAGATGCCAAGCTGTGCCGAGCTGGAGTATCTGGGACTGGAGCAATGGCACGGCGGGGAGGGTGCTGGCCGTGCACGCAGTGCACCCAGGCTCGATCCCTGGCACCCCGGAAGCTTCCCCCGAGACTGCCAGGAGCGATTCCTGAGTGCAGAGTCAAGGGTGACCCAAAAACAAACCAAGAGAGTGATGCTGTGAGGATGGGAATAGGGGAGGGAGCCCGGATGGTCAAACCACGTGCCCGGCAGGCTTGAGGCCTTGAGTTCGATCCCCAGCACTGCTCAGCCTGCTGGGCCACTCGGGCCTTCAGGAGGAGGCAATGGCGCGGGCCTGGCGAAGGGCTCTGTGGAAGGGCCTGGCTGCTCCAGCGCCGGAACAAGAGCCCAGCAGGGAGGGCACTGCCTGGCATGTGGCTGACCCGGATTCAATCCCAGCACCGCCAGGAATGATTCCTGAGCACAGAGTCAGGAGTCAGCCCAGAGCACTGCTGGGTGTCGCCCCCACCAAACCTAACAGACCTGCTTGCACCTAAAGCCCCCTCTAAACCCCGGGCAGCTGGAGGTAAAGGCTCAGCTCACTCTGTGACGGGAAGGGGTGGGGGGGGGGGGCTCCAGGGACCATGTCAGAAAGAGAAGCTGCCGAGAGGCTCCGCCGTGTGGGGTCCCCTGGAGGTGGGGGGAGCACAGCACACAACGGCCTCGGGAGGAAGAGGTTCCGGGACAGGAGCTGCCTCACGCAAGGTCCCCAAAGCGGGCCTGATCCTCCCCAGCCTCCAGGAGCCGGGGCCCCGAGAGGCCCAGCCGCGCTGTGGCCCGGGGAGGGAGACGGCCATTAGAGGCCTCAGGGCTGGTGGGGAGCAGCAGGCCCCGAGGGCTGGCAAAGGGAGGCCCAGATTGCCACAGACCCCCAGGGGAGGGGGCGGGGGGCCTTGAGAAACACTGAATTTTTGTGTAACCAGCAAATGTCACACCCCAGGCCCAACCCGAATGTGCAAGAGAGGAGGGAGGTTGTGAAATGCAGCAGGGGGGAGCCACGGCCCAGGGTGCGAATGAGAGACTAGTTCTGTGTCCGAGGGGATGAGAGTCCAGTTTTTCTTTTTTTCTTTTTTTTTGCTCTTTGGGTCACACCCAACGATGTACAAGGGTTACTCCTGGCTCATGCACTCAGGAATTACCCCCTGGCAGTGCTCAGGGGGCCATATGGGATGCTGGGAATCGAACCCAGATCGGCCACATGCAAGGTAAATAAATGCCCTACCCACTGTGCTATCGCTCCAGCCCCAAGAGAGTCTAGTTTTTTTTTATCTTTGGGGAGAGCCCAGTTCTGTATCTGAGGGGAGGGTCCAGTTCTGTATCTGTGGGGAGGGTCCAGTCCTGTGTCTCAAGAGAAGAGTCCATTCTGTGTCTGAGGGATGAAAGTCCAGTTCTGGGTCAGTGGAAATGAGAGACCAATTCTGAGTCCGAGGGGATGAGAGTCCAGTTTTATATCTGTGGGGAGAGTCCAGTTCTGTGTCGGAAGGATGAGTCCAGTCCTGTGTCCGAGAAGATGAGTCCAGTTCTGTGCCTGAGGGGAGGGTCCATTCTGTATTTGAGGGGGTGAGAGCCCATGGCCTGTGGAAATGAGCATCCTGAGGGAGGGTCCGGGCAGCTCTTCCTCCTCAGCGGTCAGCCACTGGGTGGGCTGGGTGGGCTGGAGAGAAGCGCAGGGCTGGGTGCTGGCTCTGCGAGCATCTGGTCCAGTCCCCTCCCCAGCGCCTCAGACGCTCTCCTGAGCAGTGCCAGGTGTGGCCCAAAACAAACCAAGGAAACAGCTGGGCTGGAGGCGCGGAGGCAAAGGCCTGGGAGCTCCAGGGAAAGGCGGGCCGGTGTCTGGTTCCCAGCACAGAGCGGGGTGAGGAGCCGGGAGCAGCGAGCTGGGAGACGCCCCCTCTGCACAAAGGCTGGCTCTGTGGTGCCTGGTTCCTGCCCAGAGTTCTGGGGAATCTACATCAGCGCCAGCCCGTGTGCCCCGTCTCAGGCCACATGCGGACCCCCGAGAGTCTGCACAGTGCCTGCGTGCAGAGCAGCCCCCAGCCCCAGCCCGGCCGCCCCCTGAGGGACCCGCCGGCACCACCACGCCTGGGAGTTGGTTCTTCTTCATTACCGGGGACAGGGCGACCCCGAATGCTTCTGAGAGGAGGGCAGTTTGGCTGGGGCTCTGGGGGTCTCCCTTGGCTGGGCTCGGGGCTTTATCCTTTCTCCATGCTTAGCCTTGGAACTGCATATGGAGTTTTTGTTTTGTGGTGGGCAGGGGTTGGGAAAACCATGGTGCGCAGACTCCTGGCTCTGTGCGCAGGGTTTGGGGAACAATGTGCAATGCTGGGATCGAACCCAGGTCAACCCTTTGCAAGGCCAGTGCCCTCCTCACTGAGCTACCGCTCCAGCCCTGGCATCTCAGTGGCCACCACTGACATATTTCCTGATGAAATCCTGACGTCTGAAGTCTGAGGCAGAATATCTGATTCTCCAGGACCCTAGGACGGCAGCTGTTGGGAGTCTGCATCCCACCCTGGTCCTTCTAGACACGTGCATGTTGTCACCCAGGGGAGGAGGGCACAAGGCACCCCCTTCCCAGCTGCACAAATGAGGGGATGTCCCAGCAGTCAGCGCACACGGCTCTCTGCTCCAGCAACTTATTATTATTATTATTATTATTTCTGGCCACACCTGGTGATGCTCAGGGGTTCCTCCTGGCTCTGCACTATGGGGTGCCAAGGATTAAACCCAGGTCAGCCGCGTGCAGGGCAAACATCCTACTCGCTGTACTATCACTCCAGGCCTCCTCCAGAGATTTCTTACTTTGAATCACAACCCTATCTGGGGTCACATAACTAAATGTGGGGGTCACAAGAAATGTGTCTTAAATACACTTGTGACTTATCAGAAAAGGTTTGGTGCGTATACTTTTTTTTTGGGAGGGCCACCCCTGGCAGTACTCAGGGGTTGCTCCTATCTCTGCACTCAGGAATGACTCCAGTGGTGCTCAGGGGACCATATGGGGTGCCGGGAATCGAACCCAGGTCAGCCGTGTGCAAGGCAGACGCCCTACCCACTGTGCCATCGATCCCACCCTCGACATATTTCACAGCCTGTCAGCACCTTGGATGATCTTTCTTTTTCCGTTTGTTTCTGTTTTTGTGTATACCCCTTTTTAATACACCAGAGGACACGTTAAAAAAATTCTCCAGTGAAGGGGCTGGAGTGATAGCACAGCGGGTAGGGCGTTTGCCTTGCACACGGCCGACCCGGGTTCAAATCCCAGCATCCCATATGGTCTCCTGAGCACCGCCAGGGGGTAATTCCTGAGTGCAGAGCCAGGAGTGACCCCTGTGCATTGCCAGGTGTGACCCAAAAAGCAAAAAAAAAAAAAAAAAAATCTCCAGTGAAAAGGGGTCACAAGTGGAAATGGCTTGAGAAACAGGCTGGAGTCGGGGCGTGAGGGACAGCTGTGAGGGTGCGGGGGTCTGAGCGGGAAAGCAGCGACATCCCTCAGTGTACTGGAAGGTGAGCCCGTGCCCCCCCTTCCTCCCCAGGATGCAGATACTGCTGGTGTCCCGGGCACACAGGAGATGCCCAGTGGACTCTGTGTCCTGGGAGCAGTTGGCTGCACAAAGGACGGCTAATCCTTAGAAGGGCTAATCATTAACGGAGTGACCTTGGCCAGAGGTGACACAGTGCACTGCTCCCAAGGTGCGGGGGTTGGGGGTGTCGGGTGGTGGGGAGCTGACGCCCCAGTGGTGGCCAGGCAGGGCGCTGCGTGCCAGGGGCATCTCGATGCCTCCAGGCCGGCAGCGCAAGAATCAGGCCCAGAAATCTCCACATCTTGCTTTTCTGTCCTGAGCACTGCAATAGGATCCTGTGACCTCCCACGTCTGGGTGTGGAGGTCGATGTGGAGGTCTGGTCCTGTTCAGCAGGGAGAACCCTTCGCAGCCGAATGAACAGAGCCCGGAGGAGGGAGAAAAGGCGTTTATTCTATGGCAGTTACAGTATTTATACCTCCCTGCCCGGAGGAGGTGGTATAGTACGCATGCCGGGACCCCCAGTAGAAATGCAGGGTGTGGCATGGGCGTTAGCTAGTGATAAACAAATGAGGATAGGATAAGATCAGTAAGGTAAAATGGCTCCCTACATCTGGGGGCCACTGCTGGCCAGCTCCTAGGAAGCTGGGTGACCACGCAGCAGAGCGGGGTGCAGGCCCTTTCCGAGGCACAACGGCACCATCTCATCCCACATGTCTCCTGGGACTCTGAGACCAGCCTCCCTCACCGCCTCTCTCTGGACTCTGGACAGAAGCGTAAGGCTGTGGGTGTCGGGTGCTTTCCGAAGGCACCGGGCAGGCTGACAGCCTCAGGGTGCACAGACCTCACCGGGACAGGTCGGCAGTCTGAGTCGGAGCAAGAGAAAAATCTAGAAGGTGGGGACTGGATGACAGAGGAGGTGAGGGGATCCTCAGGCGCAGACGGGGACAGGTGAGGGGCAGGAGCAGGCCCTCTCAGGGGAGACAGAGACCACCCTTAGAGGTGCAGGTGGGGAAGTGAAGAGATCAAAACCCACCAGTCCCAGCCAGCGTGAGCCAGTCCTAGCCAGTTCTGGCCAGTCCAGTCAAACTCAGTCAGGTCCCGCCAATGCTGCCAGTGCCACCCTGTCCTGTGCAGCCCCATCCAGCCCCACAGTCCCCTGGGGTGCCCTGTCATGAGCTGAGCCCTTGCCTGGAGCCAAAGTTCCTAAGGTAAGAACCGCTGGAAGCCACGAGTAAGCAAAATGCTGAGACTCTAATTCTGTGCCCGGGGTGTCACGGGGAGGTTTCAAGGCCGTCCTTTAATTCCCAGAACATGTACACTGAGGTACTGATGCACCGTTTGAGGGGGGAAAATGGCCTTTGATGATGTGACAGATTGTTCGCCTCAACTCAGGCCAGGCCCAGACCGGCGTGCAGACCATCGTCTGCTTCCAAACAGGGTCTGAGGGAAGTGACACCGTCTTCCTATCCATCATTCCTGAGTCCGCACCTCACTGACAGGGCACACGGGCTCGCAGACTTCATGCTCTCAGACTTGGTGCATGTGGAGACGCTGGCAGCTCCCGAACTCACTGGCTCCCTGTTGTTATTTTATTTTTTTGCTTTTCGGGTCACACCCGGTGGTGCACAGGGGTTACTCCTGGTTCTACACTCAGAAATTACTCCTGGCGGTGCTGGGGGACCATATGGGATGCTGGGAATCGAACCCGGGTCAGCCGCGTGCAAGGCAAACGCCCTACCCGCTGTGCTATCACTCCAGCCCCCCCTGTTGTTAGTTTAAACTCTGGGTCTCTGGCAGTTCACTGCAACTTGGAAGCAGAGGGCATTGTGTGTTAAGCAAAATCAGAGGTGGGGGGGAGATGGACTCCCTACCCAGTAGCATACGAGAAATGAAACAAAGGCAACAAGAGCATTACACAGGGACAAACCCTTGGTCCTGGACTGTAAGACTGAGATTCCCCAGCACTGAGTCTCTGGGGGCTGGGGGAGTGGTAGTAGATGATGAATGACCCAAGGACAGTGGCGGAGGGCCCAGAGTACTCTGGTGTGTGGGGAAGTTACAGTGACATTGTACATCAAAACCACAAATAATGACACTATTGCAACTGTTACCTAAATAACAAATTCTAAGAGTAAATAAAATTATAAACTCTGTCTTCCACCTTAAGTTTCCTGAGAATAATCAGGTTGTTTCCCTTGTTCCCTTCTAGACAATGGTACCCAATATACAGCAGGTGCTCATTAAGTGAATACTGGATGGATGGATGGATGGATGGATGGATGGATGGATGGACGGATGGATGGGCAAATTAATGGCTCTCTGGGTGAAATAATGGATGGATGAATGGATGGATAAATGGATAGATGGATGAATGACTGAGTGGATGGATGGGCAAACAGATGGATCTCGGGGTATAAAGTATGTATGTATGTATGTATGGGAAAATGAATGGATCACTTGGTGGAATGATGGATGAATGAACAGATGGATAGACAGACAGATGGGTGGATGGAAGATGAATGGATGGATGGACATACCAGTGGATGGGTGGGTAGATGGATGGATAGATGCACTTTTAAATTTTAGCTAGTTTATGTAGGTTCTGTGAAAATAAGACTCCTCAAGAGAAAGGAAGAGTCTTAAGGAATTCTGTCACTGGTAGAATGGAATGGTGAAGAGAGGCAGCAATTAGTGGGATGCAGGGCAAGCGAAGGACCGTGAGTGGAGAGTGGGGAGGGTGGGAGTGTGACCAGCCCAGGAGACACTGGAGGAACCTCTGAAATGCCGAGTTGGGTGGGATGACACTGTGGCACTTGGTCTTTGGTCTGAAGGGAAGGGCAGCTGTGGACGAGGCATGGGAGCGAGCGGCACGTGGGTGGGAAATCTGGGTCATTAGGACGCGAGGAAGGCAGGCTGGCGGCGGGCAGAAGGGAAGAGAGGGCAGCGTCGGCCTGGCCTGCAGAACACCAGGATATTGTTGATTCACTAGTCAAGTGTCATGTTGTCACTTTGTCACTGTCTCAAGTGGAGGCTCCCTCTCGCTTGTCCTTTGTCCTCAGAGAACAAAGGGGCTTTGAATTTCACGAGTGGCCCAGGGGGACTTCTGAGAGTCGAGCTGTGCGGGTTTCACGGACTGCAGGCGAGGCTCACTTCGCGCCCGCTTCCTCCCTGGAACAGTGGGCTTAAGCTGTCAGAGGACTGCTAGGCCACCCCCGTGTGCCAACCTCGTTCCAGCGGCGGAGTCAGCACGGGTGGCACACTGACCGCACATGAGCCTCGGACAGTTTTATCCCGACTTCAGATTCTGGCGTATCCACAACTGTTTTTCCCTCTTGCTGCCATGATTCCCACTGACTCCCCAGCCCCCGTGAGTGCCTGGGCGGCGGGCGGCGGGCGGCAGGCGAGGGAGCTGGCCAGGGCCCCCGCTTTCCCTTTCCCCTCCTCTGGCCCAGATCTGGAGCTGAAGAGGCTGACCTCGGAGTGATGCCAGCAGGAAGTAGCAGAACAGCCAACAAAAGCCTCTCGAGCCAAGACCAGGCAAGGAGCAGCAGGCCACTGACCACTCACTCCTCCCGGCCGGCCAAGAATCCACAGCCACACGGTGACCCCAGTGTCTCCCACACCTCCGGGTGAGGGGCAGAGGAACTGACCTCCTGCTCCCCTATAACCCAGGGTCCCGTCAGCGGCGCCCCTCACACGGGGTGGGGGGCACCGGAGCTGGTCAGGCAAAGCTGATCTCCCCACCCTCCCAGGCAGCGGCCAGGCCCCTGCTGCCTTGGTATCAATAAGGACCACACCGGGACCTGCGTCCACTCCCACACACGGCAACCAGTGCTCCCTCCCTGTTGGCTGGTGACAAGATGGGAGGAGACTGACTCACCCACCCAGCATTTCAGGGGGTCATGTGCAGACAAGAGCTCACCAGATGCAGACCCAGAGCAAACGGGGAGCGCAGAGATGAGAACAGGACTGTGGGTGTGATTCACCGCACGAGGTCCCTTTGGTCAGGACATCTGCCTTGCACGTAGCCAAGGCCGCTTCACTCCCTGGCACTGCGTATGATCCCCAAGCACTGCAGGAATGATCCCTGAACACAAGGCCCAGGCCTGCCCAGAGCACAGGAACAAAATGCCCTTGTACTGACTTTTATCCCCAGAGGCCGCAGCAAGCACGCAGCCCTGATTTGGGTGGGAAGGAAACAAACACTTGGATTTTTGCAGACTCCTTGAGGAGAGCGTGTTCCGCCCTCCCCAAAGACCCCGACAGCTCCAAGCGCCCTGTGAAATGGCTTACAGGAGAGAGGGGGAGGGCGGGGAGCTGGTACAAATCCTGGCACTTCACTCGGTCCCGAGCCAGCCTGGAATCATCCCTGAGCCCGGAGCCAGGAGGCGGGAAGCCCCGAGCAGAGCTGCAGAGCCTTGGAACACTGAACAAGACAAAAACAAAAACCGAACATGGGGGCTGGAGGGATAGCACAGCAGGGAGGGCATTTGCCTTGCATGCGGCCAACCCGGGTTCGATCCCCGGCATCCCATATGGCTCCCCCCAGCTCTGCCAGGAGTAATTCCTGAATGCAGAGCCAGGAGGAAACCCTGAGCATCACGGGGGTGACCCAAAAGCAAAAACAAAACAAAACCACCACCAGGTTGGGGTGGGTGTCGACGTACACTCAGTTCAGGGACGATTTTCTCGCCCTCAGCCCCTGGGGACGGAGGGCGGGGGGTGCATGCCAGTGCTGCGGGGTGTCCACAGGGACTCCTGGCCTCCAGCCCTCTCAAGCTTGCTGCAGTGGAGGCTGTGTTCAGTCAAACACGCGGGCGACTTCCCAGTAGCTCGGCGGCTGGAGAGCGAGTCGGAGTGAAGAACTGCAGGGAAGACACCCGGGCCGGGGGCCGGTCTGTCCGTGGGAGAGGGGCGTGGACAGGGGCCGTTCCTGCACCAGACTCAGCCCAAGTCTGGCCAAGAAAGATTAAAGGCATCTGCGCCTCTTGTTTTAATCACATCCAAAAATATCAGTCACCAGGGTGGGGGAAAAAAGCGAACACTGAGGAGTAGACACAGGTGCCCATTGCAAGGTGTTTCCCTTACTGGGGGGGGGGGGGAACAGGGGGACAGGACACTCCTCAGTGGCGGGGGGGGGGGCAGCTCGGCTCCACTGGAGGGGCCGGGTCATGCCCACTCTCGCTCCAGCTCTCCTGGTGGTTGCTCTGGGGCCACCCCGGCGATGCCCAGGCCTTCCTCCTGGCTCTGTGCTGAGGATTCATGCCTGGCAGTGCTCGGGGAACAAGATGGGATGCGGGGATTGAACCGAGGTTTGCCCTGGGCTCCGTCCCTGGTGCCACCTGTGTTTCTTTTCCAATTTCAGGCCATTCTTGAAAGCTCAACGCCCAAGTGGGCCTCCGAGCTCTTCCCAGCCTCCCTTCCCTCCCTCGAGGTCCCACACTCCGTGCTTCCCTGCAGCTCGGAAGCTTCTGGAAGGCCGCAGATGCTGCCCGACCTCTGCGTCCCTCTGGGATACCTTCCCTCTGCCCCACTGCCCCAGTCAGCACGGGCCCTTGCATGAGGCCCACAGGTGTGCCCGTCTCTGGAAGGTTCTGGGCAGCTGCGGGGAAGGAGAGCGCGTGTGAGGCGAGTGTGATAACCACTGCACTACGGAAACGCCGCGGTGAAGGGAGAGCTTGTGGGGCGAGGGCAGAACAGTGCCCAAGGTCCTCCAGCTGCTCATCTACCCCGGGTGGGCCTGTGCAGGGTTTATGGACGACCAGCGCCAAGCCGGCCACACAAAGGACACCAGGCAACGGGGAGGCGCTCAGAAGCCGGGCGCGGGCCGCTTAGCATGGGCTGGACCCCACCCCCATCCTCCACACAGGAGCACCCGGGGGTGTGGCCAGGCCATGCCCTGTGGCTGTGTGACCCGCCATCAGCACCACCCTGTCCCATCACTGGGGTGACTGGGGCTTTGTCCATTCCGCAGAAGGGGGAGACTGAGGGGATCTGGACCCTGGCAGTCAAGCATGCCCAGAACCCCGTCTCTGAGGATCTGCTCGGAGAGGCCAGCCTCCTGTCTATCCCTCTCCCCTGATTTCTCCCCACTCTGGCCTCTTTTTTTCTGTTTTTTTTGGCTTTTTGGGTCACACCCAGTGATGCTCAGGGGTTACTCCTGGCTCTGCACTCAGGAATTACCCCTGGCGGTGCTCGGGGGGCCATATGGGATGCTGGGAATCGAACCTGGGTTGGCCGCATGCAAGGCAAACACCCTTCCCACTGAGCTATGGCTCCAGCCCCACTGGTCTCTCCTTTCCATATTCTGGGTAAACCTTCAGGGTCCCAGGGGCTGAACCGGCTGCTGCCTGCTTTGACTGGGACCCACTCACCAATGTACTAAGACCCCAGCCCCGACAACTCGGTCTGGGGCCCTGCAAACCCCAGGAAGAAACATCCCGGCCATTCGACGACGCCAAGGGCAAGAACTCTTCCCACGAGAAGTGATTGTGAGGACCCAGCCCCGGCTTGGGACCCCCCCTGAGCAGACGAACACAGCACCATGGCACCTCGGGCTCCCCCCCACCCCAGGCCCTGCCACCACTGGGGTGTCCCTGAGGGACCCCAGAGTCACCGGGCCTGGGCAGCACCAGCTGAGCACTGCTGGGGAGAATCCCAGCCCCAAACCAAAGGGGACCGACTTCTGGTCACTTCCCCAGCCTCAGGCTCTAAGTTTCACTTGCCCAAAAACCCCTCTGAATGATCTAAGCCTCGGCAAACTCCCAGCTGGGGGGGACCAAGCAGAGGCTGCAGAGGCGGGGCCACGAACAGGGAGAGGGAGCGGGGGTCCCGGTGTGGGGAGCCAGAGCCCCAGGCTGCTGAGCACAAGTCTGGGTTTGGGGGCACTGGGCAGGCTCAGTGGTGGTGGCCGGGCTGGGACTCCCGCACAGAGCTCAGGCTGGAGCCTGCAGCTGGCATGGCGGAGAGCACTGGCTGGGGAGCAGGCTGGGTCTGGAGGGCTGGCCCGGGGCTGGCCGTCACCACCACCAGCACGGTGTGTGCCCGGCCACGGCGCCCAGGCTACCGGGAGTAGGCAGCAGGACACAACAGGGAGGAATTTCCGGATCGGCCTGACCCAACTAGAGAACCGGTGCCAGCCCAGCGACGCCCACGCCCGCACCCGGACGGTGTCTGCTCTGACGCCCACGGCAAGGACGGACGGTCCCCCTCCCCAGCCTACAGCCCCGCTCGCCGGCCCCCTCCCCGATCGCTCTCCCGCAATGACGAGGCCGACTCAGCGCTGGGGCCGTCAGTATTTCTTCCTCCACGACTGCAGGTACAGAAGCAGCGGCAGCAACGTGCTCCTCTGCTGCAGGAGCGGGTGGAAGACGTCGAAATCCACTTTCTGGATCTTCTTCAGGTAGTCCTCCAGAGCCACCTGGGGAGGAGGGACGGGGCTGCTGCTGGCGGCTTCCAAGGCTGGGGCGCCGTAACTGCCCTCCCAAACCAGAGCCCCCGCCCCACCCCCACCGCCCCCTTAACCCGTGGGCACAGCGCCCCCTAGAGGTGCACAGCACAGCCTGCAGGCCCTGCAGGGAGATTCCAGAGCCAAGGGCACTGTCTCCCAGTGCCCCGCGGAGTTTTCCGCCACCTGCTAATAAAGGCAGCCTACACAGCGCCACTACCTACTCTGAGGCCCTCTAAAAGCAGGAGACAGCTGCACAGATGTGCACAGATGCCTGGTGTTAGCAGGAGACCTGGAGCAGCCCAGGAGTCTGAGGGGAAAGAAAAGATGAAGAGAGCAGCTCACACAACACAGGGGCCAGAGAGATGGTGAGTGCACAGGGAGCTCGCCTTGCACGCGCCCGGGTGGGACCCCTGGCTTCCAGAGGGTCCCCCAAGCCCCACCAGGAGTGATCCCCGAGCGCAGGGCCAAGCAGGAGAGAGTCCTGAGCACTGCCGGGTACGGGCCCAAAAATGATGCAGTGAAATGCACGTGCCAGGTGATCAGAGAACAGAGCAGACCGAGGCGGAGACAGTGTGAGCCTGGAATACTGAGGAAATGATACTTTTGTTTATGAAGCTTGGAACAAGACTAAGCAAACGCTCTTGCACCAAGCCCAGGGCTAGGAGGACAGTACCGCAGGGAGGAGGCATCCCTGAAGGCTGCTGACCAGGCTCCATCCCCGATACCCCAGAGGGGCCCCCAGACCCCACCAGGAGTGATCCCTGAGTGCAGAGCCAGAGTCAGCCCTGAGCGCCACCAGTGAGAAGGAAAGAAGGGTGGAAGGAAGAGAGGGAGGCGGGCAGGAGGAAATGAGGGGGGCACGCAGCCTGAGGCCAGAGACCACACTGTGTGGGGGCCCACTAAGTGACTGTAACAGTCTTCCAGAGTCGGACTGAAACAAAACCCTTAGGTCCATGGAGGCGGCCTAGGGTTGAGTGAGGCAGCCGGCCCACCAGTCAGCTGCGAAGACGCTGGCTCCTGCCCTGCTCACAGGCGACGCCACGGCCAGGGGAAGCCCAGGTGCACCAACGCTCCCCTGGAGAGCACGGAAGGGAGGGAAGAGTCTCATTTCCGCTGCACCCTCATGTGCGGGGCCAGGGGTCCGGCTGAGTGGCCCAGCCAGTGCCCTGCACACACCAGGATCCAGATTCGATGCCCGGCACGGAGGTAAACATACAAACCATGCCCGGCACAGCCCTGGAGAGACGACTATCTCGGACACCTGGACCTGAGGCTGAGACAGCCTGCAGGGTGGAAGATGCGTGTGCCCTGCAGAAACATGGGGGTTTCCCGGGGGCTGCTACCGAGGCAACAGAGAACCTGCCCAGACGCACTGGAAGTGGCGTCAGTGATGCCCGGTGAGCACAGCCCGCGCAGAGGGAAAAGCCGGGTCCAGGACAATGGTGGCACCACCATGAGGCTCGAACCCAGAGCCCAGCTTTGGCAGCCACGCCCCGGAGCTCACGAGGGCCACAGACTCTCCAGGGTTCCGCCCTACACCACGGCGGCCCCAACGGCACCCAGGGGCGTCCACCCGGCCCCCTCACCCTGTGACTGTGCTGCCTGAGGCGAGGGTCGGTGGGCAAGGGACTCCTCCCCGCCCAGGGCGGCACACGGACTGCAGGGCTGCCAGCTGGCTACAGGGGGCACCAGCTGCCTTGTGCTGGGCCCTCTGCTGGTGGACAGGGCAGAGGGCAGGCCTGGGAAGCCAGGAGGGGCCCCGTCCCCTCCCCCACCCTGGGGACTGGCTAACCCCAAGCCCAGGCACAGCTGCTTGGCGCATCCGCCCCTCCTCACCGTCTGAAGAAAGGCAGGAAACGCGCGTGCAGGAACGCTCTGGCGGAAGGACCGCGCCTGCGGGGGAGGAAAGGGGCTGGAGGTGGGAATATTTCTGGCAACAAACACGCTCCCTGGGAAAGCGAACAAGAGCCAACAACGTGGGGGGTGCGACCGCTGGACGGCAAGAGCCTGCGGGGGCCGGGGAGAGGGGCCCAGGCCCGCCCGCTCACCACCCCAGCCGTGTCCCAGAAGCCGGCCCCGCTCACGTGGCTGAGGTGCAGGTGGGCCTGGCTGGCGACATCGAAGATCACGTCCCTCACGCTCTTGTCCCGCTTCTTCCGCACAAAATCCTCCTGGGAAGCCCCGTGCTGTGCAGAGGGAGGGTCCACGTCACACGTGGGGCAGGGGGCCCGAGGACGAAGCACACACAGCCCGGCCTGCAGGAGGCTCCCCTGAGCACTGGCACGGGAGTCCCTTCTGAGACGCCCCAAGGGTCAACCCGAAAGCAGCAGCACAGCAACAGCAGCAGCAGGAAAACCAAGAGCTGAGCGAAGAGGGTAAGTAAGAGCCAGGGCGCAGGATGTTAACGAGATTCGTGGGGCGAACAAAATCTACCCGGCCGCAGACGAGCACGCGGGGCCTGGCACGGGGAGCGCCCCCGCCCACCCACACACGGTGAACACCGAGGACGTTCAAGAGAATAGACAGAGGGGCTGGAGCTGCAGTGCAGCAGGTAGGGCGTTTGCCTTGCATGCGGTCGACCCGGGTTCGATCCCCACATCCCATATGGTCCCCTGAGCACCGCCAGGAGTAATTCCTCAGTGCAGAGCCAGGAGTAACCCCTGTGCATCGCCAGGTGTGAGCCAAAAAAAAAAAAAAAACACAAAAAATCAAGAAAACAAAAGAACAGACAGGAACGAATCTCACAGGAAGACAAGCTCTCACGAACCACGGCGCCAAATAAAAGCAGGCGCAAGAGAAGGGGCGAGGCCACGCTGAGGAGGCAGGACTCTTACACCTCACCCTCCCCACCCTGCCCCCCTTCCCAGGGCTGACAGGCTGCGACAACTCGGACCCGAGGACTCTGCAGCCGCAGGGGGAGAAGCACTGGACGCAGAGGGGCTGGGGCCTGGCCGCCCGCCTCACCAGGGCGCAGATGTCCATGGGGAGCAGCGGCCGCCGACGGTGGCTGTGGTAGGGCGTGGCACGAAGGCAGGTGACGATGCCCTGGGCCTTCCCGATGTGACTGGCCGCGTGGTCGGCGTGGACGTCCTTCACCCCTGGGGAGAAGAGCAGCTGAGGCAGCATGTTCCCCTCGGAAGGCAGGGCCAGCCTCCCCCACGTGCAGGGCTGGGTGTCTCCAGACTCCTCCCAGAGTGCTCAGGAGACCCAGGGCCACTGTGGGCATGGGGAGAGGACGGCATGGGGAGAGGATGGCCTGGTGACCAGCCACCTCAGTGATGCTCCTGGCCCTAGGGTAACACCCAGCAGGGCCGGGGCCAGAATTTGGACACACCTGCCAGCCCCAAGTATCTCAGGCCCCGGGTTCTGTGTTCGAGAGACGAAGTCAGGGGAGCAACCTGGGCAGACTTGCCATCGGCCCCAAACCAGTTTCTGTACTTCAACTTTTATTTATTTACTTTTTTGCTTTTTGGGTCACACCCAGCGATGCTCAGGGGTTACTCCTGGCTTTGCACTCAGGAATCACTCCTGGCGGTGCTTGGGGGACCATATGGGATGCCGGGGATCGAACCCGGGTCGGCCGCGTGCAAGGCGAACGCCCTACCCGCTGTGCTATCGTTCCGGCCCCTGTACTTCAACTTTTATACAGAAGATTTCTTTCCTCTGTTTTTATCTAGAACAGGGCCCCAGCCTTTCTCTTGAGACCAGGAAAGCCACCTGCCATCACTGGAGGTGACGGCGCTCCCAGGAGGGGCTGACGTGCTGTTATGAGTGCCCGGAGATTTTAATCTGCCTACGCTCCATGGAAAGATTGGTCTCCCTTCTTGTGAGAAAAATTTTTTAAAAAAGGAAAAAAATACTTTTTTAATGGCAGGTACAAAGAAAAAGTTTGGCGTCTAACGAATTCGACTGTCAAAGTATAAGAAGGTTTCTTCTTCGGAAAACAGAAGTATCGGGGCTGGAGCAATAGTACAGCGGGTAAAAAGATACAGTGACCAGAATACAAAGACTATCTACAGAATGGGAAAGGATATTTACACAATACCCATCAGATAAGGGGTTAATATCAATGGCATATAAAGCACTGGTTGAACTCTACAAGAAGAAAACATCCAACCCCATCAGAAAATGGGGCGAGAAAATGAACAGAAACTTTCCCAAGGAAGAGATACGAATGGCCAAAAGGCACATGAAAAAGTGCTCCACATCACTAATCATCAGGGAGATGCAGATCAAAACAACCATGAGATACCACCTCACACCAGAGACTAGCACACATCCAAAAGAACAAAAGCAACTACTGTTGGAGAGGATGTGGGGAGAAAGGGACCCTTCTACACTGCTGGTGGGAATGCCGACTGGTTCAGCCCTTTTGGAAAACAATATGGATGACTCTCAAAAAATTAGAAATCGAGCTCCCATTTGACCCAGCAATACCACTGCTGGGAATATATCCCAGAGAAGCAAAAAAGTATAGTTGAAATGACATCTGCACTTATATGTTCATCGCAGCACTGTTTACAATAGCCAGAATCTGGAACAAACCCGAGTGCCCTAGAACAGATGACTGGTTGAAGAAACTTTGGTACATCTATACAATGGAATACTCTGCAGCTATTAGAAAAAAGGAGGTCATGAATTTTGCATATAAGTGGATAGGCATGGAAAGTATCATGCTAAGTGAAATGAGTCAGAAAGAGAGAGACAGACATAGAAAGATTGCACTCATATGTAGAATATAGAATAACAGAGTAGGAGACTAACACCCAAGAATAGTAGAAATAAGTACCAAGAGGTTGACTCCATGGCTTGGAAGCTGGCCTCATATTCTGGAAAAAAGGCAGCTCAGATAGAGAAGGGAACACCAAGCAAAATGTGGTTGGAGGCCACGCGGGGGAAGGGTGAAGCGTGCTGAATGTAGACTAGAGACTGAACACAATGGCCACTCAACACCTTTATTGCAAACCACAAAACCTAATTAGAGAGAGAGAACAAAAGGGAATACCCTGCCACAGTGGCAGGGGAGGGTGGGGGGAGATGGGATTGGGTGGGTGGGAGGGATGCTGTGTTTATTTGTGGTGGAGAATGGGCACTGGTGAAGGGATGGGTTCTCGAACTTTGTATGAGGGAAACATGAGCACGAAAATGTATAAATCTGTAACTGTATCCCCACTGTGACTCACTAATAAAAAAATTTAAAAAAAAAATAGTACAGCGGGTAGGGCATTTGCCTTGCACACAGCCAACCTGGATATAATTCCCAGCATCCCATAGTCCCCTGAGCACCGCCAGGGGTAATTCCTGAGTGCAGAGCCAGGAGTAACCCCTGTGCATCGCCGGTGTGACCCAAAAAAGCAAAACAAAACAAAACAAACAAACAAACAAAAAAAAACAGAAGTGTAAAATTAAGCCAAAATCTTACCCAGGACTTCCAGTGTTAAATAAAGAAGTGAGCTTTGGGTGTTTTCTGAGTAACTTTCCAGCTCCTGGATATTCCGATAGGCTTTGTCATCTAAATTTTTTTCCTGGAACCAAAATGTAAATAAACCTTACTGACTTGTGGGTAATTTATTAAGGTGCCATTTCTTTGTCTTCATGAACTCAATGACAAAGTACAATGATATTTAGGATCACTGCTAAGGCCAACAAAACGAGACTAAAATTAAAATAAAAATAAGACTGTCAGAGTCATCTCCATGTGCATCTCCATGTGCACATCACAGGCTTGGATCCGGAGCCACTGGGACCCCTCTGAGCCCATCATCACCCGGGATGTCACTTGAGCACTGTCGAGAGAGCCTCTGAGTGTGTGTGTATCACTGGGGGTTGTGCCCAGCAGCCTCGACATTATCTTTTCATCCTAACAACAGCCCCCAAGTTGGGGAACGTAATACTTTTTCCACCGGCGGCGGAGGGGCCCAAGTCCCATCCCCTCCCGAGGTCACACGGGGGGATTCAAGCCCACTCACCATCGAGCCTGAGAGGAAAGGGCTCGAGCGAGAACAGGAGCGAGGCTGGGCCCCACGGCCCCATTCAACAAGGCCCAGCCCTGAGGAGCCCACGCTCCGCACAGAGGCCAGCCAGGTCTGCTCTGCGGCAGGCGGGCACACCGGTCCCCTCTGCGGTGTCAGATGCACTGAGGCACCACTGCCAAGGTGCCCGCACCCTTCACCCTCGCCCCAATCAGGAGACACTGGCACCAGGCAAGATCCCAGGGCCAGACACACATGGCAAGGACAGGAGGGGGTGTCCAACAGGCTGGAACACAGGCATAGCCTGTGGGAGGTTTGGGTCCGACCCCCCAGCACCTGTACACGGTCCCGAGCACTGCCAGGGAGTAACTCCTCAACACTGCCAGGTGAGGTCCGAAAACCAAATACACAGAACGGATCATCTGAACTTGCTTCTGGGTGAATCTAGGGGTGGCTTGTTAAGTCTTGCCCAAAAAATGCAGCAAGAATTTGAATGGGGATCGTTCTACACCTAAAGAGAGTAACAGGGCACGACACCCGCTTGTTTCAGAACTGGGTCTGGGGAAGCAGCCCGCACCCTGGCGCTCACCGGGCCACTTCCGGCTGTTTCCCGACATGCAAATGTACACTAAGATGCATCTTTTCCTAAAGAAACAGCATGAAGAGTACAAGCCAGAAAAAAGGCAAAAATGTTTACTTACTCTTTCCTCGATGATTTTCATGAGCCACCTCTTTGTCAGCTTATGTCTTTTGATGGCCTAAGGGGGAGGAAAGAGTGTTTTAAGTCTTTAGGAAGTATTAGAAACCACTTCCGTAAGCCTGCATAGAACACAGAATCAAACGCAAAACCTAGGAAGGGAACACTAGAATAAGACAACTGCGAGTCAGGTGACCAAGGGGAAGGAAACTTTCCCAGCTCACAGTTCAGAAACATTCCCAGTGCCCGGAGAGGGCTCGCAGACAGGATAGGCTGTGCACGTGGATGCCCAGGTTCCCTCCCTTCTACGGTCCCCACGGACGGCTGGGAGGGGCCAGAGCACCGCCAGCTATAACCCTCCAGCCCGCAAAATCAAAGCTCATCCTTCCAGAAGATCAAAAGTGCTCAAAGGAAAATGATGGCAGGTTGTCCCAGCCCCACACGCAAAATCTTGGAGCACCCCCCGGCCTCCTCTGCCTCACCCCCGCCATCCGCCTGCTTTAGTTCCAAGATGCCGGGCAGGGGCGGGCAGGCGGGCACGCTCAATCTTGTAAATTCGAGCTTGACCTCTCAACCGGCTGGCACAGGCAGGCAGTAACCACAGAACCCCGAAAAGCAGGCGCCCGTGTATGGTGTTGGGGGGGGGGGGAGGGGGAAGCGAGTCTGTGATTCGCACCTGCAGCCTCAGGCTTGGTGGTCTCCTAGATCAAGTAGAAGCACCCTTGGAAATCGAAGCCCAGGGGGCTGGAGAGACAGCACCACGTGGGGGCATTTGTCTTGCACTTGGCCACCCCGGGCTTTACCCCCAGCATCCCATCTGGTTCCCTGAGCACCGCCAGGAGTAATTCCTGACTGCGGAGCCAGGAGTAACCCCTGAGAATTGCCAGGTGTGATCAAAAAATGTAGAGAAGGGGCTGGAGTGATAGCACAGCGGGTAGGACATTTGCCTTGCACACAGCCAACCAATAATTCCCAGCATCATATAGGGCCCCCTGAGCACCACCAGGAGTGATTCCTGAGTGCAGAGCCAAGAGTAACCCCGGTGCATCGCTGGGTGTGACCTAAAAAGCAAAGAAAAACAGTAGAGAAAAGGAAAAAAAGGAAAGAGAAAGCCAACAGTGCCAGAAGGTTTGCTGAGAGGTGAAATTCCAACGGTGACTTAACACACAGAGATGACGGCGCAAACATCCCGATACCTTCCACAGCTCCACGGCCACGGGCTGCGGCGGCGGGCCGCCTCCTCCATACATGCCCGCCACGGCGTCCTTCCAGAACTGCAGGCGCATCTGCCCGATGGTCTTCTCAGACACTGAGTCCTTCACCTGCCGCAGGGGTGACAGAAGCTGTTAGCACGGGCGCAACGGCCCCAGCTCAGCATGGCACTGCGAGGCCAGCTTCATTCTGGACACCTGCTCCCCCTCCCCGAGAAGGTCCATCTCTGGGACACTGTCAGTATCAGGGTCTTCGGTGAAAGCTGCAGATTAGTGTTTATCCAAAGACGTGAGGGTCTGCATGTAGAAACAGGGGCAGGTGGAGAGAGAGTGCAGAGTTTAAGGCTCCGAGCACCACACATGATCCCCTGAGCACTGCCAGGAGAGACCCCAGAGCACAGTCAGAAACAGACCCTGAGCACCAACAGGGGTGGCCAAAATCCCAAAACAATTTTTTTTTACAATTTTAAAATAGAAGGGATTCCTTTAGAAATAAACCACAAGAGAGAGACAGAGAAACAGAGAGAAAGAAAGAAGGGGGGGGGGCAGAGTTAGATGAAAGGGAACTCGAGAGAGAGAGAGAAAGAGAGTGAGAGAGAGAGAGAGAGAGAGATATCAACCAGTGGCAACATGTGGAGCTTATTTGAATCCTGACTACAGAAAAGAAACAGAGAAGAAACATCCACACAATGGATGTTCAGCGAGATGGAGAAATCGCACTAAAGGTAGGAAGAATGCTGATGTCAAATTGCAGAGATTCTTCCAGACCCACACAAGGCTGGGTCATGCGGGGTATCTCAGAGAGGATGCTGGTCAGCCCAGCGCCCACCCAAACAGAGCCCCCTGCCACGGCAGCTGAAAACCTCCACACCCCACAATCACTGCCAAGCTCCTGGCCGGACTCCACTGCTCAGGATGAACCTGATCCAGAAATTAATCTGTAAGCCCTGTGCACTGCTGGGTGTGACCCAAAAAAGAAAAAAAAATTACTGATGGCCTGCTATAGAGGCAGGCTTCAGGGGAGGCTGGGAAAATCGGAAACAGTGGCAGTGCAATGGTGGTGTGATTGGTGTTGGAATACTGAATATAACAAATCATCACAAACAATTTCGTAGAAAAATATAAATAAAATGACCAAAAAAAAAAAAGAATACTTATGTCCATTCATGGTATTACCTGTGCATTTATCTTTTGAACATACATGCTGACATACTGATGGCATAAAGAGTACTGAGAGTGTGCACCAATACATACTGACAAATAATTACAGACGGAAAAATTACTCCCAAATTTTCTTCATAATCCAAGAGTGGAGTGGGCTGGAGCGATAGCACAACGGTTGGGCGTTCGCCTTTCACGCGGCTGACCCGAGTTCGATTCCTCCATCCCTCTTGGAGAGCCCGGCAAGCTACCAAGAGTATGGAGCCCGCACGGCAGAGCCTGGCAAGCTACCCGTGGCGTATTGGATATCCCAAAAACAGTAACAATAAGTCTCTCAATGAGAGACGTTACTGGTGCCCGCTTGAACAAATCCGAGAGTGGGTATGGGCCCTGAGATGCAGAGGCCGGGCAGGCCCTGGGGAGAGACAGGGCAGGAGCGCCTGAGACGCAGTCTCGAATCCTGCTTGTGTGTTCGAGACGTGCCACAGTGGAGTTCTCTGAAACTAAGGGGAAGAGAAGGAAAATCATCCTTCCCTGGTGAGGGGAGAACGTCTGCTGCTAACTAAGCCAAAGGCTCTCCGAGGGAAGCGGGAGGGACTCGCCTGTTTCGACTGTCTACAAGCACGGGGCCCAACTCTCTCCGGTTCATAGCTCTACTAGAATTCTGACAAAACATCACGTCTCCAGTGACAACATTCTTTTTTATTCCTCTTTGCGTACCAAGGACGGAAGCCAGGGCCTCACACACGCCTACTCTCCCTCCATGGAATTTCCCGCCAACACAAGGCCATCCTCCTCTCCTAGGCCTGTGCAGGCCGCAATCAGCAGCGACTTCTCCTTCTAAGAACGTCCCTGTTCCCTTTATCACACTTTGGACAGGGGCTGGGGACACTCCTGTCTGCCTGGGTCTCACGGTTCTCCCTGACCCACTCTGGGGGCCATCCAGAGCAGGCGGCTGCAAGAACCATCGACCCCGGCTCCTTACACGCGCAGGCCTGACGCCACGCTCTCCCGACGCCCCCCGCCCAACCCCAGTGGGCTCATATGGGGCTGCCCAGAACTGTCCGCCCGGGAATGTCACACAAGGGCGCAGGGCCAGAAGAGCAGGTGCAGGGAGCTGCCGCAAACACAGGTAGCTTTCACGGTCCCGTTTCCTGCAGCAGAGGTAAGAGAGATTGCCCGTCAGCACCCAGCTGATTCCGAACTGCTTTAGGGTCTTGGGGTGGGTGTTCAGAAACTCAGCACCGCCACAGACTTTGCACGACCCCTACTCTGTCACGAACACGCCATCTGGGGGGCTGGCGGCGAGGCCCAGTCTAAGCCATCAGCAGGGGTGGGACCTAAGGTCTGTCCCTGAGGCCGGGCTGTGCGGGGCCGCTTCCACGTCAAGGCTAAAGCTCCTTTTTGCAAGGGCTCCGAAGAACAGCGATACCTCCACACGTGCACCGGAAAGGCTTGGCTCAGAGACACAAATGAACCTACTCAACTAATAAGACACGGCACTGGCCGCAGTTCTGAGGCCGGCCTTAGAAAGAGAAACCGCAAATTCCAGGGTGAGTTATTTCCAGAAACAATAAGCTGCTGGCCGGGTTTTATTTTGGGAATTGAATGGTCATGCCCAGCGCGGCAGCAGGAAGGATCGGTGATGAAGAGACCTTCCACACACACCGAACCACCAATGACGCTTTTCCTGACTGCTGACTGCTCGGGGCTGACAAAACACACAACCATGACCTGCTTTGGGCTGGGAGCGGGGGGGGGGGGGGGGGGGGCCGCACACCCAGCTGTGTTCAAGGGTCACTCCAGGCAGTGCGGGGGGTGGGGGGAATATGGGGTGCCAGGGGTCTAACCCGGGTCAGCTGAGAGCAAGTCGAGCGTCATCCCCACTCTGCGATCGCTCCAGCCCCAGCAGCAAATCTTTAATGGAGTTTAATACCAGCCTGAGCCAGCTCCACGTTGAAGGCCCTCAGTGCGACGGCCGAGGCCCTGGCAGGCGAGGGGAGCAGCAGCGAACACAGGTAGCCTTCATAGTCCCGCTTCCTGCAGCAGAGAGGAGAGATCTCCCTTCAGAGGCGCCCAGAAACACACTAGGAAGGGAGCACAAAGAAGTCAATTTCAGGCCCACACTTGATACCCCTGGGGTCCCACACCTGATACCCGTGGGGTCCCACACTTGATACCTGAGGGGTCCACACTTGACACCTGTGGGGGTCCCACACTTCATACCTGTTGGGGTTCCAACATTTTACAAGTGTTGAGTTTCCAAACTTGACACCTGTTTACAGTTTAGACCTTACAGAAAATGTAGCTGCCCAGTCCCAGATGCTCTGAAACTCTATTCCTTTACTCTGACTTATAGAGAACTGAAACATTTTTGTTTCTGAATCACTTTCCTTTTTTAGTACGAATTCAAATAAGCTACAGAAAAAGAAATTACATTTTGGAGAAAATAGTTCCACTTTGTGTTGGTATTGAATCATGTTTGAGGTATTTTTGTGATTTTTTTTTTCGTGGGGAAGGGTGACACCAGAGTTGCCCACAGTGGTGCCTGGAAGGCCGTGTGTTGTTTGAATACAAGTCCCCCCTAACCCTCCTATGCCATGCAAACATTCCAGCCCTCTGAGCTATCTCTGGGCCCCTGCACTCATGGTTTTTAAATACATAAACATACAGAAACAGAGAAAAATGGCCTTATGGAAGATCATCACTTTTTGGCAGTTTCATCTCTTACAATTCTTTTTTTGGGGTCACACTTGGCGATTACTCCTGGATCTGCACTCAGGAATTACTCCTGGCGGTGCTCAGGAGACCATATGGGATGCTGGGAATCGAACCCTCGTAGGCCACGTGCAAAGCAAACGCCTCCTTGCTGTGCTATCACCAGCCCTCATCTCTTACAATTCTTAAGACCCTGGTTTCCACTATTGCTATCTTGTTTCTCTTCTAAGTAGTAAACAGGATGGGGGAAGGAATCACTCCTGGCAGTGCTCAGAGGACCATACAGGATGCCTGGGATCAAACCCCTGGTTGGAGGCATGCATGGCAAACGCCCAACCCATTGTGCTATCTCTCCGGCCCCTAAAAGTAATTCCTAAATGCATGGAAATGTGAGCTTGGGGAGGGCGAGAGTGAGGGTATACTCTGCAAGGGCTCCGGGCCACTCTGCCCAGTGCCTGGGATGGAAGCAGGGGGTCTCCCCGCCTGCAAAGCTGCGCTCCTACGCGCTGGGCATTCTCTGCACCTCCTCCCCCCAACATAACTTTAAATTATCCAATCAAATCCAAAGTATCCTAGCCCACCAAATTAAGGGTAACGATTTTTCTTGTGACCTGGTACTTGAAGCCCCTGCTATGCATGCATCAGAAAAGGGGACCCACGACAAGAGCTTTGCAGGCAGGCCCCGCCCCGGACGTGCCAGTCTTGATTACTCCGAATCCGAAAGGGCACCTGGGACCCAGGACAGGATCTGGCATCCAGGCTCCACCTTCCCCGGGCTGATCCCCCGGGTCTCTCTAGACCTTCGTTTCCTCAACCGTTAGCTGAGACCCCCGCGGCGTGGGCGGCTGTCCCGGGCATTACTCTCAGCGCTGGAAGCCCAATAACGGGAGCGGCGGGGCCAGTTCGCCGCCACCGTTTGCACGGACGGTCAATCACTCGCTACTTGCACCGCGCCGACACGCGGGAAGGAGGCCCCGGAGGCCGCCCACGGCTGTCACTGGAACGACCGGCCGTGCGCGTGCTCAGCGCGGCGTGCAGACACTTCCCCGGGGAAAGCAGGCGGTGGCGGCGCAGGGGGCTCGCCCGCCGCAGCCCCCGGCCCGCGGCCGCCCGGCTCACCGCAGCAGCTCCAGGCAGAAGAGGTCGGCGCCCGCCACGCCCGCCCCGTCCGCACCGCTGGCCGCCGCCACGCTCCGCCCGGAGCCCGCGGGCGCCGGGAGCCGCCGTGCGCGCGCCCACAGCCCACGGGGCGGCCGGCGGCGCCACAGACCCGGCACGCCCAGGCGCAGGGGACCCCACGCCGGGCCCAGCGTGGACGCCGCCATGACAGCGACGTCGCGTACCCTTCGACCCCGCGCCCCGGGCACGCGGCCACGCCCCTCCAGGCTCGTAGCCACGCCCTCCAGGCTCTTGGTCACGCCCCTCCCCGACTCGTAGCCACGCCCATTTCTGGCTCGCGCTCTCGCCTCTCCCAGATTTGGTCACGCCCCTCCCGCCTCTTGATCACGCCCCTCCCCGGCTCATAGTCACGCCTCCTTCCTGGCTCTAGGCCACGCCTCTCCCCAACTCGCGGTCTCTTCTCCCGGCTCTTGATCACGCCCCTCCCCGCTCGTAGCCACGCCCCCAGGCTCGTAGCCACGCCCCTCCCCGGCTCGCGGTCTCGCCCCCCTGTCCGCGGAGGGCAGAGGAAGGCCTCGGGAGAGGAGGCAGGTGTCGCTGTGGTCCCGTGCGTCCAGGTGGCCGCCGTGCACCCGGAGGGCTCCGCCTCCGCCCCGCCCGACCCGGCCTCCGGGCTCCCGGCGAGCTGGCGGCGCTCGGGTTTCTGGCTGCCCGGCCGTGGAGGTGCACGCGCGGGCCGGATGCACGTGCGAGGTCAGCCCGGTCGGCGCGGCCGCAGGTGCCCAGGTGCTGCAGGACGGCGCTTCCTTCTCCCGCTGCTGCCGCGTGGCCGCGACCCACCCGAGCAGGACAGGGCGCTTCCTGGGCCTGGAGTGCGGTCTCCTGGCCGGCCGTGCTCGTGGTGCAGGGCTGGAACCCCGCCCGCTCGCCTGCTTTGCCTGGCACCCCCGAGACAGGCCTCTGTGCAGGTGTTCTGCCCGGCTCCTGGGGCTTTCCCTGGCCTCAGTATGAACCTGCTCGGGCACAGACCAGTCTCTCTTCCGGGGCGCCGCTTCCCTCCTGCCCGGGCAGACTTTTCCTTCTGGACAACTTGCCATTCTTCAGAGTCCACTTGCCCAACCCCCCAAAACAAACCTACTCCTCTTGTTTATGTGGACACTTGTCCCCCTGGGCAGCCAGGAAGGGCGTTTCCCCTTTCCTTGAGAGTGTAAGTGAGCTGTGGGCCTCGTCCACTCTCTCCAGGGAGCCCGCTTCCTTACTGCTCTCAGCTTCTTTCCTGCGTAGGCGCAGGAGACCCTCGGACACCAGCTGCCACATCACCTGGGCAGCCCGGGGAAAAGGTCCTGCCCTTCAGAAGTCTGGCTCGTTCTGAGTGTGGACATAGCGAGGACCGGAGGTCTGGCCCTCACTGACGTGTGTCCCTGCAAGTAGCACCTAAGGCCTCACTTTCTAGGTCAGGGGTAGCGCACGTGACTGTCCTTGGCTGTCTTTTCTCTAGGGTTTGTTTTCATTCGGGCCACACCCGGGGGTGCTCAGAACTTAGTCCTGGCTCTGCACTCAGGGATCACTCCTGGCAATATGGTGCTGGGAAAAAGGGGTGCTGGGATGGAAGCCCTCCCCCACCGTCTGTCACTCCGGCCCCGGTCATTTCTCTCTTGGACAGACATTCCCATCTAATTTCAGCAGCAGCTCTGAGTACTGTGCCACTGGGCTATGGCCTGGCCCTCACCACCCTTTAAGTATTTGTTTAAGCCACGTTTGGTTCATTTCACCAACTCACCCTGGATGGATCATGGGTTTCTCCTAATCATTTGTGATGACAGCCTGTGCTTAAATGATTAGCTGTGTACTCATGTTTGCGCACAAATGCTTACATTCCCACCACTAGGATTTCTGGACCAAAGGATATATAAGATTGTAATTTTGATGTTTTGTGACGCTTACATGCATCATAAATTCCCTTCCTAGGAGGTCAGAGCTGTAGTACAGCGGGTATGGCATTTGCCTTGCACGTGGCCGACTGGGTTCAATCCCCAGCATCCTATATGGTTCCCCCACTACCAGCAGAAGTGACTTCTGAGAGCAGAGCCAGAAGTAACCCCTGAGCCTCACTAGGTGTGACCCAAAAAGCCAAAAAAAAAAAAAAAAAGAATTCCCTTCCTAGGGGTTGTTCCATTTTGTCTCCCTACGCCCTCATGCTAAATTTAGCTATTTATTATGAGGTAAACCAGTTCTGCACAGTCTAGCCAAAAAGGATATACTATCAATTTGGTGGGGTTTATTTTCCTTTGGGTAAATAAAATGATAATTCTCTATAGTTTTAATAGGGCTGTTTCTTACTAAGAGTGAAAGGGCCAGAGCTATAGTCAGCTGCTAGGGCGTTTGCCTTGCCTGTGGCCAACCCAGGTTCGATTCCAAGCATTTATATGGTCCACCGAGCACCACCAGGAGTAATTCCTGAGTGCAGAGCCAGGAGTAACCCCTAGGCATTGCCAGGTTTGGCAAGAAAAGCAAAAGCAAAGAGAAAAGTGAAGATGACATTGATCTTCAACACTGCATATATATAGTCCTCGAGTATGACCAGGAGTGACCCCTGAGCACAGAGCCAGAAGTCAGCCCTGAGCACAGAGCCAGGAGTAAGCCCTAAGCACAAAGCCAGGAGTAAGTCCTGAGCATCACTAGCTGTGCCCTGGCCCCTAACACACACACACACACACACACACACACACACACACACACAAACTATCATTTTAATCGTTCTTAATAGCTGGATTGCATTTTCAAATGATTGATCTGCTTCACCAACAGAGAATTTGATTTCAATTTTTTTTTCTGAAAATGACTAATGGCTGCATAGCAGAATGTATCACCCGACATTGCAGACTCATCCCGAATTTTAAGTGTCAAGGTGTTGAAAATTTTATATCCTCTCTTAATTGTTTATTGGGTCACTCAGAAGTGAGAAATTGTACTTGATGGGAATAGAAACCAGTGGAATGGAAGCGTACGCCAAAGAAAGCTTTGATTTTCTTTAGCCTGCGTGATGCTGTGATCTGGGCTTTACAGGGCTTCAAGGGCAGCCCCGTCACTGGGCCCCCTGCAGCCACTCCTCAGCCCTCCTCTGTGTGCCTGTCTCTTCCGCCCAAGCGGTCCCCCCCGACAGCCAGCAGAGCGTCTGAGCTGCCTGACGTGTTGCCTCACCTCTTCCAGATTAGTTGTGAGGCTGTGGGGGGTGTGTGCGGCTGCTGCCCCACTCCCGGAAAGCCCAGAGTTTTCAGCCTGAGAGCGGTGTACCCGGGAGTCTCACCTGCTTGGCATCTCTCTCGAGATTAGTTGTGGAGCCGGGCGGCCGTGTAAGGCAGAGGCTGAGTGTCTCCGGCTTCTAGGACCTGCTTTCCCATTTAACAGTCTGAAGGTCTTTTTTCAATTGGGAAAATGTTACATTTACACCAAACTTCTGAGGGGAAACCTCTATTTTCTATTTTTTTGTTTTGTTTTGTTTTTATTTTGGGAGGGTCACACGTGGTGATGCTCAGGGCTTACTCCTGACTCTGCACCCAGGAATCACCCTTTGAGGTGCTCAGGGGACTGACTACAGAGATGCCGGGGACCTAACCCGGATCAGCTGCACGCAAAGCAGAACCTTACCCATTGTACTATTGCTCCCGCCCAGAAATCTTTACTTTCATTATTCTGAGCCCTCGTACTTGCTTTCTGTCGCTCTGGGGTCTCACATGGCAGTGCTCAGGGTTCCTCCTGGCTTAGGCTGGGCATGGAACATACGCCTGGCGCGTGTGAAGCCCTGGGTTTGCCAGGCTCCTGGCTCTGTCCCTGTCCCTCCACACACTTTCAGGCCAAGCTTCCCCAGGGGGGGCCCTGAAGAGAAAAAAGGAGGAAGTCAAAACAATCGCACGGTGAGTGGACACTTGCCCTATAATGGCCATCCCCAGTTTGATCCCTGCCACCCCATGTGGTCCCTTGAACCCACCGGGAGTGATCCCTGAGCACAGAGGTGCAGCCCCCAAACCCAAATAAGTAAGCACTGGACCGGAGCAATAGCGCAGCAGGTACGGCCTTTGCCTTGCACTCGTCCAACCCAGGATCGATCCCGGCATCCCATGTGGTCCCCCAGCAGCGGCACGAGTAACCTCTGAGCATCGCCGGATGTGATCCAAAAAGCAAAAAAACAAAAACAAAAAAAAAAACACAAATCCCACAATAAAGCTAAGTAAGTAAGCACCAAAATATGAAGAAAAGCCTCTCTCTTCCTCTCCCCGGTCCCGCAGGGAACTGCTCTCCACGAGCTGCTTGGTGACATTCACACTTGGAAGCTTTTCTGCTGTCGGATCTCTAGAACTTTCCCTCTGGTGACGCCTTCCACTGTCAGTGCTCAGATCCCAACAGGGCTGGGCGGGTGGATGGGTAGGGGGCGGAGGGGAGTGGAGGGAGGCGCCAGACCCAGGCGTGGACTGCCGGGGGCGGGGAGGGGTGGCGCGGGCACAGATCAGTGAGGCTGGACTGGTCAGTGTCAGAGGTGAAGAGGCTAGATCCCGGTGCCAGGACCACCGCAGGTCCCTTGGTGCCCGGGAGGGGTCGGGCAGGGGGCGTTGGGGGAGCATAAGCAGCGCAGCAGGATTTGGGCAGCCTCAGCTGTGGGGGGAGGGTCCGAGTGGGGGTGCCCCGGGCTGAGCCCGCCCGCCCGCCACTCCCCTCCCCTGGAATGTTCCCTCCGTGTTTACAAACTCGTCCCGTGTTCCCTCTGGTGGCCCTGGTGAGCAAATGTGGGCCAAGGTTTTCCCTGCCCGGGTCAGTGGGTCATAAACATAGAGCCTGCTGGTCACCGCCCACACCCGGCCAGAGGGCAGTTCCGGTGCCCCTCCTCCTGTCTCCAGCGGGTCACCGCAGGGGAGCGGGCTCAGGAGTGCCGGGAAGCAGGCGGAGGGACCTTGGCGCTCAGCGGGGGGCGGGCTGACGTCTGTGCCCACGTGCCCAGCTGAGCATTCACGTAGGGCAGTGGCAGGGTTATCCCGGGCCCTTCCCAGGGCCAGTGGCCGCCCCGGGAGGGGCAAAGGTCAGTGTTCCGGCCCCCTCCCCCAGACCTCCTGGTGTCCTCCGGGGCCACTGTCCCCAGGGACTCAGAGAGGACAGGGAGTCGCTACTCTGAGACCCGAGAGGCAGATGCTCCCAAGCCCATGTCCCGGACCCCACTCAGGGCGGAACCCACGGTGCCTTCTGGGGCAGGAGGCCCCGAGAAACTTCCAGGGGTCCCATGGCTGCACCGAGGGGCTCACCTGTGCCCCCTATGTTTGTCACTAGGGACATTTCCATCCAGCGATCCTGGCTCCGGGCACCGCACTGCACCCACTTCCTGGACTGGCCTCTGTGGAGGCCCTTTGGCTGGGCTCCCAGCCCAGGCCCTCTGCCAGCCAGCTGCAGCCCCAGGGAGGCCCTCATGGGGACAGGGGCACAGGCCTGCCAGAGAAACCCTGCTTGTCACAGCCTCCACCCCGACACACACACACACACACACACACACACACACACACTACAGGAAGACACACAGACATACACACAGATACACACAGATACACACATACACACAGACACACAGATACACACACAGACACACACAGACACACACACAGATACACAGATACACATACACAGACACAGACACACAAACACAGACACACAGATACACATAGACACAGACACACAGACACAAACACACACACATACACACACAGGAAGACACACAGACATACACACAGATACACACAGACACACAGACACACACAGACACACAGACACAGAGACACACACAGACACACAGACACTCACACAGATACACACACAGACACACACAGATACACATACACAGACACACAAACACAGACAGACACACAGATACACATAGATACAGACACAGACACACAGACACACATACACACAGACACACACAGACACACACACAGTCATACACATACACATGCAGGCACATACAGGCAGATACACACAGACACACAGACACACAGACACACCCAGCAGCCAGTGGCGTGCGTGCCTGCTTCGCTTGGAGCAGAGAGCTGAGGGGGGATCCGGATACCTGGCCCAGCCCGGGTGCCTACCTGCATATCCCCCCGGCCTCCAAGACAGAGGTGCAGGGTGGGACCCACCGGTGCCAAGGCCCTTCCATGCGGGGGCCTCTGATCTGAGTCCCTTTCCCAGCCCTGTCCCGGGCTCTGTGCCCTGCGTCCTGGGCTCCGGGGGAGGGGGCTGCCCCAGCTCCGAGCGCTCTGTGTGGGCACCTCGCCAGGCACTCAGGTTTCTGCAGATTGTTCTGGAGAACCCTGTGCTTGGGCCCCGCCAACAAGGCGCGTGGTGCTGGGGGCTCGCCGTGTCGTGGAGCCGCAGCACCCCGGGACACCCTCTCCTTTGCAGCTGGGGCGTAGAGATGTCCACACTGGGCGGAGGCCAGACCAAGCTGGGCGAGGCAGGACATCTTCCTCGCAGCCCGAGAGTCCAGCCGACCCAGTGCCCGGGTCCTAGCCAGTCCCTGTCCCACAGCGGGCAGCAGCTGGCTGCCGTGACGCGGTCCTGGCCTCAGGTCCTGGCACAGAGCCCGTCCGTCTGTCAGTGCCCCGTCTCTCGGGAAGGAAAGATGGCATGCCGTCCCACTCTCACGGGCCCGTGTCTCGAGTGTCTGCACCCGCCCTGTGGGTCTTGCTCCCAGGAGAGAGGTACGGCCATGGCTGCATCGTCCGTGGGGGTCCACACGCCCTGGCTGGGATTCATTTGCAGGAAGTCGGAAGTGCATCTGAGACTGTGTGTCGCAAAGGTAAGTCCTGAACGATCCAGCGAAAGGTCCCCAGAGTCAGCAACACACGCTCAGGGGACCCAAACAAAAAAGGAGCCTATTAGGATGTCTGGGTTGGGGCGTGAGGAGGGAGCCCGGGACACTGGGGGGGTGGGGCAGTGGACACGGGTGCTGGCATGGGTGCTGGGACATTGTGTGTGTAAAGCTCTGCTATAATTAATTTTGTAAATCACTGGGTGCCTCATGAGCTAAAGTGAGGGTGCAGCAGGTAAGAGGTTTCCTGCACACAGCCAACCTGGGTTCCATTCCCGGCATCCCATAGGACCCCCCCCCCCCGCCAAGAGTGATTCTTGAGTGCAGAGCCAGGAGTAACCCCTGAGCATCTCCACGTATGGCCCGAAAATCTAAAAAAAAAAGAAAAAAACATTAAAAAACTCACAGTGCTTTAATAAAAGTTTTTTTTTTAAAAAAATACTAATTTAATATGTTTTGTTTGGAAAATAAGTTCTGGGACCAGAGAGATAGTGCAGCAGGTAGGGCACTTGCATGCGGCCAACCCAGGTTGGATCCCCAGCCTCTGTTAGGGGTCCCATGAACATCACCAGGATTAATTCCTGAGCACAGACCCAGGAGTCAGCCCTGAGCACTTCCTGGAGTGGCCCCAAACCAACAGCAACAGGAGGAGTTTTGGGAAGGTTAAGCCCCACTCCCAATCCCTAGTGACTGTACAAGCAGTGGACGCTGTTCTCAAGACCTGTCCAGTCTCTGCCCTTCCACAGGAACAGGGCCACGGCTGACAAGTCCAGTGGACATGCGCCACAGGTGATCCGGTGTTAGAGGCACGGGTGAGGCCCATTTTACTTCCATTGTTTTATTTCTTTTCTTGTCAGCTCTGCCAGTGGTGTCCCGATCAATAGCTTGTCTTCTTTTTTAAAACACACACACACACACACACACACACACACACACACACACACAGAGGGGTGGGAGATGGCAAAGTGGGTAGGGCGCTGGCTTTGCACATGGCCAATCCAGGTTCAATCCTCAGAACCCCACATGGTCCCCCGAGTGCCACCAGGGGTGAGCCCTGAGCACTGAGTGGGAGTAAGCCCTGAGCACTCCCGGGTGTGACCTTTGGTGCTGGAGAGGCGGTTCAGCAGGCAAGATGGTGCCAGTTGTGAACCCAAAACAAACCAAAAAGACAACAGAAATGAAAAAAGTCAGACACCTTTGTGTCTGCACCTTTAAGGAGTGCTTCGGCTCCTGAGGCCGTGGGGAGTGGTGGGGAGGGTCTGCACGATGCCCATGTCCTGGGACCCTGAGCCCTGCCAAACTGGGCCAGACCCCTGCGAGGAGATGAGAGGCCAGCAGATGCCTTAGAGGAGAAAGGGGTGGCGGTCCCTGAGAGACAAGTCCACTCCCGGGGACCCGAGGGGAAGGGGCACCCTGGGGTGTGCTCAGCCGAGGTCATCAGTGGATTACAAATATCATGAAAGGAACCCACCCCACCCCTGCCCCGTCAGCCCCGCCCTGCTCCTGCCTTCCCTCCTGGGGGCTGGGCCAGCCGGCCTGTGCGGCCCTGGTCAGCGCGATGGAGAGGGGACTCCATCCGGAAACGCGTGCAAATAAGGGCGAGAGCGGTGGGCAGCCCTCAGAGAGGAGGGGCGGGGAGCGGAGGGCCGGCCTGCGGAGGGAAGTCTGCCAGGATTGGCACAGGTAGGGTTGGAAGGAGAGGGACGGCAGAGGGCGGGCCTGTCGTGGGGGGCACAAACACTGGGGGACAGCTGGGGCCCGAGAGCTGGCCGGGGAGCGAACACTGTGGTGGAGGTGGTGCTGGGGCTTTCCGTGCACGGCACCTCATCAGCAGCGCTGGGCATCCCAGCACCTCAGTTAAAGTTGGGGCGGGGGGCGTGGGGCAGCATTGAGGAGCCAAGAGAAACAGAATCCATAGAAGGGAGTCAGAAAACCCAGGACTAAAGCACTTGCCTTGCACGTGGCTGGCCCGGGTTCGATTTCCCAAGCCCCACTAGGCGTGATTCCTGAGCACAGAGCCAGGAGGAAGCCCCGAGCACTGCTGGGTGCAGACCCCACACAACAGAGAGAGAGGACGGCGGGCCAGAGAGGAGCCTGGAGGGGAGATCTCCTCTGGCCACTGAGGTCATAGGTCACAGAGACAGGCTCTGGCACTGCTGCACCCAGGCCAGAGGCCTGAGACACTGAGGACGGGGCTGGGGGTTCCCTAGCCAAGTCCCCACCCGAGACTGAGAGCTCAGGGCCGGAGCCCCAGGGAGCCAGGGGCAGACAAGCTCCCCTGTGCTGCCCGTTCTTCCCGGCCCGGGAGGGGGCCCTCGCTCCAACACCCCTCACCCCCTCTTTCAGGCACCGCCTCCCCTAGGGACTCCTGCAGTCCCACCCGGGGATGACACTTTGGTTTGGCTTGGTTTGGGAGATCACTCCCTTCAGTGTTCAGGGGTCACTTCCCAGAATGCTCAGGAATCACTTCCTATAATGCTCAGGGGTCACTCCCTGCCATACTTAGGGGTCACTCCTAGCCCTGTGCTCAGGGGTAATTCCCTACAGAGCTCAAAGGTCACTCCCTATAGTGCTCAAAGGCTACTTCTGGCTGTGTTTAGGGCCGCTCCCAACAGTGCTCAGGGAACTATGTGGTACAGGGGGTGGGTAACTAAGAGACTAGCTCTTCCTCTCAGAGACTAACTTCCTCTCAGAGACTAAACTCTGTCTGTTGCTCTTGCCTGCCCTGTGTCATCTCCACCTCACAGCTGGTTTCTGAGAACCTATGGATGCTGAATCTGCTTTCTTACTGCCCGTAAGGCAGTGGGTCCTGCAGTCAAGCCTGGGCCTCACACACTGAAGAGCCTCGCTGCCCCTGAGCCTCTTCCTTGGGCCACAGTAAGTGTTTCTGAATAAATGCCCAGAAACCGTCTTGGCTCGCTAGTCTGTTCTGGTTTTCCAAAGGTCACGATCAGGGCTGGGAAGAGGCCCAGAGGACCGGGCATGCTTCACCTGGAGGAGGCCCGGGTTCCATACCCTGCACCACCAGGAATGGCCCCCAAATACTGCCAGGTGTAGTCATCCCCCAAAATTAAAAAAAAATTAACATAAAAAGTTATGAAAAGTCACAGCCATGTCGATGAGAAGAAGGCTGACTGGTGCGTGAGCGATCAGCGCCTTTTCAAACGCCGCAGCCAGAACTCCGTAGTCCATGCTCCTTAGTGGCCCGTGGAAGCAGTGGAGTGAGTCATGACTGGCATTTTGGAAAAAACAAAATTTTGTAGGGGAGAGAAAAAAATCTGAGAGTACATTTAATGAGGATATTGCTTCATGAAACTTTTGTTTCCGCTCTGCATGCTGTGTGGTGATGTAAAATGTGTTTCTTCACCCCGGACTGTGGTCAAGAAGTGTGAGGGGCGCTGCTGTCGGCCCACACACGCGCGCCCTGCGCTCCAGCCATAACAAACCGCTCCCGGGCCCCAGCCCAGGCCGTTTCCGACTCCTGAGGACACGGCGCTTCCTGCTCCCATTACCTGGGATGACCTGGCCGCCTCACCCTCGCGGCCCCTGGCGACCTCTTCTGGTGCCCCGCCTGCCCCCTCTCTGAGGAGTGCCCAGGGCAGAGTACCTGAGAGCTGGGCAGGTGGCAGCTCCTGAGGGTGGCCAGGCCCTAGGGCTGCACACGGAGAAAGGCCTCTGAGAGGGGCACTTCTGTGGGGAGGACACGCACTGGACAGAGGTCCTGCCATGGGAGTGATAAGAGCTCGGCGCACTCAGGTGTGTGAGTGCTAGGGAGAGGCCGAGGAGAGATTTGGAGGTCCAGAGGAAACGGGGAGCAACGTGAACACAGGCAGACAGGGGACAGTCCCTCTCTGGCACTTGGCGTGGGTTCCCGGTGACCAGGATGAACAGGCGTCCCCCACCTCCAGGGGCCAGAGGGCTCAGAAGGGCACAGGGGGGCCGGAGCGATAGCACAGTGGGTAGGGCATTTGCCTTGCATGTGGCCGACCCGGGTTCGATCCCCGGCATCCCATATGGTCCCCCAAGCACTGCCAGGAGTAATTCCTGAGTGCAAAGCCAGGAGTAACCCCTGAGCATCGCTGGGTGTGACCCAAAAAGCAAAAAAAAAAAGAAGGCCACAGGGCACCTTTGCCCGAGGGGCCCCAGTTCCACCCCTGGGACCGGGCTGTTACCAGTGGTGTCCCCCCACAGCCCCCGCCAAAACATTCCTCTAAGTATCTTTATAGGCAAGAAATAGAAGAAAGTCAAGATGCAAAGCTTCCAAATATCCCACGACTCCGTCATGTACCCCAGGCATGATCTGTGGCGAGGTGTGGGGGCTTGACTAAAGGACTATTGTCTATAAAGCTGAAAGGCAAACATCAAGGGTGGGTGTTTTTTAATTCTGACTTAGAGCACACCCAAGGAGCTGCCTGGCGAGGGGCAGACGGGTGGGCGGGCAGAACTGCAGTGTTGGGGAGAAGCACCCGTGGGTCCTTGGGAAAGAGCCCAGACCCAAGGCAGGCAGATGAATGAGCAGCTGCCCGCCAGCAGGTGGCCCAGCGGAACCCGGGCGGCCGGGTGGATGGTCGGGCAGGGCCCCCTTCACTGCCAGGTTCTCCAAACTCATCACCTCATTAAAATGGCCTTTTATACCCGCCTAATTGTCAGAATTTAAAGAGCTGCTTATTACAGGCCTGGATTTCTGTAGTGACCTTAAAATAAATGCCTGATTATCTGAAGCCCTGAGTGAAATAATATACACTAATAACAGGCGGCCCTGTGAATCCGCCTAACAAGGCAGTTAATTGGAGGCAGCGACTGTGTTACATGTCCTGACAAGAACGCACAGGAGGTCTCCAGGATTCTCTCAGCCCAGAGACTGGCCTGGGCCAACGTTGCGGAAAGATTCCCAGTCAAAAATACATTCAGTATTCCAGTACGTCGGGCACTGGCCTTGCTCGCCCCAGCCCGGGCCCTATTTCCTGCACCCCAAAGGCGGGGCCAGGAGTGAGCCCTGAGCACCACCAAGGTGGCCCCAAACAAACTTAAAAGACATGAATGCGGCTGGAGAGATAGAACAAGAGTTAAGACACTTGTCTTGCACATGGCCCATCAGGGTTTGCTCCCAGCGCTGTCTACGGTCCTGAGCCACCAGGAGTGATCCCTGGGCACACAGCCAGGAGCAAACCCTGAGCACAGAGCTGGGAGTCAGTCCCGAGCACAGAGCCAGGAGTAAACCCTGAGCACAGAGCCTGGTGTGAAAAAGAAGAAGAAGGAGGAGGAGGAGGAGGAGGAGGAAGAGGAAGAGGAAGAAGAAGAAGAAGAAGAAGGAGAAGGAGAAGGAGAAGGAGAAGGAGAAGGAGAAACAAAAGCAAGAAAAAGAGCCTTGGGAAGGGGTCTTGGGGTCTTGGGAAGTCCAGGGAGGGCTGAGAGGTGACCAGTGGTGGACAGATGCGGCCAGGTGCGAGGCTGCGGAGGGCCGGGGATGGTTGCGGGGAGGAGAGAGTTGGCCAGGGAGGACTGCATGCTTCCTGCTTCTCCCGCTAACAGGGCACCGTCACAGGATATCCACACAGACTGTAAGGAGATGAACCGGGGCCAGAGCTGTAGTAGAGAGATAGGGGGCATTTGATTTCCACGTGGCTGACCCAGGTTCAATCCCTGGCACCACCATAGGGTCTCACGAGCACTGCCAAGAAGGATCCCTGAGCACCACTGGGTGTGGCCCAAGAGCAACAACAACAAAAGGATCATTTTAGAGAGAGAAAGGAGGAACTCTCTGTGCCCCCTCCCCCGTACCTGGGGGTCCCATGCCTGTTTCCGTCCTTTGCCAAGGGTGTAAATGACCCCGCCCACAACTGCCATCGGGAGCAGGCACACAGCTTCTCAGCTACAGATGCGTCCACTTCAATAAAGGTGTTTTTTTTAGGGGGGGTCGTTTTTGTTTGTTTGGGGGCTACACCACGGGACTCTGGATTTCCTCCCGGCTCTGCTCACAGGGATCACATCTGGCAATGCTCGGGACCAATATAGGGTGCTGGGGATTGAACCAGGACTGGCCACATACAGGGCAGGCACCCTACCAGGTATGCTGTCACTCCACACCCAATAAAGGTAATTTTTATTTTTATTTATTTTTATTTTATTTATGTTTGCTTTTGGGTCATACCCACTGATGCTCAGGGGTTACTCCTGGCTCTGCACTCAGGAATTACTCCTGGAGTTCTCGGGGGACCATATGGGATGCTGGGGATCAAACCTGGGTTGGTCGTGTGCAAGGCAAATGCCCTATTCGTTGTACCATCACTCTGGCCCCAATAAAGTTAATTTTTTAAAATGTCAAAAGTAGGACCCTTGGGAGTAAGAGAGGGTGTGGTTGGAATTCCATGCATGAGAAACCATTATAAACAATACTGTAAGGCATAGAGTCTCAATCAATTAAAAATGTTTTCAAGGTCATAAGCCCTTTCTGTATACTCATACATGCAACAATATGACACTGTGTGCAATTTTTAAAAAAACTTTTTAATTGAATATCTGTGAGACAGACATAAGCTATTCATAATTGGGTTTAAGTCACACAATGATCCAGTCCCCATCCCTCCACCAGTGCACATTTCCCACCACCAGTGTCCCCTGTTTCCCTCCCACCATCCCCACCCCCACCTCCCCACCCCCTGCCCCTCTGTAGGAGGCACTTTCCTTCTTGCTCTCTCTCTCCTTTCCCTTTTGTGCATTATGGTTCGTGCAACAATTTTTTTTTCTTTTTTGGGTCACACCCAGTGATGTACAGGGGTTACTCCTGACTCCGCACTCAGGAATTACTCCTGGTGGTGCTCAGGGGACCATATGGGGTGCTGGGAATCAAACCCGGGTCGGCCGATGCAAGGCAAATGCCCTACCCTCTGTGCTATTGCTCCAGCCCCATTGTGCAACAATTTTCAGTGTGGCTTTATTTATTTATTTTTTTACTTTGATTTGGTTTTGGCTTTAGAAGCCACACCAGAGCTCAGTGCTTACTCCCAGCTCTGTGCTCAGAGATCATTCCTGGTGGTGCTCGGGGGATAGAGGCGGGGTGGGCCACGAGAAGGAAGCCCCTTACCTCCTGCATAATCTCTCCAGCCCAGGGCAGCTTTATTTGTTATAGGAAGATCTGGAACCAATCCAGAGTCTCCCAATGAAGGGCAGTTTATCAACTGCTACAGAGGCGACTCCTGCCTCTGCTTAAGCCCCCTAACCCACTCTCCACAAAAGAGGAAGCTCTTCTTGAACTAAGTCAAAGACAGATGATGAAGTGGGAAAGAAAAAACAAGACACGAATAACTATGTTCCTCCGAGTGCTCACGGAGGCATTCACCTGTCTGGACCCTGCTTATCTTCGTGAGGACACCGGGAGGGAGAGGAAATCACCGAGCAGGCTCACTGGAGGGAAGCAGCACTCCAGCCCGGGTGGGACCATCGGGAGGACTTTCTCACACTGACCACAGCGTCAGGACGCTCCCAGAGCAGCCCTGGGGCCAGACCGTCTTCCTGTCTTCTGACTGAGAGGCAGGACAAGGCCCGTGGTGCCCTGTGGACCCGGTGGCTGGGCCGGCAGGGGAGAGGCCCGGCCGCTCCCCACCCCAGCCATGGATTTAGGATCTAAAACCAACAGCACCAGGAAGAATCCAGCCAGCAGGGCAGATTCTCTCGAAGGTATTCAGACAAACAGGAGCGGGGGAGGCGGCTTGGCTTGGTTCCTGGGCTGGATTTACGGGGCCCTGTTTGTTTATTTGTGCCTTTGCTGGCTTCCTGGCCTTCTGCATGGCTGTTTGGAAGAAGAGAAGTGGAGGAGGGGGTGATAAGACGATCTGTTTTATGTGGTACATCCCGTTCCCTCGGGCCAGCGATGTGGAGTGGAGGCTTTTGAAGTTTCCAGTTCACGGCTTGGGACACTGTGTTCAAGCAAGTGAGCAGCCTGCAGGAAGGAACTGGGGGCCGGGCGGGTGGGGGCCTTCCCCGGGCCACTGCGCACCCCCCCTCCCTGGCCAGCCTGCCGGCCGGCCCAGCCCTCTCCCAGCTGGAGCCAGCCCCCAGCTCACGCGCCCCACGAGGGCTGGCTCCAGTGCGGCACGCACGCGGGGATGGCTGCTCTCTCTGCTGGTTTTGAACGCTCTTTCCTCCCCCACGGCTCTCTCCCGCACGCGCACTGCACCGTCAGCACGAGAGAGCACCCAGCACTGCACTGCTGTCCCCTCGACTGCGCTTCCTGCACCCCACCCTCCCCCACTTCCATCGGAAACCGCAGTTTTGCAATCCAAAGCCAAGGTTCTGTCTTGTTCCAAACTGTCTAGTCTATTTTCTGAGGGGAGGCGGACCACACATCACTGTGCTCAGGGCTCACTCCCGGCTCTGTGCTTGGGGCTCACTCCCGGCTCTGTGCTCAGGGATCCCCCCTGGCGTGCTCAGAGGACCTATAAGGTGCCGGGGATGGAACCTGGGCAAGGCAGGCGCCCTCCCCACTGTCCTATTGTCCAATTCAGATATTACCTGTTCCCTGGTTGTCTCTCTAAATACACAGATGTGTGAGATCATCCAATATTTGTCCTCCTGACGTATTTTGCTTAAAGTGACGCCCCTGAGCTCCACTGAGCTCCACCCAGGCTGCAGCAAAGTGCAAGCCCTTCTCTTCTAATGCTGCAGAGCATTTCTCCGTGTTCCTAGACCATAGCTTCCTTATCCAGGGCCTGTTGTGGGACATTTGGGCTGTTTTTATAGCCTGGCTATTGTACTGAGTGCTGCAATTAAAATAGAGGTATAAATGTCTCTTTGAATTAATGTTTTTGTATTCTTAGGGTAAATGCCAAGAGATGAAATCACTGGGTCATTTGGGAACTGGATTATTACTTTTTTGAGGAATTGTCCCACTATTTTCCATAGAGGCAGGACCAGAGTTCATTTCCACCCACGGTGGGAGAGAGTTCCTTTTTTGCCGGCATTGATTGCTTCCCCCCTCCCTTTTTTTTTTTTCTTCAACCTTCTGTGTTTTCTTTTCCGTTTTGGCTTTTGGGCCAGATGCTAAGGGCTTACTCCTGGCTCTGGACTCAGGGATCACTCTTGGTAAAACTCAAAAGAAGTTTGGACAGGTGTGAAGCAAGCACCTTACCCAGAATCTGTCTCTCTGACCCACTCCCTGTACTGTGGATCTCTGTCATTCAGCCCAAGATGACATCTCATCTTGGTTTGCATCTTGTTGTTTTGGTTTGCATCTCCCTGATAGGAGGAGACAATGAACACCTTTCACAGGCCCTGGCTCCCCTGACATGCCAGAGAAGAGTCTGTTTCCAGGACTCTGCCCACCTCTGGTCACCTTCCTGCCCACTGGGGAGATCTCTCAATCCGGGTCTGTTTAGGAAAGGGCAGCCCGGCCCAGAGGGAGCACTCGCCCCGAGAACTGCACACCTGCTCTTCCAGGAACTCTCTGGACCTCGCACATGGAGACCCAGGGCTTTGCCACAGTCCCTCTGAAAACTCTGTGTGTGGCAAGTATTTTATATTGCCGTTGGTCTAGTGAAAGAATTTCTATGTCATCTTGCCAGCAGAGAAATGGCCCAGTGTCCCATCTCAAAAAAAAAACAAAAAACAAACAAAAAAAAAACCACGATACTGCCAAGTCTTCCCAGGTAGACTGGTCCTCATTGAGAACTCTGGGGCCTTCTCAGAATGCAAGCGGGCAGATGCCCCTTCCTGTTTGGACCCCAGCAGCCTGCGGTCACACTGACACCCTCTGACACAGAACAGCCCAGCTCCAGCTGAACCTCTTCATGCCACCAAGTCGTTCCAGCGCTGTAGCTCCTGGACTGTGCGGCCACATATGTGGCCACACAACACCTCCAAATTCCACAGAGCTGCCAGCCCAAGAGGCTCACAGCAGACCTGAAGGGAAGTTGTGTAGATGCCTCAACAACTACATAGAAGGTGCCCCGGGCACCACCAGTACAGCAAATCCTAGATAGCGACTTTAGTAACATCCCTGGGAGATAGAAGTTATCACGAACTGACTCTTACTGATCTAAGGTTTTTTTTTCTTTTTTGCATCACACTTGGCAATGCTCAGGGGTTACTCCTGGCTCTGCACTCAGGAATTATTCCTGGCGGTGCTCAGGGGACCATATGGGATGCCAGGGATCGAACCCAGGTTGGTCACGTGCAAGGCAAACAGCCTCCCCGCTGTACTATTGCTCTGGCCCCTGATCTAAGATTTGATTATTCCATTTACCTTCACATTGTAACAAACATTATGAGGTAAATTTGTGCCTGCAAATGGGTAGCCTGGGGTGGTGGGTGGGAAAATGGGGACACTGGTGGAGGGAAGGTCACACTGGAGGTGGGATTGGGATTGGACATTGGATGCCTTAAATAACTGCCTTATGAATAATTTGGTCAATGATGGTATTATAACAAAAAACAAATTTTTTTAAAGAACCCAGAAAAGAAAGGAGAGCGTTTCCTCCTTGGCCGCTCACCCCTGTGGTTTCTGAGAGTTGGCACTGTTTGGCCATCTGGTCCGGTCTGGGCCAGGCTCACAAGTCCAGTAGCTTTCCAGCCAGTGAGCTTCGAAGAGCCCAAAGCTTGAGGCTCCCAGCCCTGAACAGTGACCACCAATGGTCAGGCCACGAAAGACAGGCCGCCCCTTCCCAGCCCCTTGGAAGGCTCGAGGCCCTGGCTCCCAGCAAGGTAGCACCCCCTTGGCCCTCGTACCTGGGTTCCCGAGCCACACAGGACCAGATGTACTAGCCCTACCCTCAATGGCCCAGCTCACCCAGAACATGGAGGGACTCTGCATTCCAACAAGAAGCAGGTCTCTGCCGTGTGAAGTGCGCCCCTCTCTGTTGCCTCTGGGAGGAGGAAGTTGGGGACCCCCGGTGCTCCCCAAGAGTGTCTCCCAGCACCCCCACACCATCTCCAGGAACCCCAGAGCACACACCTGAGTGCCCAGCGGCTCTCGAGAGACTGCCGGCTGCAGACTGGTTACCACCCCACCAGGATGGGCCCTGCAGTGACCAGAGAGACAGGGACCAACAAGCCTGACCACAGCGCTGGCCTCCCGCGGGGCGTCTGCTCTCTCTGCTGGGGCCGGGCGGCGAGTCCCGGGCTCCCTCCCGAAGGGGAAGGAGGCTCAGGTCACTCTCATGCCCAGCTAGAAGGCCCTTTGTGACCACTCAGACACTCACTTGAGCCCCAGGTCCTTGGCTGAGCAGGTGACACATCAGTTGGTTTCTTCCCTTTTCATGAGTATCAGCTTCGCTGAGCCCTCGTGCCGGCGGGTGCTACGCCCATCTCCCTCTGCGGTTCAGTGCACCATGTGTCTCTCAGGCAGCCTGGGGCAGGCGGGGGTGGGAGGTTCAGTTCCAGGATCCACTGTGGGAGGACCCAGAGGACGAGCAATGCCCAGAACCATTTAATCCCTTCAGCATCAAAACCAGCCCCTTCAACCTCTGGTCAATTTTAGATTTTGTTTGGGGGCCACACCCGGTGGTGCTCAGGGGTTACTCCTGGCTCTGCACTCAGGAATGACTCCTGGCGGTGCTCAGGGGACCATATGGGATGCCCGGATTGAACCCAGGTCAGCTGCGTGCAAGGCAAACGCCCTCCTCGCTGTGCTATCACTCCGGCTCCAATGGTCAATTTTAGGACATTTCATTTCCCCAGCAAGGAGCCCCACATGCCAGTGTCGGCTGCCTTGCTGGCCTCCTTCTGTTCCGCCCGCTGTGTGGGCTGCCAGAGACCCCCGGGGAGCCCCACTGTGCGTCCCTTCCAGGTTCCCCTCAGCAGGCCATGCACTTCCTCTTAAGAAGAAGCCCCCAAAACGAGTAAATGGCTGTTGCTGACCGTTCAAGGATGGCAAACTTCATGTGAAAAGTGAGGGGTCGGGGTGATAGCACAGCGGGTAGGGCATATCCCTCGCACCCAGCTGACCCGGGTTCAATCCTTGGCGTCCCATAGGGTCCCCCAAGCACTGCCAGGAGTAATTTCTTTTTTTTTTTCTTTTTGAGTCACACCCAGTGATGCTCAGGGGTTATTCCTGGCTCTGCACTCAGGAATTACTCCTGGCGGTGCTTGGGGGACCCTATGGGATGCCGTGGATTAAACCCAGGTTGGCCGTGTGCAAGGCAAACGCCCTACCCGCTGTGCTATCACTCCGGCCCCGCCAGGAGTAATTTCTGAGTGCAGAGCCAGGAGTAACTCTTGAGCATTGTTGGTTGTGACCCAAAAAGCGGAAAGAAAAAAAAAAGAAAGAAAAGAAAGAAAGAAAGAAAGAAAGAGAGAGAGAGAGAGAGAGAGAGAGAAAGAAAGAAAGAAAGAAAGAAAGAAAGAAAGAAAGAAAGAAAGAAAGAAAGAAAGAAAGAAAGAAAGAAAGAAAGAAAGAAAGAAAGAAAGAAAGAGAAAGAAATTGAAAACCCCAATGCAAATAAACGGCTGTCAGCAACCAAAACGGGGTGTCCTGGTTCCCCGCCCAGTGCTCACCACGCCACCAGGTCCCACGGATGAAGATTCACTTCCACCTCCAGACACAGTTCCTCAGGGAAGGGGTCTCTGCGGAGGTGCCGGCACTTCCTCCCGCTGGGGAGGGCTCTGTGGGAGTTTCCTCCCCCTCTGAGACTCCGAGGGACAGTGGGCTGGGTGAGACACTGGGAGAGACGCTGACACCCGTCCCCCCTCCCCCTGCCAACGGTGGGCATGGGGTGGGAACTCTATTAGTATTGTAAATCACTCACGGTACCTAAATAGAAATGGAAGGGGAAAAAGCTCCTTTCTAAGTCACCTCCACAATGCCAGTCACCGTCCGCCACGGGCCAGAGTCAGCTTCTGAAACTACGGGGCTCGGGGGTCTCAAAACATTTACAAGTTCATTTCAGGATAAATTTCTCTATGGCTTATTATTGACAAATGTTTGATTTGTGTATCTATTTTCAATACCTACATCCCCGGGTTTCCATAAAAAATTTCTCCAAGGGAGGGAGGGGGGAACGCTTTTCTTTCCTTTGAGAGGAAAAAAAAATAAAGAATGTTAAGGGATGAAAAGGCAGCCAATAAAGACGGATTTGTTGCAGAGGGTGAGGGGTGAGGGTGTGCCTCAGTGTGGGCCGCCCTGTTCTGACCCGAAGGCCGTGTTGTTAGACGGCGCCTGTGGGCGTGAGAGACAGAGGGGGCTGGGGGGGGGGAAGGTCAGCACAGGCCGACGCCCGGCCACTCCACACAAGGGTTCTACAGCCCTAGCCTGGCTGCTTTGGCCAACCCCCCGCCCCCAACAAGTCTCTGGTCCCAGTATCTTGTCCCCTGACGAGGTCCTGCCCGGAGGGGCCTAACAGAGCCTTCGAGAACGTGATGATTTTTTCCACGTAGAGACTTGATGGACTTTTTTTTTTCCACACTGAAAAAACAAATTTTTTATTGTTTAGAAATATATATTGTTAAAAAGTCCCACCAGAGACATTATTCTCTCATTTACCCATCTTCCTCCTCTTCTTCAACACCTTGATATAAAGGACATTATTACACTTCTACCAAAGCCTCACCCAGATGTCCAGAGAATGCCCACCTATGTATCCTTCCGTGCTTGCCAGCTGCACGTGCAGGTAGCCGTCTACAGACGCCTTGACCTCCATTCCCCACCTAAGTTCCACCATGACTGGCTTTCCTGTTAGTCCGCTGAGGAGAGGCTCGGGATCGAGGGGCAAACTCATCGAGACTGTGGGCAGAGGCTGCAGGTGACTCGCTGCCACCCCAGTGGTCGTCAGTCCCTCATGATTGGGCTCGCGACTGCAGGGCCCGGAGCAGGGAGTAGTGAGAGAAGTCGAGACTCGATGGACCTTTCTGTAGCATGATGTTAGACAAAGCTTCGCCCCTACACCAGAGCAATGGGTCTGCGTTCGGGGCCCTGCCGGAGCAGCCCTGACTGCCCACCGGCCTTTCCACTGGCCGCACCCTCGGTCAGGACTATATGAAACAGCCAGTCTGGAACCTTCCATAAAGTTCAGAGGCCTCTGGGGAGTCACAGATTCTTTGGGTCACGGGATGGCCCAGATGATTCTTCGGTTCCCTCTCTCGCTGAGTGTTCGGCAGTGCTCCTCTTGGTACTGAGTCTTGCTTATGTCACCAGCCGGCCACCGATTCCAGTGTGTGGGAATCAGCCAGCCTGAGGGAAGGTGGTCCTGGCCCACAGCAGACCCCCCACCTGGGGCCGCACCCACCAACGGCCTTGCTCGCGGCACCTGCTTTGGAAGAACCACAGTCCAGGAACCTGCAGGCTTGTGTCACCCTCCCGACGCCTTCCCTGGGCCCCCCTCTACCAGGCTCCCATCCCATTCCAGAACCCCCCCTTCACAGACCCACCTTCCCCGACCATCAGCGTCTCAGGACGCTGCCCCCAGGTGAATGCGGGGTACAGACATGCAGAGTGTGGCCCAGGTGGCACCTGGGAGGAGCTGGGGACCCGAGACCTCGAGCGTCTCCGTTCGCTACTCCATGGCGTTATCTGGGGAAGCCGAGGGCAGCTGAGGAAGACGCGGCTGAGTCACCCACTGTGTCACCCACAGTGCGTCAGGAAAGCTCCTCCTGAGCCCGGAACAACAGCACGGGGGTAGGCGACTGCCTGTGCATGATCAACCAGCTCTGGTCCCCAGCACCCTGTAGGGTCCCCCGAGCCCCGCAGGAGGGATTCCTGAACACAGAGCCAGGAGTAAGGCCTGAGCACTGCCCAGCGTGGCCCCAAAACCAAAAGGGAAGAAAGAAAAAGGAAAGTTCCTAGTGGGGACCAGAGAGGGTGCAGAGGTGAGGACACAGGCCTTGCACATAGCCACCAAAGTGGCTCAAATCCCAACACCATAAGGAGTCCCCTGAGTGCCACCAGGCGTGGTCTCTGCCCTCTGCACTACATTTTTTGGGGAGAGGATACACTTGGTAGTGCTCAGAGTTGACTCCTGTGCTCAGGGATCACTCCTGGCAAGCCTAGAGACACCACATGGGGTCGGCGGTACATGCACCAAGCACTCTAACCACTGGACTATCTCTCTGGCCCCTAAACGGGGGTGCCAGTGATTGAAGCTGGGTTGGCTGCATGCGGCTGACCCACTGGCCTCTCTTCAGTGCTTTTTTGGTTGTTTTTTGGGTCACAGCAGGGATCCTCAGGGGTTACTCCTGGCTCTGTGCTCAGGGATCGTTCCTGATGGTACTTGGGGACCATACGGACACCAGGGACCAACCCAGGTCAGCTGTGTGCATGGCCAAACACCCTCCCCACTGTCCTATAGCTCCGGCCAAAGAGGGGCTCGTTTTGATGCTACAAGAATCAAACTGTTCCGGGCACTGCTCATCCCCTGGGCCCTTCGCAGTGGCCCCTGGCATCGCACCGCCCGCACCACCCTCCAGCCCTCTCGACTGCATTTTTATTTATTTATTTTTATTTTTTAAATTTTTTTTGCTTTTTGGGTCGCACCCGGTGATGCACAGGGGTTACTCCTGGTTCTGCACTCAGGAACCGCTCCTGGCAGTGCTCAGGGGACCATATGGCATGCTGGGAATCAAACCTGGGTCAGTTGCATGCAAGGAAAACGCCCTACCTGCTATGCTATCACTCCAGCCCCTCGACAGCATTTTTAGTGTTGGTTAAGATGGTCTTGAGAGGTGTCCACGCTCAGGGGCACCCCCTTAGCCCTGCTGCTTTGATTTCTCACGTGGGGGCCACCCCCAGTGTTGCATTGCCAGGAAGGACCCCGAGGAGCCAGGCGTGTGCTCCCTTACCGAGCCACAGCTCCAGCCCCTGCTTTGCTCCTCCCCGAGGTTTGGGGTGTCTGTCCCTCACCCCACCATTGTCACTGCATCACTTGGGAGAGGTGAGGTTTCCAGAGCCCCAGAGGGGTGGTCTTTGCCGCCACCCGTGGTGGGCGGATGCTTCGTCCACCACTCACTGCCTGGCACACCCCAGGCGGTGCCACCCTCGGGTGCTGCTCCTATACTTTCCCTGCGCCCTCCTCCCATTGGCATGGCCGCCAACACCGCCGTCTCCCCTGGCCCTGGCTTCTGGAGAGAGAGCGGCCAGGCTAGCAGGGAGACGGGCCGGGAGGGGCAAGTGGAGAGAAGGGAAGGTGAGCAGTGAGACCTGGAAGTGTCCCTAACTGACCCCTCAGGGTCAGAGCAGGTGTATAGAGCAGGACTTTCTAGGCTTTTTTTTTTCTTTTAAGAAATATTTCTCGGGGCCAGAGCGATAGCACAGCGGGTAGGGCGTTTGCCTTGCATACGGCTGACCCAGGTTCGATCCCCAGCATCCCATATGGTCCCCCAAGCACCGCCAGGAGTAATTCCTGAGTGCAAAGCCAGGAGTAACCCCTGAGCATCGCTGGGTGTGACCCCCCCCAAAAAAGAAATATTTCTCAGGGCTGGAATTATAGTTTGGCAGGGAGGGGATTTGCCTTGAATGCTGCTGACCCAGGTTCAATCCTCGACATCCCATATGGTCCCCCGAGCACCACCAGGGGTGATTCCTGAGCACAGAGCCAGGAGTAACCCCTGAGCATTACCAGGTGTGATACTGTCACTGTCACTGTCATCCCGTTGCTCATCGATTTGTTTGAGCGGGCACCAGTAACGTCTCTCATTGAGAGACTTATTGTTACTGTTTTTGGCATATCCAATACGCACGGGTAGCTTGCCAGGCTCTGCCATGCGGGCTCCATACTCTCGGTAGCTTGCCAGGCTAGGTGTGATACAAAAACACAAAACAATTTTTTTCTTCCCTCCACCCCCCCAACTTTATTTCAACACTGCGCTTTACAAAGTTGTTCATGATGATGTGTTCCGAGCATTCAGTATTCCATCCCCAGTCCCACCACTGTTCCCTTCCCTCCACCATGGTCTCCATTTTCCCAACCACCCCTCAAACCTGCCCCATAGCAAGCCCACGATATATTGCTTGTTACCACTAAATGGCTCACAGAGTAATCAAAAAAATTTCTGTAGAAGAAAATCTGTGAAAATTGTTGCTTCTCACCATGGGGACAGGAAGTCCTTCTCTGAGGGCTGACTAAGCTGAAAGTTCAGACTCTGGGTCCACGTTTCAGTCAGTCGAGGTTGGTGGGCTTCTGGGTTCCATCCCGTCCCATCTGGTGTGCTCCTACTGGGATGTGAGTGTTGTAGTGTGGAGACATCGTGTGGCTGCGTTTGCAGCCGTGTGCTTCTTGGACATTCGCAGATGACAAGCCGTTAGCTGCCACTGTCCCGTTCTGGCATCCTGGGCCCTGTCAATATGCCCATTTCACAGACCGAGACAGAAGCTGATTTGCAGGCTCGTGGGTGCGGGAGCAGCGAGGGGCTGGCCAGGGCTGCCGCGTCTCCATCACAGCCCCACTGGGAAGAGCCACTCCCAGCTGCCTCTTTGCATAAAATTCACTTCCCTGCAGCCAAGCACCAGGGCTACTTCAGCGGCTGCAGCGCCTCTCTGGAAACCTGGTTCTGTCCTCCACCAAACTGGCACCGCACCGGCTCTGCCAGGGCTACCTTCTCCCTGAAGCTCCCAGAACTGTGCTCTGCCTTAAGGAGCATTTGCTGAAGAGGGCGGCTTGGTTTTCAGCTTGTTGGTTGGTTGGTTGGTTTGTAGTTTTTTGGTTTTGGGTTTTTTGTTGGACTGGAGCGATAGCAAAAGCGGGTAGGGCAATTGCCTTGCACACGGCCGACCCAGGTTTGATTCCTCCGCCCCTCTCGGAGAGCCCGGCAAGCTACCGAGAGTATCCCACCCACACAGCAGAGCCTGGCAAGCTCCTCATGGTGTATTCGGTATGCCAAAAACAGTAACAACAAGTCTCACAATGGAGACGTTACTGGAGCCCGCTCGAGCAAATCAATGAATAACGGGACGACAGTGCTACAGACAGTGCAGGTTTTTTATTGGTTGGTGTTTTTTGCTTTTGGAGGCACACCCAGCAGTGTTCACTCTCGGCTCTGCAGGTAGGGGTCATTCCAGTGGCCTCGGGGGACTGTATGGGATGCCAGGGATCGTGCCCGGGTCAGCAGGTGCAAAGTAGACTCCTGCCGCACTATGGCTCCACCCAAAGAGCTGCAGCTGGAGGGAGGGAGGCCGAGGGGACCCTGCCGGGGAACGAATGCTGTTAACGGCCTCCTGTCAGCTGCTGCTCTCTGCTCTTTGCATCTGTGTCAGAATCTTAGTCGTCGGTTCAGGGCTGAGGATGGAGCCCAGCTAGAGGACGCGGACTCCTGCACGCAGGCTGGCATCGGTTGTTACCCACTGCACATGTGGACACAAGGGGTTGGTTCCAGAAGCACAGGTGTCTCTTTCATCTGAAGACAGCATCCCCCGCCCGGCTGCCCACACCCCCATGGGAGCCCCCAATAGTCTGCCGGTGTGGGAGGCTGGAGGAGACCCCAGAGGGAGGGGAACGACCCCCAGTTCTCACTTAGTGGCTCCATGCCCAGGTCGCCCCCCACAAATCCTCTCTTTTATTCCTTGGAGGTCGAAGGTACTTCGGCTCCAGCCGTGGGGCTCCAAGAAGGAGCTGGTCCACAGCCAAGTCCAGCGTCTCCTGCCCGGTCGCTTCACCCCCGGATGGCCGAGCTGCACGGGGCCACGAAGGTCCGACACCCCAACTCCTCTGGCTCTGCCAGGCCCGGCTCCGAGACAGTGCCTTTCTTTCTTGGTAGAGATGCAGTTGATTCTACTCCCATAGAACTGTTTTTTTTTTCTTTTTTTGCTTTTTGGGGGTCACACCCGGAGATGCTCAGGGGTTACCTCCTGGCTCTGCACTCAGGAATTACTCCTGGCAGTGCTCAGGGGACCATATGGGATGCTGGGAATCGAACCCAGGTCGACCGCGTGCAAGGCAAACGCCTACCCGCTGTGCTATCGCTCCAGCCCCTCGGCAGAACTGTTTTTAAAGGCTCATTCAGCGTAAACTCTTTGTTTGTTTTTGTTTGGGGGCCACACCCAGCGATGCTCAGGGGTTACTCCTGACTCTGCACTCAGGAATTACTCCTGGAAGTGCTCGGGCGATCCTATGGATGCTGGGGATCAAACCCGGGTCAGCCGTGTGCAAGGTAAGCCCCTCCCTGCTGGACTATCACTTCAGCCCTGTAACTTTTCTTTCTCATAATGAGGCTTGTCAGATTTTTGTTTTGTTTTGGGGACACACCAGGAAATGCTCAGGGGTTACTTCTGGCCCTGAGCTCAGGAATCGCTTCTGACAGTGCTCGTAGGACCATATGGGGTGCTGGGGATTGACCCACTGGAGTATCGCTCTGGCCCTGAGCTCATCAGCTCTGAGTGCCAGTGTATTGTCCTTCACAAACTCCACAGGCAAAATGTTCTGAACGGCCTTTGGGGCCCCAAGACAGAGCAGAGGCTGGTCGAGGCTGCTCCAAAAGAGGCAAGAAGGGCCAGTCTTCCCACGAGGCGCAAAGGCCTCCTGCTTTCTAGAATGACTTTCCGACTTTCCGAGCGGGTGAGAAACAGCAGGGCTACACCACTCACAATCCAGCTTCTGAAGCCTGTTCAGAGCAGGTGGGGACTCCCCCTGAGCTGGCGTCTGGGCGTCTCTGATCTCTCCGCAGGCGAAAAAAATGTTCCCAAGGAGGGGGTCTGGGCTACAGAGGGGGCCAAGGGTGGGTGGAGCGGTCTCTCTGCAGAAGCCTGACCCCTTTCCCGGGGGGACGCCGCCCCACGAATCCTGCTGGGGGGACATGGCCATGGGCTCCAGCCTGTAGGACGGAGCAGAGTAGACGTTTGCTGCCTGCAAGCTCCCGAGAACCTGACAGGAACCCACGTAGACGAAGGTTTCTGCCACTTCCTGCCCTTCTCCTGCCTCTCGTGCAGCTGTATCTAAGCTGCCTGAGTCCCGAGCCTGAGGAGTTTCTCTCGTTGAGTATTATAAATAAAGTGATTGAATATTATAAATAAAGCTGCGGTCAGACATCTCATCTGTACTGTTGGCTCCGTTTCCCCGATTCCCTGAACTGCAATTACTGAGCGAGAGGTCCTGACCAGCTTCTTGCTAATTTGATAGTTTGAAACACGTCATCTGTGGTTTTAATCTGTCTTTCTTTCCTGGCGAATGGTGCCAAATGCTTTTCTTCCTCTTCATTTCGTCAGGCTGTATTTCCTCCTCTGCGAGTTGTTTGTCCTTCATTTACCTTATTAGGGTCTTGGGACTTTTCTCAACCATCTGCACGCCTGTTTTGTTTTCCAAATATAAAAGTTCTTGCCGTCGTCACATGCACTGCTGAGAACAGTTGCCCTCTGTCTGTGGTCGGTTTGCATGTCACGGTATTTGTTTTTCGATGCAGACATTTTCTGATTTCTTGTAAGTGAGTGTTTCCCCTCAGGCTCTCCCAACGGAAGAATTCTGGAGCGGGGCCCACTCGCTCCGACGGTTTCCCGAAGCCCCACTCTCCCGTCCATCTGCACACCGGCGATGCAGGGACCTTTATGAGCTAAGCGGCCAGCCCCCCCCTGCCCCCCTCCCTGCTCAGACCCAGCGGCCCTGAGGCGTATGGGCCGTGGAGGACACACAGCCGGGCCCCCTGGCCCTTCCTTCCCCACGCCCCTCTCCTCAGCCATCTCTCAGCCAGGCCACACGATGCCGGTGGCATCTGCATCCCTGGGACAAAGGCACTTCACGAGAGACCCCAAGACAGAGTGCCTGGGCCCCAGGCTACCCCAGGCCTGAAACAATCAGGGTCTGGGATATCAGACTCCGTTTCTTGGCGTTTGAGGTGGCTGGGCAGGGGGCGGGATATGGCTCCCACGTGTGGGGTCAACGCACCCCCCCAGGCTTCTGACCTCTGGGCCACTTAGGAGGTGTGTCCTTGTGGCTCAGGACTCTGGGTTGTCCCCACTGCCCTGGAACCCCTGCGACTGTCCCCACGTTGGCCAAAGCAGCCTGAGCCCAAGGTCGCCCCAAGGGCTGAGTCCAGAAAACAGCAGATGGGCCTGAGCGTCAGCCAGTACTCGTGTGTGTGAGTGTGTGAGGGCGTGAGTGTGTATGTGCGAGGATGAGCATGTGTGCTTGTATAAGTGCACGTGTGTGTGAGCGCATGCATGTGTCAGTGTGCACGTGTGTGTGAGCGCATGCATGTGTCAGTGTGCGCGTGAGTGTGAGCATGTGTGCCTGTATGAAGTGCAGGTGTGTGTATGTGTGTGTGTGCATGAATATGTATGTTTGTGAGCATATATGCCTGTATGAGTGTAGGTGTGTGTATGAGTGCCTGCATGTATTAGTGTGCGCATGAGTGTGTATGTGTATGAGCATGTGTGCCTGTATGAGTGCAGGTGTGTGTATCAGTGCGTGCATATATTAGTGTGTGTGTGAGTGCATGAGTGTGTATGTGTATGAGCATGTGTGCCTGTATGAGAGCATGTGTGTGCGCGTGTGTATGAGTGCATGCATGTGTTGGTATATGCGTGTGAGTACATGTGTATGTGAATGTGTGTATGCGTGCTTGTATGTATGAGTGTGTGTGTGTGTGTGTGTGTGTGTGTGTGTGTGTGTGTGTGAGAGAGAGAGAGAGAGAGAGAGAGACACCCAGGAACAGAGGTCAAGTAGGCCGGGCTGGGGCTGCCCATCCCTGGAAAGAAAAAGTTCCTCCCCTTGCCTTGGCCGCCATCACCGCAGAGGGACCCATCGAGTAGTCGCTACCCTACCTGGCTCCTGGCTCCAGGCCCAGCCCCTGCAGCTCCCAAGGCCACCAGCTGCCCAGAACTGCGTGCGTGGACGAGGGGGCCAACGGCTGCAGGAACTGGGGCGGGGGGGGGGGAGGGAGCACCCTGCTGTTTTCTCATCCATGAAACGTGTCTGGCAGTCCTTCCCCGCAGGGACTCTGTGGGGGGGACTGGCCACAGGCCGGAGTTGGCTCTTGCCATGAGGGAAGGTGGTCTCCTGAGACCCCTGGGTGTGGCCCAAACCCCCTTCCCACAAACGAAGGCAAATGGACAAAACCCTGACCCTCAAACAGGCCTGATACCACACCAGCCGTAACAGAATAAAGGCCATTGAGCTGGCCTGGGCATGGCCCCGCCGGACACTCTCCCTGCGGTGGGCCACCAAGCTCAGTCCCCGCATAGCGAGCACCAACGAAAAGCAGCAGCTGCGTGCTGGCGGGCCAAGCGCCAAGAATGGGCACTGCCCCCTCCACCCGTGGCCGGGCCCACGCCTCCTGCCCCCCGGAACCAGCTCGCACCAGCCCAGTCTGGAAACTGCCCTCCCTGCGATCTCGCTGCCCTGTCCCGGGTGCAGTGGCCAGAGGCTGCTGTCCTGTGTCTCGGTGGTCACTCTGGGGCGAGCACTTCATGATGGAACAAACAGGATCTGGATTCCAGCTTGCTCAGTGTTTGTGCCTTTTTTTTTTTCCTTTTTGGGTCCTATGCAGCGATGCTCAGGAATTACTCCCGGCGGTGCTCGGGGAAACATATGAGATGCTGGGGATCGAACCCAGGTTGGCCGAGTGCAAGGCAACCACCCTGCCACTGTACTGTCGCCCTGGCCCCATCGTGCCTGACTTCTGGTCACACAGTCAAACCTGATTTCCACCCACCGCCCAAGGCTGCCCTTTCCCGCCCCTCCAGCCCCGCCGCTGCCCAGGCTCCAATCATGCCCCTGTCTGTTCTCGGGCCCTAGCCCCCAGCCCTGGGCCACTCCATGTCCCGGAGCTTTGAGCATTTCTCGAGACATTTCCTGCCCCCTTCATCCCTGTCCCGAGGGCCCTGATGCTCTGTCTCCTTGCGGGGACAAAGCTAGTATGATGGGCGGGACGCTACGTCGGGGGGTGGGGGGCAGGCTGCTGCGTGGAAGGACGAGCTGTGTCCTGGGCCTGGAGTGCCAGGGGGGCTCATAGAGAGCCCCGAGAGGCCACTGAGACACGGGGCAGTGTCCAGCTTGGGCTGCAGTGTCCCCTCGGGTGCCCCTGCACTGTGCTGGGGCGGCCACAGGGAAAGGAGTCCTGTGCTGGCATAGTCCTGTGGGCGCACAGGGGTACACAGCTAATCCTGGGATAAGGTGGTCTTTTTTTTTTTTTTTTTTTTTTTTGCTTTTTGAGTCACACCCGGCAATGCACAGGGGTTACCTCCTGGCTTTGCACTCAGGAATTACCCCTGGCGGTGCTCAGGGGACCATATGGGATGCTGGGAATCGAACTCGGGTCGGCCACGTACAAGGCAAACGCCCTACCCGCTGTGCTATTGCTCCAGCCCCGGGATAAGGTGGTCTTGACGCTGGCCTTTCCAGGCTAATCTGGGGGGCCACACACGGTTTAGTGGAGCGTGAAGGCCACAGGGGAAGCGCAGGCACCCGGAGACCCAGAGTTGGGAGGGTGCGGGAGAGAGGGGGCGCAGGCTGCCCTTATCAAGAACAAATGTTTGCAGCTGCCCCGCCCGTGGCAGGTGCTGGAGTGAGCCCAGGAGGGCCTGGTCAGGTTTGTGTCGGAGCAAAAGCTCCAGGCGCCGGAGAGGGGCTTCGGGCTGATGCTGCGGCCTCCGGCTCTGGGCGCCAGGGGGCGACGGTCCCTGCCCAGCACTGCCCAGTCCAGATCACATCCCAGCAGGCAGACCCGGGAAGCCCTTCTGCTCCCCACCGGGCCGGGCTCTTCCCATGGCCAAGTCGCCGCGGGACAGAAGACAGCGCAGCCCCGGCGGGGACAGGGGGACGGCAGGGACAGCTGCATGCAGGGAGACAGTGGCACACCACACGGACCATGTGACTCCACATCCAGGGTCCGTGAGGGTCTCCCGCAGGCCCATGAGGGAGGGTCTCACAGGTGCGGCTTCTCCGGGGCTCGGTCTGCCTGAACAGAATGTGAAGCCAAAGTTTAACGACTGATTTGTTCTAACACCTGTCCTCCGCCAGGCCGTGTGGCCAGGCCATTGGTGCCTCACCTGGTGCTGGGCAGAGAGTGGCCTCTGGCGACAGAGCTGATGATGTAACCGGATGCAACCGCACAGAGGACCGGGCCAGGCAGCAGCAACGCAAAGCTAGTAGCCCTCTCTCTGGGCGGTCTGCATGGTGGCGGGCACTGACCCAGCAGGCCAAAGAGCCCCTCAGCTTCTCTTCCTTTCCCTGCCATGAGCCTGCCACCGCTTAGCCTGCGAGACCGCCACCCCTCACCCCTGTGAGCCCGCCTCCCCTCACTCCTGTGAGTCTGCCACCCCTCACTCCTCTGAGCCCATCACCCCTCACCCCTCTGAGCCCATCACCCCTCACCCCTCTGAGCCCCGGAAAGAACCTTCTACAGAAGAGCCATTCAGTGACTGGCCAGAGAGGGGTCAGCGGTGGCCCTGTTCACATCCGCTAGGTTAGTTAGCAACCAGCCCGCACACAGTCAGGCCTGGCGGCTGCCTTAGCACCCTGCCCCTATGCCTGACTGGTGTTTCTCTGTGCGTTTACCTGAAGACCTCAAGGCCTTCAACTTGAACAGAAGCTGGAGAAAGCGCCCCAGGTCCGGGGGTGGAGTGCGTGTGGCGGGGGAGGGGGTCTGTTTCCTGCCAAGAGGGTGGTCCCCTCTTCCCACCCCTTCCTGGCGTCGCAGCCACAATGCAGCCCCCCTCTTCAGAAGTTTATTTCTAACCACCTCATGGCTAGGGGCAGGGGTGCCCACATGAGTTTGGCTTACTGCCCCCTTCTCAGGGAAGAAAATCTCAGGGCGGAGAGAAGGCAGCAGAGAGAGAGGGCTTCGTACACAGTCAAGCTGGCTCCCTCCCGGCTCCTCAGACAGTCCCTCAAGCACAGGCAGCAGTGACCCCTGAGCACTGCCAGGTGTAGCCCAAGAACCAGGCCCCTCCCTCCAAAAGGAGAAAGAAAATTATCACTCAACCGCCCCTCCTCACGGAAATAAACCTTTTTGTTTCTATGTTGGGGGGGCACATCTAACAGTGCTCAAGGGTTACCCCTGGCTCCGTGCTCAGAAATTACTCTTGGTGGTGCTAGGGGGACCCCATAGGGGTGCCGGGGATCGAACCCAGGTCGAATGCGTGCAAGGCAAGCACCTTACCTGCTGTACTATCACTCCCGCCCCTGTTTTATTTTATTTTGGGGTCACACCCAGCAGTGCTCAGGGCTTACTCCTGGCTCTGCCCTCAGGGATCAATCCTGGTGGCTCGGGGGACCATAAGGAATGTCAGGGATCAAACCTGGGTTGGCCACATACGAGGCAGCACCTTACCGCTGTGCTATGTCCTGGCCCGGAAATCTACCTGCTTTAACCGAACATAAACAGCCACAATTGTCCCCAGGACTATCACCATCCCCCTACTGCTCAGTGCCCCTGGGGCCAGGAGCCCTGCTCTGCTTTGGGGAACAGACAGCGGGTCAGATACTAAGATGGGAGGTGACAAGGGGCGTGACAAGGTCCCCTGACTGCAGCTGGTGAGAAGTGCTGGACCCACCCACCCTGCCCACTGGGGGTTTGGACAAGGGTCAGGGGTGACCTTCACTCCCCGCACTGCCCCCTCCCCAGAGAGAGAGAGAGAGAGAGAGAGAGAGAGAGAGAGAGAGAGAGAGAGAGAGAGAGAGAGAGAGAGAGAGCGCACTGTAGACAGGGCGCTTGCTGACCGGGCTCAATCCCTGACCTCCCTTAGTTCCCCCGAGCCAGCCAGGAACGAGCAGAGTCAGGAGTCAGATCTGAGCACTGCCCAGTGTGGCCCAAAAATCAGAAAGAAAAGAATGGGCTTCCGTGCAGAGGCTGCTGGTGCAGGTGGGATGCGCCCCCAGCCCCTGAGCCTGGCCAGCCCCCTTCCCAGGACCGGGATCTGCCGGCAGCTTCTACAGTGCCATGGAGCAGAATTATTCTCCCCGGCAGACAGCACGCTGCCCCTGGGAGGCCGTGGTGGTGGGGGATGGACCAGCACGTCCCGCCTTTCCCCAGGACAGAGGGGGGCCCGGGCATGTCCCGCCTTTCCCCAGGACAGAGGGGGGCCCGGTGCGGCCCTGTGGCTCCCAGCCCAGTGTCCAGGCTCCTCCTCCTCAGGCTCCTGCATTGTCCAGAGAGAGCTGGGCGACAGAAGCCAGCCCTGCCCCGTGGGCCTGGCGCCCTTTTGTTGGCGGCTAAGGGAGTGTATTGAGCTGCCTGGAAAACAAGGCGGGAGGGCCACCCTCCCCGCCCCCTGCCCGCCCAGCAGGGGTCAGCCCGGCCCTGGGAACTGTGGAGCCTGTGATTTCTAGGAGTGCGCTGCCCTGGCTGGACCCCCGTGGGGCCCTTGTGGGCCAAACAGGCTGCCCCGCAGCTGGGCCTCTGACAGCTTGGCCCGTGTCCAGGCAGCTCTGCTCGGGGGCAGCACCAGGCTCGGAGAGTCAGTGCCCACGAGCCGGGGTTACCCTTGCCAACACGCACGCAAGCAGGAGGAAGGCAGGGGGTGTGCGTGTGCGTGTGCGCAGGCACCCGAGTGTGCATCTGTGTGTGTGCACGCCTGTGTGTGCATGTGTGTGCGTGTGTGCACGTATGTGTACATATGTGCATGTGTGTGCATGTGCGTGTGTGCGCGCACACGTGTGTATGCATATGTGTGTGCATGTATGTGTGTGTGTATGCACGTGACAGGGAAGTGAAAACCGTCCTGAAGCCCCCTCTAGGACCAAGCGCCCTCTATTCTTTTCGGCGCCCAGCACTGCGGGAGGATGCTGCCCGTAGTGCCGAACCCTCTGGCCGCCTGGCCCAGCTGAGCGAGGCCGAGGCCCAGGCCGGTGGGCAGAGAGCATGTCAGCAGGAGCAGAGAAAGCGCAGAGGGACTCCGAGATAACCGTGAGCAAGACCTGGACGGTGGCCTGGACAGTGGCCCCTCGCAGGCTAGGACAGCTGAGGGCCACGTTCCCGGTGCCCTGCTGCTGCTTCTAGAAGCATCCACCGGATGGTGCCTTCAGAGAGGTGGGCGCTGAGGCGGCGTGAGAATGAGTCAGGACTCGGAGGCCTGTCGGCTGTCCCTGGAAGCTGACCACCACACGTGTCTGCTCTTTCTCTGCGGCCTTCCCTTAGCCACAGGGGGACGAGGGACTCTGAGCCCAGACTCAGTCATGGATCTGAGACCCCCGTGGGGTCCTTCTCAACAGACTCGGAAGTCTGAGACGGTTTCCTCTGCTGAACCCCAGTGTGGTCATGGGGCCAGCCTGGGACTCCTGTGGGCAGCGGCTGGAGGTCTGTGACCCACCTCGCCCGGTTCTCTGCACCCTGACCACCAGCCAGTGCCCATCACCGGCCTGCTGCTCCGGGAAGGAGATGGGCCAGCCCTGGCGTCAGAGCGCCCTCAGCTCTGCGGGCGTGGACCGGCCTCACAAAGTGGGCGGGCGCCTGGTTTGGGTCAGGCCTTGGGTCCCTGGTCCTGTGTGATCTGCATCCTTCGAAGGTGGGCTGTGGGGCGGGAGAGAGTGCGCTATACACACAATGCGACCAGCCTGGGTTCCATCCCCTGTGCTTTGCCAAAAGTGACCACCAGGGTGGCCCAAAAACAAAAGAAAGAAAAATTTAGGGAAAAAAATAAAGGTGGTGGGCTGGAGCGATGGTACAGAGGGTAGGGCAATTGCCTTGCAGTCGACTGACTCGGTTGGGTCCGTGGCATCCCATATGGTCCCCAGAGGCCAGAAGTGATTTCTGAGTGCAGAGAGAAGAGTAACCCCTGAGCATCACTCACTGGGTGTGACCCAAAACAAAAATTAAAATAAAGATAATATTGCTGGATTGGGGGCTGGAGCGATAGCACAGTGGGTAGGGCATTCACCTTGGACACGGCTGACCTGGGTTCGATTCCTCCGCCCCTCTCAGAGAGCCTGGCAAGCTACCAAGAATATCTTGCCCGCACAGTAGAGCCTGGCAAGCTACCCATGGCGTACTCAATATGCCAAAACAGTAACAAGTCTCACGATGGAGACACATGGAGATGTTACTGGTGCCCGCTCGAGCAAATTGATGAGCAGCGGATGACAGTGCTACAGTGATTGTGGACTGGACAGGCCACTGGCTTTCCCTTCCAGTGAGGGTGGGGGGACACGCTGGTTCCGGCAGAGCCTGGGTGCGCGAGCCTCCCCTCCACAGACCCACCAACGTCTCATCCTTTCTCAGGGCCAGTGGCTGGGGAAGCAGAGTGCTGGGGAGCCCTCGACTCCGCAGATGGAGGGGTGCAGAGGGGCTCTCTGGGTCCAGGCCCAGGGGAGCCCCCTAATCCCCTGACCGTGACCCTCAGCCTTGGCGGGCCAGGCTGCACCCGCCCCACAGGGACCGGCTCTGCTGCCCGCTGAGCCAGAGAATGGGGGCCTCTCCCCAGCACCCGCCTGCGGGCCTCACAGGCCCCGCATCTGTATTTTGTTCTGGTGTGTGTGTGTGGGGGGGGTGAGGGGCTACTCCCAGCGGTGCTCAGGGCTTGCTCTACACTCAGGGATGCCTCCCGCCGGGCCCTCCCTGGGGTGCGGGGTCAAACCTGAGTCAGCAGTGCCCACCAGCACCGCCCACTGTCGTCTGCTCTGGCCCCTCTGGAGAGACGCTGCCACCTCCAACGTCTTTAAGTGTTTTGTGGGGCCGGAGAGAGCACAGAGGGGAGGGCGCTGGCACCGTACAGGGCTGACCTGGCCTCCATCCCCAGCACCCCATAGGGTCCCCCGAGCACCACCAGGAGTAATTCCTGAGCACAGAGCCAGGAGTAACTCCTGAGCATTGCCAGCCATGGCCAAAAAAAATTTTTTTAGGTGCTTTGTGTCCCTTTGTGCCACAGATCTGGGACCCCCCATGGCCATGTGGGTGGGGCTCCTCCTCACACCCCTCCTCACCCAGCAGCCCTCTCTCCTCTCCCCCTCCCCCCTCCTTATCTCCCCACCTCTCTCCCCTTGCCCTCCTCCACTCCTCCCCTTCCCTCCCCCTCTCAGCCTCCCTTCCCTCCTCCTGCCTCCCCTCTCTTTTCCTCCCACCTCCCTTCCCCCCTCTCCTCTTTCTACCCCTCCCCTCCTGTTCTCTCATTCCTCTTCCTCCTTTCCCACTCCCCCTACAACTCAGGACCCTCCCTCCTCCCCACTCCCCTGCTGCCCTCCCAACCTCCCCTGTTGCCCTTCCTCTTCCTCCCCTGCTGCCCTCCCTTCCTCTCCCTGCTGCCCTCCCCTCCTCTCCCCTCCTCTCCCCTGTGCCCCTGTCCCCTCCGCTGCTGCCCTCCCCCGTGCCCCTGCCCCTCCCCGCGCCCTCCCTCGCCCGCCGCTCCCTGCCCGCTTTGTTGCCCGGGCTTGTCTGCGCCGGGCGTCGCCGGGCGGGGGGCCAGGTCACGTGCGTTGGTGACAACCTGTGGCCGCGCGGCCCCGGGGCCCCCGCGCTGCCCATTGGCGGGCGCCGGGCGGGCGGGGCGGCGCGATCAGCTGTTCCCGGCGCCCAACAAAGGAGCAGCCGGGCGGCCGGCGGGAGCGGGAGCGGGCCGGACCGAACCGAAGCAGCCGAGCCGGGCCGGCCGCGCCGAGCCGCCCGCGGAGCCCCGCGCCGCGTAAGTGTCCGGCCCGCGCCGACCCCCGCCCGGGCCCGCCCCCGGCCCGGCCCCGGCCCCGACCCAGACCCCGGCCCGGGTCCCGACCCCGACCCCGACCCCGGCCCCGGCCCCGGCCCCGGCTGCAGCTCCCGGGCTGCCCGCATCGTGCCCCGCCCGCCCCTGCGCCCCCCCCCCCCCCAGCTGCCCCATCGCGACCCTGCGGACCCGGCGCGCCCTGGGCCTGCAGCCCTCCCGCGGGGTCTCCGCCAGCCCCGGGACCCCCTGCGCCGGCCGGCGGCCGAGAGCGGCTCTGAGCGCGAGCCCGCGGGCCGAGGGAGCCCGGCCGGGTCCTGCGGGCGGGCCCGCCGCGCGCTCCCCTGTCCGGCGGCTGCTCCTCCCGCGGCTCCCGGCCCCGGGCGCCCCGGCGCCGGCCGCCTCGTGTCCACCCGAAGCCCAGGGCCTGGCCGGCAGGTGTGTGGGCAGCCAGCGGCCACCTGAGCCTTCGGGAGGGCCCAGAAGCCCCCGCTGCTCCCGGCCCGGGACCGGCTCCGGCTCGGCCCGCCCGGGAAGGCGCGCTGGGGCCGCCTGCTGGCCGCGGGGCTCCCGGCCGGCCGCGCCCGCGCTGCGTGGACCCCCAGCCCTGGCCGGAGCCCCCCTCTCTAGGTGATGATGGGACTCTCAGTCCTCAGCTTGGCACCGTCACCCCCGTTTGGAGGACACACAGGGTACTGGGTACGGTGGGCCAGCACCGAGCCCAAGGAGCGGTACCGCCACCCGCAGGCTCAGCCCCGCCGGGAGCTGGCCGAGGGCACAGGGCGGGAGAAAATAACAAAAGGAAACAGAAGTGGGCAAAAAGACGCGGTGGGTAGAAAGCGCTAGGATGAAGTGACCCGGCCCGCAGATTGCCACAAGGCGAGTCATTGTAACCGTCTTCCTTCCTCTTCCCTTTTCTCTGATGTGGGCTTGTGCATCAGCTGTTGAGATGGACATGGGGGGGCTGGGGGGTTGGTTTGGGATTTTTGTGTTTCTTTTGGTTTCAGAGCCCCTCCTGGCTCTACTTCTCAGGAGTCACTCCCGATGGTGCTCGGGGGGTGGGGCTATATGGGGTGCCGGGGATCCAACCCTGGTTGGCCGTGTGCAAGGCCAGCGCCCTCCCTCTGCCCTGTGTTTTTGCTAGGTCCTCGGAAGGGGTGGTGCCCGAAGGGGGAAGGGCGAACGTGGCCCAGGTGCATGCTGATGAAACTTTCTGAAACAGCTTTTACTTTCTGTTCCTGGGGCGCGACATCCCCCTCCACCCCTGCTCTTGAGACCCTCAGAAAATTGGCAGATGCTTCCAGAACAGCCGGCGTGTCCCCCCCCCCCACCCCCCTCCCCCAGCCCACTGCTGCTTTGCAGTGGCCTAGTCCTGAGCTGTGTTTTGAAGATCTGGCCCTGAGAAATGGTGCCAGCGCTTTCTAGAATGTTCTCTGCTTGTCATCACCTTAGGCTCACGAATTGTGTGTTGAGGGGTAGGGTGAGGAGGGTCTGCCTCACTGTGGAGCACAAGTAGGACCGCTCCCCTTCCCCCCAGCTGTGTGTGGTTGGTCGGCGGGGTTGGGTGTCACTGGGGTCAGGAGGCTCGCCTTGGCCAGCAGACACGTGACTTGTGTGTTTGTGTACATTTGCCAGAGGCCGCAGGGCAGAGGGGAGGCGGGTGCAGGTAATGCAGGTCTCCCTCACACAGCGCCACTGCGCAGCCCCGGGAGAATGGCTGAGTCTCGGGGCATTCCCCGGGAGTGATCCCTCAGCACGGAGCTAGGGGTCAGTCTTGGCCCAGGAGGGGGCCCCCATCTGGCGGTGCTCCGAGCTTTGGGGTTCGCCAGCCCAGGGCTGCACTTGCCTTAGCGTGCCGGCAGCCTGGGGTGCGGGAAAGAGGATCCCACTTTTTTCTCAGGGAGAAGGAGGCTGGGCAGGAACGTGGGGGCTGTGCCAGGAACAGTTCCCGTTCACCCTGGGTGACGATCAGCAGGCGGGGACAGCGCGTAGCCGACACGTGCGCACACAGCATCTACGGGAACCGCGGCCACAGGGTGGCCACGTGGCCACCTGGGCCCGAGAGCGGGACTAGTCCCCTCCGCTCAGTGGTGAACAGACCCGAGCGTCCGGCGGGTGAGGCCAGTCCCCAGTCTGTGCCCACAGCGGCCCCCGCGCACCCGGCACCGGCCACACTCAGCTACCTCTCGGCCTGAGCCCGGGATCCCACAGTCCAGCAGGTCCAGATGGTGCCCCCGCCCCTCCCCCACCTGCCAGGCCATACCTGGGGACAGCCACAAGACCCCTCGGGGTCGGGTTCCAGCCTGGACCCCTGAACCCCCCCGAGGTGCCCCCACCCCACACCCCACCGCCTTCCTTTCCCCCTCCTCCGGCAGCTCTGCTGACGCCCAGCCGCCCCCTGTGGCAGTGGCCAGTGGCCGGGCGAGGCGTCTCTCCTCCGAGGGTGGCCCCCAGGGACCGGGTGGAGGTCATTCTCAGCAGTGCCGTGTCACCGCATTGAGAGAGAGAACCGGGGTCTGCGGCTGGGATTCTCAGGGCGGGGGGGTGCGATGGGCAGGCAGAGCCCGAGGCCAGCTGGGGTCCTCAGGGCCGCGAAGACGGGTGAGGAGGGGTGAGCGGGAGAGGGGCGGGTGGGGAGCCAGAGGTGTCGGGTGCGAGCTCCTGACTGAGGGGCTTGCGTTGCCGTTGGGGGTATTGGGGGATGCGGGGGTGAGTGCAGAGTTGTGTAGCGTGCACGCGTGTTTCGGGGGTGCAGCACAGCGGGGAGGGCACGGGCTGGGTCTTGCCAGCCAGCTTCACTCCCCAGCATCCCATGAGGCCCCCGGGCCCGGTGCTCTCGAAGGCGCTCAATCGAGCAGCACCCGCATGGAGGGGGTCGTGCCCAGGACACGTGGGGCACATGCGAGGGTTGTCTCGTACCCTGGGCCACAGCTCGGGCATGGCCAGGCCAGCCAGGAAAATGGCCTGGGGGCCACACCTGGCAGTATTCAGGGCTCACTCCTAGTTCTGGGCTCAGAGGTCACACCTGGTAGGCTCGGGGGGCCATCTGGGATGCCGGGGGTCGAACCCTGGTCAGCCATGTCCGAGGCGAGCGCCCTCCCACTGCACTATTGGAAGGAGCTTTGACTTGTCCTCGGGCCGCCTCCCAGTCTTAGAGAGAAAAGGCCGCAGGCGGGACGTGTGGAACTGTGGTCCCTTCGCCGCGGCGGATCTCCTGGGTACCAGCTTCTGTGCTCTCCGGCAGAGGTGGGACTTGCCTTCACACGCACCAAGAGAGAAAAGCACCGATGGGAAGAGGAACCAGCTTGTGTCGGTTGGGTTCAGGACCCGGGTTGCGTGTGCAGTTCCTGGGGTTGCACCGGGGAGGGATGCGATGGCTCAAGTCAGAAGAGCATTGAGAAGTTGGCACAGGCGTGCGCGCATGTGTTTGTGTGCATTCGTGTGCGCGCGTGTACTTTTAAAACCATCTACGGGGGGCTGGAGAGATAGTGCGGTGGGCCGGCACTGGCCGAGGCCCTTCACCGCATCAGACCCTCTGAGCACTGCCAGAAGTGACCCCTGAGCAGAGTCAGGGTAAGCTCTGAGCACTTCCTAGTGGGGGTTCAGAACAAAAAAATAAAACTGTACAGGCACATGTAAGATAAATGCATGATGATCTGAAGAGCTCTCTCTCTCTCTCTCAGGAACAATGATCCCCCCCGCCACTCCCCTCACCTGAAGAAGCACCACCAGCACTTTCTCTCCTGCCCGGCGCCTGCTGAACTGTCAGGGTTTTGAAATCTCAGCGACAAAGAGCCAAAATCTCACTCTTGCCTTAACGATGTTCCAGAGACTGAACAGAATGTTTGTGGGCGACTCGGACGTGTCTTCCAGCCGGGAGCCCGAGTTCCGTGAGCAGGAGGACGAGGAGTGGGTCCTCGTGGACTTCATCGGTAAGGGGCGGGGTCACGCAGGTGCGCCAGGATTGCCGATGGTTCCAAAGGTTTCGAGAGTGTCGGGTAAATTAACATGAGTCTGTCCAGGGCAGAACGGCAGGAAACGTCCTGTGCCGGCCCCTGTGTCAGTGGGAGCAGCCCGCAGCAGACTTGGCAGTTTGGCGAGTCAGACACATGTCTGGGGACCCTCTCATTACAGTGAGCACCCCCACCCACTGCACACGCGCACACACGCGTCAGCTTTATTCAGCAGAATGCAAAGAACTGACACCCACAGAAGCACACAGGCACGCGTACACACACACACGCATGTGCACACACACATGCGCGCGCGCACACACACAGATACATTTACCTGTGTACTCAGAAATTGTGGTTAGGGGTCAGAGCAGGCAGGCTGTTTGCCTTGTAGGTGGCTGACCTGAGTTCGATTCCCTGGCATCCTATGTGGTCCCCTGAGCACAGTTGGGAGTAATTCCTGAGCACAGAGCCAGGAGTAAACCCTGAGCATTACTGGGTGTGGTACCCCCCCCAAAAAAAAAGAAAATGAAGAATGAAGGCCCAGTCATTGTCAGTGGGAGGGCAGGGGGCGGGAGCGCCCTGGGTCTGAGCTAAGCAAAGGGACGGCCGTGAGCTTTGGCTAACAGTACTGTCCCCTCTTTCTCTGTGCTCCGACCTGGATCTGCCGGAAACGCTCCTCCTGGCCCGCCTCCCCAGACACTTGCCCTGCTTTCTCGGCCGAAGACGATGATGAGGAAGAAGCAGACATTGGGGCCGAGCCACCCCCCGACCCCCCGGCCGTGTTCTCCTGCCTGCCCGCCTCCCTGGAGTGCCTGGCCGAGGCCAGCGAGTCCTGCTTCCTGGAGGAGAGCTGGTTCGTCACACCGCCGCCCTGCTTCACAGCTGCGGGGGGCACCGCCCTTAAGGTGGAGACCAGCCCCCTGGAGAACCTCCTCATCGAGCACCCCAGCATGTCCGTGTACGCCGTGCACAGCGCCAGCCCCGAGGAGTTCCCGGGCCCCAGGTACGGGCGCAGCCTACCTCGCCAGTCGGCCCCTGTGTGCAGGAGTCCAAGAGGTGGTTGATTGTTCTGGTTTGGGTTTTGCTCTTGGGGCCACCCCCGGCGATGCTCAGGGCTGACTCCTGGCAGTACTTGGCAACCCCCCCCCCCCGCCCACCCCGTAAAAAGACCGGATTGCCCAGGGCGGCACACTCGGGCTAGTAACCACCGCCAGGCCATCTTCTCTTCCAGCCGGCTCACCCCGAGTGGCACTCGACCCCCCACCCTGAGCCCCCTGACAGGGAAGCACGGGGGCTTTGTTACCCGGACCACCAAAACTGTTGCTCAGAGTCGCGTCTGCCACAACAGGGGTGCTTTCCTTTTTCCTTTTTATTTATTTATTTTTTTGTTTTTTGGGTCACACCCAGCGATGCTCAGGGGTTACTCCTGGCTCCGCACTCAGGAATTACTCCTTGCAGTGCACGGGGGACCATATGGGATGCCG